>NC_092234.1:24646010-24876010 GCF_036320965.1 Panulirus ornatus | reverse complement strand
TATATATATATATATACATATATATATATTGGTGGAAAGGATCACAATTTTGCGCGTGATCAAGATATTCCACGGTGGAAAATCAAACACGAAAGGTTCCCAAGTGCATATATATATTGTATTGTATTTTGTATTATACTTTGTCGCTGTCTCCCGCGTTTGCGAGGTAGCGCAAGGAAACAGACGAAAGAAATGGCCCAACCCCCATACACATGCATATACATACGTCCACACACGCAAATATACATACCTACACAGCTTTCCATGGTTTACCCCAGACCCTTCACATGCCTTGATTCAATCCACTGACAGCAC
Source organism: Panulirus ornatus (assembly GCF_036320965.1). NCBI lineage: Eukaryota > Metazoa > Arthropoda > Malacostraca > Decapoda > Palinuridae > Panulirus > Panulirus ornatus. The sequence continues at coordinate 24,875,695 of NC_092234.1, read as the reverse complement.
GTCAACCCCGGTATACCACATCGCTCCAATTCACTCTATTCCTTGCCCTCCTTTCACCCTCCTGCATGTTCAGGCCCCGATCACACAAAATCTTTTTCACTCCATCTTTCCACATCCAATTTGGTCTCCCTCTTCTCCTCGTTCCCTCCACTTCCGACACATATATCCTCTTGGTCAATCTTTCCTCACTCATTCTCTCCATGTGCCCAAACCACTTCAAAACACCCTCTTCTGCTCTCTCAACCACGCTCTTTTTATTTCCACACATCTCTCTTACCCTTACGTTACTCACTCGATCAAACCACCTCACACCACACATTGTCCTCAAACATCTCATTTCCAGCACATCCATCCTCCTGCGCACAACTCTATCCATAACCCACGCCTCGCAACCATACAACATTGTTGGAACCACTATTCCTTCAAACATACCCATTTTTGCTTTCCGAGATAATGTTCTCGACTTCCACACATTCTTCAAGGCCCCCAGAATTTTCGCCCCCTCCCCCACCCTATGATCCACTTCCGCTTCCATGATTCCATCCGCTGCCAGATCCACTCCCAGATATCTAAAACACTTCACTTCCTCCAGTTTTTCTCCATTCAAACTCACCTCCCAATTGACTTGACCCTCAACCCTACTGTACCTAATAACCTTGCTCTTATTCACATTTACTCTTAACTTTCTTCTTCCACACACTTTACCAAACTCAGTCACCAGCTTCTGCAGTTTCTCACATGATTCAGCCACCAGCGCTGTATCATCAGCGAACAACAACTGACTCACTTCCCAAGCTCTCTCATCCCCAACAGACTTCATACTTGCCCCTCTTTCCAAAACTCTTGCATTTACCTCCCTAACAACCCCATCCATAAACAAATTAAACAACCATGGAGACATCACACACCCCTGCCGCAAACCTACATTCACTGAGAACCAGTCACTTTCCTCTCTTCCTACACGTACACATGCCTTACATCCTCGATAAAAACTTTTCACTGCTTCTAATATATACATATATATATATATATATATATATATATATATATATATATATATATATATATATATATATATATATATATATATATATATGTATATATATACATATATATAAAAATATACATATAAAAAAAAAAAAAAAAAAAAAAATATATATATATATATATATATATATATATATATATATATATATATATATATATATATATATATATATATATATATATATATATATATATATATATATATATATATATATATATATATATATATATATATATATATATGTATTCCTATGAGTCCACGGGGAAAATGAAACACGAAAGGTTCCCAAGTGCACTTTCGTGTAATAATCACATCATCAGGGGAGACACAAGAGAGAAATATAACAGTCAGTTGATATAAGTCGAAGAAACGAAGCTAGGACGCCATTTGGCGTCCTAGCTTTGTCTGGGGATAGGGGATTAAGAATACTTCCCACGTATTCCCTGCCTGTCGTAGAAGGCGACTAAAAGGGTGGGAGCGGGGGGCTGGAAATCCTCCCCTCTCTTTTTTTTTTTTTCCAAAAGAAGGAACCGAGGGGGCCAGATGAGGATATTCCAAAAAAGGCCCAGTCCTCTGTTCTTAACGCTACATCGCTAACGCGGGAAATGGCGAATAGTTTAAAAGAAAGAAAAAGATATATATATATATATATATATATATATATATATATATATATATATATATATATATATATATATATATATATATATATATATATATATATATATATATGTATATATACATATATATATATGTATATATATATATATATAGATATATGTAGGTATATATTTATATAAACGTGTGCAAAGAATAGAGTGAATTGCAACGATGTGGTATACCGGGGTCGACGTGCTCTCATTGGATTGAACCTGAGCATGTGAAGGGTCTGAGGTAAACCATGGAAAGTTTTGTGGGGCGTGGAGGTGGAAAGGGAGCTATAGTTTGAGTGCATTATTACATGACAGCTAGAGACTGAGTGTGAACAAATGTGTCCTTTGTTGTCTTTTCCTAGCGCTACCTCGCGCACATGCGGGGAGGGGGTTTTCATTTCATGTGTGGCGGGGTGGCGACGGGAAGAAATAAGGGCAGACAGTATGAATTATGTACATGTGTATATATGTATATATCTGAGTGTGTAAATATATGTATACGTTGAGATGTATAGGTATGTATATGTGCGTGTGTGGACGTGTATGTATATACATATGTATGTGGGTGGGTTGGCCCATTCTTTCCTTGTTTCCTTGCGCTACCTCGCTAACGCGGGAGACAGCGACAAAGTATAATAAAGATAAATAAATAAATAAATAAATATATATATGTGTAGGTATGTATATTTGCGTGTGTGGACGTATGTATATACATGTGTTTGGGGGGGGTTGGGCCATTTCTTTCGTCTGTTTCCTTGCGCTACCTCGCAAACGCGGGAGACAGCGACAAAGTATAATAAAAAGATATAAAAATATATATATATATAAATATAAATATATATATATATATATATATATATATATATATATATATATATATATATATATATATATATATATATATATATATATATATCTCTGTTTCCCCTTTTAGAAAGTCAAAAATACAAGGAGGGGAGGATTTCTGGCCCCCGCATGTGTGGCGAGGTGGCGGTGGGAATAAATAAAGGCAGACAGTGTGAATTGTGTGCATGGGTATATATGTATATGTCTGTGTGTGTATATATATGTGTACATTGAGATGTATAGGTATGTATATTTTCGTGTGTGGACGTGTATGTATATACATTGTGTATGGGGGTGGGTTAGGCCATTTCTTTCGTCTGTTTCCTTGCGCTACCTCGCAAACGCGGGAGACAGCGGCAAAAAAAAAAGAAATATATATATATATATATATATATATATATATATATATATATATATATATATATATATATATATATATACATGTGTGTGTGCGTGTGTGCGCGTGTGTGTGTGTGTTTTTACTTGTCTAGCGCAAGACTTAGTCACAAGTCCAAAAATCCGTAACTTATTGTACCTCTTCTCATGTCCTTCAGTTGTGTTACAAAATGAAACATTATTTTCAATTTCTCTTTACTTTTCTACATATTTTACGATTTCTTTTAAAGCTTCCCTCAAGTGTTATACCGAGCCAGAACTGAACATCTCCCACTATTCTAGGACGAAAATAAAACACACAAGAACATTGAATCTAAAAATCTCTTTGGAGCATATTTCAGGCGACGCCATGTTCGGCCGCCTCATGCAACACATTTTATCATCCATGTCCTTTTTAGACAGACTCGTCGTTTTAACAAACGTACGAGGCAAGCTTTACAGCCATAAGCTTTTAGCTATTTGGAAGATTTTGTTTCCCACGAAGTTGAGGATATCAGCTCAACATGGACGTCTGTTGGACTTAAACATTACTCCTAATTTCACGGTATGTCAACGGTCTGAGTATCAAATATGTCAACAGTTTCATTCTTACGTTCATTACAAGATAGAGGAGGAGGATTGTAGAGGATAAGGGATTTAAACCTTGAGTCTCTCTCTCTCTCTCTCTCTCTCTCTCTCTCTCTCTCTCTCTCTCTCTCTCTCTCTCTCTCTCTCTCTCTCTCTCTCTCTCTCTCTCTCTCTCTCTCTCTCTCTCTCTCTTTCTCTACATATATATATATATATATATATATATATATATATATATATATATATATATATATATATCCCTGGGGATAGGGAAGAAAGAATACTTCCCACGTATTCCCTGCGTGTCGTAGAAGGCGACTAAAAGGGAAGGGAGCGGGGGGCTGGAAATCCTCCCCTCTTGTTTTTTTTTTTTTTTTTTTTTTTTTTTTCCAAAAGAAGGAACAGAGAAGGGGGCCAGGTGAGAATATTCCCTCAAAGGCCCAGTCCTCTGTTCTTAACGCTACCTCGCTATCGCGGGAAATGGCGAATAGTATGAAAAAAAAAAAAAAAATATATATATATATATATATATATATATATATATATATATATATATATATATATATATATATATATATATATATATATCTGTGTCTAAGTTATCCAGATATCACCAGAGGTAAACATTTCCCAGGCGAGCCTGCGTGGGCACTTAACCTTCCTTACATATCTGTAACGACGAAATTTATGAACATACACACCATGTTTGGCCAGTTGCAGCCCATACCCACTTGTGTGTGTACAAGTCTCATCATCATGTCTGAGTTTATGGCCAAACGTTTTATATGTATATATCTATACACACACACACACACACACACACACACACACACACACACACACATATATATATATATATATATATATATATATATATATATATATATATATATATATATATATATATATATATATATATATATATAAATATAAATATATATATATATATATATATATATATATATATATATATATATATATATATATATATATATATATACATATATATATATATATTATCCCTGGGGATAGGGGAGAAAGAATACTTCCCACGTATTCCTTGCGTGTCGTAGAAGGCGACTAAAAGGGGAGGGAGCGGGTGGCTGGAAATCCTCCCCTCTCGTTTTTTTTTTTTATTTTCCAAAAGAAGGAACAGAGAAGGGGGCCAGGTGAGGATATTCCCTCTAAGGCCCAGTCCTCTGTTCTTAACGCTACCTCGCTAATGCGGGAAATGGCGAATAGTATGAAAGAAATATATATATATACATATATATATATATATATATATATATATATATATATATATATATATATATATATATATATATATATATATATATATATATATATATATATACATATATATATATATATATATATATATATATGTATATATATATATATATTAGATCTCAGAGTATTCAAATTATTTTTATGATGAATCAGGAAGAGAATTACAAGGATTTGGAACAACTGGATATCCTAAAATACACTGCAATACACACTTTGAAGTTATCTTTTCTTTTATCTTCAAAGTTAGATTTATTATGATGATAACCGATCTAGGAAGATCGATCAATTATTCGAGCATCGTTAACGGCGTTATGGCATTCTGCCATTGACTGTCGATCCACTACTGTCTCCCAGCAAGCTACCAGCTTAGTGGCTGTCTTCCAGCAAGCTACCAGCTTAGTGGCTGTCTTCCAGCAAGCTACCAGCCAAGTGGCTGTCTCCCAGCAAGTTACCAGCCAAGTGACTGTTTCCCAGCAAACTACCAGCCAAGTATCTGTCTTCCAGCAAGCTACCAGCCAAGTAGCTGTCTCCCAGCCAGCTACCAGCCAAGTGGCTGTCTCCCAGCAAGTAAACAGCCAAGTGACTGTCTCCCAGCAAACTACCAGCCAAGTGACTGTCTCCCAGCAAGCTACCAGCCAAGTGGCTGTCTCCCAGTAAGTTACCAGCCAAGTGGCTGTCTCTCAGCAAGCTACCAGCCAAGTGGCTGTCTCCCAGCAAGCTACCAGCCAAGTGACTGTCTCCCAGCAAGCTACCAACCCAGTGGCTGTCTCCCAGCAAGCTACCAGCCAAGTGGCTGTCTCCCAGTAAGCTACCAGCCAAGTGGAAGTCTACAAGCAAGCTACCAGCCAGTTGACTGTCTCCTAGCAAGCTTCCAGCCAAGTAGCTGTCTCCCGGCAAGCTATCAGCCAAGTGGCTGTCTCCCAGGAAGCTACCAGCCAAGTAGCTGTCTCCCAGCAGACTTCTGGGTCTTTTAGGACATCCATGGTTGCCTCTAAATAAGCCTTCGTTCGAGCCTTCAAAAGCGCTGTGTCCTCCAAAAGGAACTCCAGAGCCCTGACTACTTTCGAGGGACCTTCCAAATCCATAACACTTCAGAGAAAGACTCCTCATATAAGGCGCTGCCTCAGAACCGTGTCCTAGTTTCTTAGATGTTTCTTAATAGTCCTTACGACTCATTTGTGCGTCTGAGTGAGTCTTCACGCTCTTACCTACTTTCTGAGCCGCTAGGATTTTATAACTGTCTTCAAGCGAGTTATCAAACCTACGCCAGCCTTCCAGTGATCCTGCACACCAGTGATTTCCTCTAAATGAACCTTTAAACCTGGAGCTGCCTCCCAGCGAGCCTCCAGAACACCAGGTGCCTCCAAGTAAACTTCCAATCACTTCGTTCTATACGAAAGATCCCCTAAAATCTTTGCTACTTCCAATAGAACCTCCAGACCCGTAGATATCTCCGAGGAGTTCTATTTGGTCTTTATCATAAGAATGTTGACTCGAAAACAGTTCCATAAACCTGGTAAACGTCAGAATTCAAGCCATGAGTTAGGGCGTCTGGATCCGAAGCTCCCGAACCATAGAGGAGACAAGTAAAGTAGTTTCATCGGGTTGTATCTTGTTTGACTCAGTCACTCCAACAATAACTTGGTGACTTTAAACGACAGTTTGTCCAGTTAACGTCTCCGAAAGGTCATTGTTTATTCAGCTCTCACATGAGCAGAATATAGACTAGAAATATCAGTTTCATTGCCCCTCTTCAGATAGTCAGATCAATAGGCGAGTCACTTCACTGCACACAGACGCAAAACTCCAGCCTTCTCTGTCAGCGGTACTGTTGCTGTGGATCACAACTCTAAAATGCGTAAAATCATCCGAGATGTCAATATCTTTGAAGCATACAATGGTTGACTGGGCAGCCGCATCTACTGAGTTCCAATAGATATAGATATTGGCTGTAGACCGTGACACTTATAGTCTCCAAAGGTTCATCTTGCTCGTTCAGTAGGAAACATCTCCATACACAGATATCAAGAGACTTGCGAAAGTCATAGTATCACTGGTATTGTCCAAGCCAATGATCATAAAGTTGCCCATCGATTTTCTGAGACATTACCGATCTGTCACCTGATCAGTACTATGATTACCGAAGTTATCAGGAGTTGTATGAAGGAGCCGGCCATGATTAAACTGAAAGAAAAAGAAATTAAATATCGCCTTCGGACACTTTCTGACATTGGCTATGGACCTGGTATTTGACGCGCGAGAAAGAATCTCAAAATTACGTCATCAGACTCTTTTAGATCTTAGAACAGCCGAGGTGCACCGAGCGAGAGTTCTGAGCAATGGTCATCTCTTGACTTAATAGGAAGTAGCCTCCATGGATGACTCACAAGGAACTGACCGTCCCTCGCTGCAAGCGTGGATTAGCAATCCAGATATCGTTGGTTCACCTCAGCCACAGACTATGTTCCTGTAACCCTAAACTTCTGGCTCCAAGAGAGCCCAGAAAAAGAACTGTTCTTTCCATATGCTCTTGCAGCCCATGGCTACGCTATTCTCAGTATCAGGGAAATGTGGACTCCTTTGTATCGGGAAGCTCCTCCATGTGACTGTTCTCCCAGTGATACGGCCTTGCCAAAGGTGACTTTTCAATGGCAGGCGGAGTCCGGTAACGCCAATGCAGGAATATAACTGGATAGGTTAACAGACAAAGCTTAGATATAGACTGATAGACGGACAGATATAAAGATAAAGGAAACAATACAGAATGACAGTAAACAAATGAAAATGACAACTAGAGAATGAGATAAGATAAAGGACATAAACGTTAACAGAGAAAGAACAAACCATAAAGTAACAAAGAAAAGAAGGAATGACAGAGTAAAATGAGAGAGAGAACATCTGACGAGAAGCATATACAGGGGAAATGTGTCACATAAAACCCAAATATTATTTCCTCGTTACAAAATACTGTGCCGGATACCGTGTGGGCGGGGCTTGCTTCCTGTGCCCCAGACAGAGGAAAGATATAGTCCCTTTCTCACCTCAGGTCCTGCAGACTTCAGCCTGTCCATGGACAATACAGACGTTTACCACAAAACGATCACGCTCGTGTAATGCAAATTGCTGGATTTTTTTTTTTATTAATGATATACCAAAAATCCCAGAGCTACCTCACATCAGCCAATGTTCAACCGGACAAACACCAGATAAATCCCTCGGAGGTTTCTTATAGAACATCATTGATACTATTGAAACTGAATAAATGATAGAATAAAGAGAAGAATCCAGAAATGATAGGTCAGACTAAAGCCCCAAATATATCTCACATCTTATCGTATGGGAAAACTAAGAGGGGATCACCTCCAGTTGTTCAAGTCAGCTGCATCCAAGAGCTCATCCTGCTTCACACGTCAGCATCCACTTGAGGGTCGAGTCATAAAACCTTAAAAGAATGACTCTCTTGTTTGAGAGTTTACACACAGGGTATCCATCAAGCTTCATTTTATATCACTTTAGTCTGTGGAGGAAATCTACTCATGAACAAAACATAGACTAAATTTTTCATGACCTATCTGTCAATATTTCATCGCTTCTCTGTTGATCTGCCATTGTCTGTTAACCTTTCTTGATCTGTCTGTATGCTTTTCATAGTTTAAAGCTCATACCCTTCCATATCGTGTCTTAATCTTATATAACCTGTCTGTTAATCTTCCTTTAGCTGTCTGTTAACCTTCCATGGCCTATCTCTTAATCTTTCATAGTCTGTATGTTAATCTATGGCCTGTCTGTTACTCTTTGGTAGCCTGTATGTTAACCTTCTATGGCCTGTATGTTAATGCTCTGTAACATATCCTTTGAGCTTCCATAGCCATCCACCTGTCTTTCAGTGGTCGTTGTATAATTGTCCAGAACAAAAGAAACCATCCCCCCCCCCTACCCTGTCTCTTAATCTTTCGTAGCGTAACTGTTAATCTTCTGTATCCCGTTTGTTAATCTCCTCTTGCCTGTCAGTTAAACTTCAATAGCCTGCGTGTCAATTTTCCATAGCTTGCCTGTTGAAAACCAGAGCCCGTCTATTGATAACCCATCACCTGTCTGCTGATGTAAAATTAAGAGCCACAACTTCTCTCAGCTTTTTTTCAGAACAAAATGATAATCATTTGAAATTATCACATCACTGAACAAATATAACATTACGCCAACGAAAAAAAATCCACCAAATATTAACATTAACATTGATTACTTTGGTTAAATCCCTCCATCATCACCGTTTTATCTAACAAAGTTGATGAGCAGCTTAGACCATGTTTAGTGTGGAAGTATAACTCAGCTAGATTTTCAGTTTCCAGTCGTGTGGCGTTTGCGTAATCTACCTACACTGCAGTCCCGCCCACCATAATCACCTACGTCTCACACTATACAAGGAGGCCGAGCTACCGTCCACACGCGCCAAAGATAACTTCCATTTTTTCTTGTGCCTCTTGCTCATAATTACTGTATAACAGATTCTTTTCCCCCGCTGGCCAATAATCATGGCCCGGGGCTAGGCTGGCCTGCCTGTTTTTCTAGCGTCTCGTGTTTATCCTGTCATCAGGCTGCTGGCCAGCCTCGCGGACGCTGCCAGTTTTCCGCCCTGCCCACACCACATACCCCAAGTGCTGCCCTGCTCCTTTGTTGGGCAAGTGTGTGTGTGTGTGTCAGATATATGGACACAAACAAAAACATTTTGCAATCTCTCTCTCTCTCTCTCTCTCTCTCTCTCTCTCATATATATATATATATATATATATATATATATATATATATATATATATATATATATATATATATATATATATATATATATATATATATATATATATATATATATATAATATAATGAAAGGGTAAAGGAGCTGTGTGGCAACAAATAGAGTGTGGTTGAGAGAGCAGAAGAGGGTGCTCTGAAATGGTTTGGTCACATGGAGAGAATGAGTGAGGAAAGATTGACCAAGAGGATATATGTGTCAGAGGTGGAGGGAACGAGGAAAAGTGGGAGACCAAATTGGAGGTGGAAGGATGGAGCGAAAAAGATTTTGAGCAATCGGGGCCTGAACATTCAGGAGGGTGAAAGGCATGCAAAGAATAGAGTGAATTGGAACGATGTTGTATACTGGGGTCGACGTGCTGTCAATGGATTGAAGCAAGGCATGTGAAGCGTCTGGGGTAAACCATGGAAAGTTCTGTGGGGCCTGGATGTGGAAAGGGAGCTGTGCTTTCGGTGCATTATACATGGCAGCTGGAGACTGAGTATGAACGAATGTGGCCCTTGTTGTCTTTTCCTAGCGCTACCTCGCGCGTATGCGTGGGGAGGGGGTTGTCATTACATGTGATCAAACCATTTAAGCAACACTCTCTTCTGCTCTCTCAACCACACACTATTTATTACCACACATCTCTCTTACCCTTCCATTACTTACTCGATCAAACCACCTCACACCACATATTGTCCTGAAACATATTAATGATAACACAGCCACCCTCCTCTGAACAAAACTATCTATAGCCCATGCCTCAATACCATATAACATTGTTGGAACCACTATTCCTTCAAACATACCCATTTTTGCTTTCCAAGATAAAGTTCTCGCCTTCCACACATTCTTCAACGCTCCCAGAGCCTTCGCTCACTCCCTCACCCTGTGACTCACTTCCGCTTCCATTGTTCCATCTGCTGAAAAATCCACTCTCAGATATCTAAAACACTTCACTTCCTCCAGTTTTTCTCCATTCAAACATTCCTTCCAAATGACTCGTCCCTCAACCCAACTGTACCTAATAACCTTGCTCTTATTCACATTTACTCTTGGCTTCCTTCTTTCACTTACTTTACCAAACACGGTCACCAGCCTCTGCAGTTTCTCACCCGATTCAGCCACCAGCGCTGTATCATCAGCGAACAACAACTTACTCAATTCCTAAGCTCTCTCATCCATAACAGACCGCATATTTGCCCCTCCCTCGAAAACTCTTGCATTCACCTCCCTAACAACCCCCTCCATAAACAGATTAAACAAACATGGAGACATCACACACCCCTGCCGCAAACCGACATTCACTGGGAACTAATCACTTTTCCTCTCTTCCTACTCGTACACATGCCTTATATCCTTGATAAAAACTTTTCATTACTTCTGTCAACTTGCTTCCCACACCATATACCCTTGATACATTCCACAGACCATCTTTATCAACTCTAACATATGCTTTCTCCATATCCATAAATGCTGCATACAAATCCATTTGTTTTTCTAAGTATTTCTCACATACATTTTTCAAAGCAAACACCTGATCCACATATCCTCTACCACTTCTGAAACCACACTGCTCTTCACCAATCTGATGCTCTGTACATGCCTTTACCCTCTCAATCAGTACCCTGCTATATAATTTCCCAGGAATACCCAACAAACATATATGTCTGTAATTTGAACTCTCACCTTTATCCCCTTTGGCACTGTACAATGGCACTATGCGTGCATTCTCAGGCACTTCTTGAGTCATACATACAGTGAATTTCCTCACCAACCAGTCAACGACTCAGTCACTGTCCTTTTTAATAAATTCCACTGCAATATCATCCAAACCCGCAACCTTGCCTGCTTTCATCTTCCGCAAAACATTCATTACCTATTCTCTCTTTACCAAACCATTCTCCCTGACCCACCACTCACTACCCTTTCTAATTTCCCCTCCTCCCACGCTTCTAATGCCACAAGAAACTTTTGTGCAAGCCATCACTGCTTCCGTAAATACGTCCCATTTCCCCACTCCCCTTACGTCATTTGCTCTCACCTTTTTCCATTTTGCACTCAGTTTCTCCTGGTACTTCCTCAAACAAATCTCCTTCCCAAGCTCACTCACTCTCAACACTCTTCATCGCAACATTTTCTCTTGTTTTCTGAAAACCTATACAAATCTTCACCTTCGCCTGCACAAGATAATGGTCAGACATCCCTCCAGTTGCACCTCTCAGCACATTAACATCCAAAAGTCTCTCTTTCACGCGCTTATCAATTAACAGGTAATTCAGTAACGCTCTCTGGCAATCTCTCCTACTTAAACACGTACACTTATGTATATCTCTCTTTTTAAACAAGGTATTCCCAGTCACAAGTCCATTTTTAGCACACAAATCTACAAGCTCTTCAACGTTTCCCTTTACAACACTGAACACTCCATGTACACCAATTATTCCCTCAACTGCCACATTACTCACTTTTGCATTCAAATCACCCATCACTATAACCCGTCTAGTGCATCAAAACAAATAACACACTCACGCAGCTGCTCCCAAAACACTTGCCTCTCATTATCTTTCTTCTCATGCCCAGGTGCATAGGCACCAATAATTACCCATCTCTCTCCATCCACTTCCAGTTTTACCCATATCAATCTAGAGTTAATATTCTTACACTCTATCACATACTCCCACCACTCTTGTTCCAGGAGCAGTGCTACTCCTTCCCTTTTTAGAAAGTTAGAATATAAGGAAGGGATGGTTTCTAGCCCCCCGATCTCGTCCCCTTTATTCGCCTTCTATGACACAAGAGGAATGCGTGAGAAGTGCTCTTTCTCCTCTATCGACAGGGATATATATATATATATATATATATATATATATATATATATATATATATATATATATATATATATATATATATATATATATATATTATCCCTGGGGATAGGGGATTAAGAATACTTCCCACTTATTCCCTGCGTGTCGTAGAAGGCGACTAAAAGGGGAGGGAGCGGGGGGCTGGAAATCCTCCCCTCTCGTTTTTTTTTAATTTTCCAAAAGAAGGAACAGAGGGGGCCAGGTGAGGATATTCCGAAAAAGGCCCAGTCCTCTGTTCTTAACGCTACCTCGCTAATGCGGAAAATGACGAATAGTTTGAAAAAAAAAAAAAAAAAATATATATATATATATATATATATATATATATATATATATATATATATATATATATATATATATATATATATATATATATATATATATATATATATATATATATATGTACATATATATAGTTTTTCTCCATTCAATCTTACCTCCCAATTGACTTGACCCTCAACCCTACTGTACCTAATAACCTTGCTCTTATTCACATTTACTCTTAACTTTCTTCTTCCACACACTTTTCCAAACTCAGTCACCAGCTTCTGCAGTTTCTCACATGAATCAGCCAACAGCGCTGTATCATCAGCGAACAACAACTGACTCACTTCCCAAGCTCTCTCATCCCCAACAGACTTCATACTTGCCCCTCTTAACAAAACTCTTGCAGTTACCTCCCTAACAACCCCATCCATAAACAAATTAAACAACCATGGAGACATCACACACCCCTGCCGCAAACCTACATTCACTGAGAACCAATCACTTTCCTCTCTTCCTACACGTACACATGCCTTACATCCTCGATAAAAACTTTTCACTGCTTCTAACAACTTTCCTCCCACACCATATATTCTTGATACCTTCCACAGAGCATCTCTATCAACTCTATCATATGCCTTCTCCAGATCCATAAATGCTACATACAAATCCATTTGCTTTTCTAAGTATTTCTCACATACATTCTTCAAAGCAAACACCTGATCCACACATCCTCTATATATATATATATATTTTTTTTTTTTTTTTTATACTTTGTCGCTGTCTCCCGCGTTTGCGAGGTAGCGCAAGGAAACAGACGAAAGAAATGGCCCAACCCTCCCCATACACATGTACATACACACGTCCACACACGCAAATATACATACCTACACAGCTTTCCATGGTTTACCCCGGACGCTTCACATGCCTTGATTCAATCCACTGACAGCACGTCAACCCCTGTATACCACATCGCTCCAATTCACTCTATTCCTTGCCCTCCTTTCACCCTCCTGCATGTTCAGGCCCCGATCACACAAAATCCTTTTCACTCCATCTTTCCACCTCCAATTTGGTCTCCCTCTTCTCCTCGTTCCCTCCACCTCCGACACATATATCCTCTTGGTCAATCTTTCCTCACTCATTCTCTCCATGTGCCCAAACCATTTCAAAACACCCTCTTCTGCTCTCTCAACCACGCTCTTTTTATTTCCACACATCTCTCTTACCCTTACGTTACTTACTCGATCAAACCACCTCACACCACACATTGTCCTCAAACATCTCATTTCCAGCACATCTACCCTCCTGCGCACAACTCTATCCATAGCCCACGCCTCGCAACCATACAACATTGTTGGAACTACTATTCCTTCAAACATACCCATTTTTGCTTTCCGGGATAATGTTCTCGACTTCCACACATTTTTCAAGGCTCCCAAAATTTTCGCCCCCTCCCCCACCCTATGATCCACTTCCGCTTCCATGGTTCCATCCGCTGACAGATCCACTCCCAGATATCTAAAACACTTCACTTCCTCCAGTTTTTCTCCATTCAAACTCACCTCCCAATTGACTTGACCCTCAACCCTACTGTACCTAATAACCTTGCTCTTATTCACATTTACTCTTAACTTTCTTCTTCCACACACTTTACCAAACTCCGTCACCAGCTTCTGCAGTTTCTCACATGAATCCGCCACCAGCGCTGTATCATCAGCGAACAACAACTGACTCACTTCCCAAGCTCTCTCATCCCCAACAGACTTCATACTTGCCCCTCTTTCCAAGACTCTTGCATTTACCTCCCTAACAACCCCATCCATAAACAAATTATATATATATATATATATATATATATATATATATATATATATATATATATATATATATATATATATATATATATATATATATATAGATTTTGTAAAATCTATTCTTGTGTGGGTCAGTGATTAGTGAACAATGTGATAGAAATAATAGTTAGTCATTGTGTTATATCGTAACTGATGATTAGTGCATGGAAATTAGGAGCAGTTAGTACTTAATGAAAAATGTAGTGAGACATTGCATTATATAGCAATGATGAATGGCTTCAGTATAAAACAACTTTCAGAAATTATACCCAAAGCCTAAATGTAGCGTAATTGCCTGGAATAGATGGAGAATGATCACTTTCCGGAGTGTCGTGTCTCGTGAGATATGGTTTCCGAGGACCTGCACCTGCCGGAAGGTGGGGACGTGTGTGATAGAATACGTTACGTGAATGAAGACTTCGATGGGCTTAGTGCTAAGCAAAATCCACAGAGGCAGGGTCCGTGGAAAGCAGGTAGGTTCTGAACTTGTGCGAACCAGATTCATCTTGCGGAAGGCGGGTGTGGAATCAAAGGATATCTCAGGTCAAGACACGGTGACTGGTCTACCCCCAGGATTGCCCACCTCACACAAGCCTCGCTAAAGTGACGGCTCCACCACTTCACTTGCTGGAACCCTCATCGCATGACCGTCACTCACCACCACAACCCAGCAAAAAAATGGATGTGTGTGGATGTAACCAAGATGTGAAGACCCTTACTGGAAAAACAATCACTCTTGAAGTAGAACCTTCAGACACAATTGAAAATGTGAAGGAAAATAGTGAAATTGGAAAAAAATGTAGCTTAGACATTGAAGCTTATTGATACAGTGGTTAAATTGATGAGAACTGCTATTGACGTTTGTGTAAATAAATTATACATTTCCTTTTTTCCACAGACAGAGGTTGAACCATTATGTGACATTCTTTTTTTTTCCATTCATTTCAAGCTAGAAGTTTCAGTTTTCTAAATTGTTTCTTACAATTTTTCATATGTATATATATGTATGTGTGTGTGTGTGTATATGTGCGTATGTATGTGTATGTGTGTGTATATGTATATATATATGTATATTATCCCTGGGGATAGGGGTGAAAGAATACTTCCCACGTATTCCTCGCGTGTCGTAGAAAGCGACTAGAGGGGACGGGAGCGGGGGGCCAGAAATCCTCCCCTCCTTGTATTAACTTTCTAAAATGGGAAACAGAAGAAGGAGTCACGCGGGGAGTGCTCATCCTCCTCGAAGGCTCAGAGTGGGGTGCCTAAATGTGTGTGGATGTAACCAAGATGTGAAAAAAGGAGAGATAGGTAGTATGTTTGGGGAAAGGAACCTGGATGTTTTGGCTCTGAGTGAAACGAAGCTCAAGGGTAAAGGGGAAGAGTGGTTTGGGAATGTCTGGGGAGTAAAGTCAGGGGTTAGTGAGAGGACAAGAGCAAGGGAAGGAGTAGCAATACTCCTGAAACAGGAGTTGTGGGAGTATGTGATAGAGTGTAAGAAAGTAAATTCTCGATTAATATGGGTAAAACTGAAAGTTGATGGAGAGAGGTGGGTGATTATTGGTGCATATGCACCTGGGCATGAGAAGAAAGATCAAGAGAGGCAAGTGTTTTGGAAGCAGCTGAATGAGTGTGTTAGTGGTTTTGATGCACGAGACCGGGTTATAGTGATGGGTGATTTGAATGCAAAGGTGAGTAATGTGGCAGTTGAGGGAATAATTGGTATACATGGGGTGTTCAGTGTTGTAAATGGAAATGGTGAAGAGCTTGTAGATTTATGTGCTGAAAAAGGACTGATGATTGGGAATACCTGGTTTAAAAAGCGAGATATACATAAGTATACTTATGTAAGTAGGAGAGATGGCCAGAGAGCGTTATTGGATTACGTGTTAATTGACAGGCGTGCGAAAGAGAGACTTTTGGATGTTAATGTGCTGAGAGGTGCAACTGGAGGGATGTCTGATCATTATCTTGTGGAGGCTAAGGTGAAGATCTGTATGGGTTTTCAGAAAAGAAGAGTGAATGTTGGGGTGAAGAGGGTGGTGAGAGTAAGTGAGCTTGAGAAGGAGACCTGTGTGAGGAAGTACCAGGAGAGACTGAGTACAGAATGGAAAAAGGTGAGAACAATGGAAGCAAGGGGAGTGGGGGAGGAATGGGATGTATTTAGGGAATCAGTGATAGATTGCGCAAAAGATGCTTGTGGCATGAGAAGAGTGGGAGGTGGGTTGATTAGAAAGGGTAGTGAGTGGTGGGATGAAGAAGTAAGAGTATTAGTGAAAGAGAAGAGAGAGGCATTTGGACGATTTTTGCAGGGAAAAAAATGCAATTGAGTGGGAGATGTATAAAACAAAGAGACTGGAGGTCAAGAGAAAGGTGCAAGGGGTGAAAAAAAGGGCAAATGAGAGTTGGGGTGAGAGAGTATCATTAAATTTTAGGGAGAATAAAAAGATGTTCTGGAAGGAGGTAAATAGGGTGCGTAAGACAAGGGAGCAAATGGGAACTTCAGTGAAGGGCGCAAATGGGGAGGTGATAACAAGTAGTGGTGATGTGAGAACGAGATGGAGTGAGTATTTTGAAGGTTTGTTGAATGTGTTTGATGATAGAGTGGCAGATATAGGGTGTTTTGGTCGAGGTGGTGTGCAAAGTGAGAGGGTTAGGGAAAATGATTTGGTAAACAGAGAAGAGGTAGTGAAAGCTTTGCGGAAGATGAAAGCCGGCAAGGCAGCAGGTTTGGATGGTATTGCAGTGGAATTTATTAAAAAAGGGGGTGACTGTATTGTTGACTGGTTGGTAAGGTTATTTAATGTATGTATGACTCATTGTGAGGTGCCTGAGGATTGGCGGAATGCGTGCATAGTGCCATTGTACAAAGGCAAAGGGGATAAGAGTGAATGCTCAAATTACAGAGGTATAAGTTTGTTGAGTATTCCTGGTAAATTATATGGGAGGGTATTGATTGAGAGGGTGAAGGCATGTACAGAGCATCAGATTGGGGAACAGCAGTGTGGTTTCAGAAGTGGTACAGGATGTGTGGATCAGGTGTTTGCTTTGAAGAATGTATGTGAGAAATACTTAGAAAAGCAAATGGATTTGTATGTAGCATTTATGGATCTGGAGAAGGCATATGATAGAGTTGATAGAGATGCTCTGTGGAAGGTATTAAGAATATATGGTGTGGGAGGAAAGTTGTTAGAAGCAGCGAAAAGTTTTTATCGAGGATGTAAGGCATGTGTACGTGTAGGAAGAGAGGAAAGTGATTGGTTTTCAGTGAATGTAGGTTTGCGGCAGGGGTGTGTGATGTCTCCATGGTTGTTTAATTTGTTTATGGATGGGGTTGTTACGGAGGTAAATGCTTGGAGTTTTGGAAAGAGGGGCAAGTATGAAGTCTGTTGGGGATGAGAGAGCTTGGGAAGTGAGTCAGTTGTTGTTCGCTGATGATACAGCGCTGTTGGCTGATTCATGTGAGAAACTGCAGAAGCTGGTGACTGAGTTTGGTAAAGTGTGTGGAAGAAGAAAGTTAAGATTAAATGTGAATAAGAGCAAGGTTATTAGGTACAGTAGGGTTGAGGGTCAAGTCAATTGGGAGGTGAGTTTGAATGGAGAAAAACTGGTGGAAGTGAAGTGTTTTAGATATCTGGGAGTGGATCTGGCAGCGGATGGAACCATGGAAGCGGAAGTGGATCATAGGGTGGGGGAGGAGGCGAAAATTCTGGGGGCCTTGAAGAATGTGTGGAAGTCGAGAACATTATCTCGGAAAGCAAAAATGGGTATGTTTGAAGGAATAGTGGTTCCAACAATGTTGTATGGTTGCGAGGCGTGGGCTATGGATAGAGTTGTGCGCAGGAGGATGGATGTGCTGGAAATGAGATGTTTGAGGACAATGTGTGGTGTGAGGTGGATTGATCGAGTGAGTAACGTAAGGGTAAGAGAGATGTGTGGAAATAAAAAGAGCGTGGTTGAGAGAGCAGAAGAGGGTGTTTTGAAGTGGTTTGGGCACATGGAGAGAATGAGTGAGGAAAGATTGACCAAGAAGATATATGTGTCGGAGGTGGAGGGAACGAGGAGAAGAGGGAGACCAAATTGGAGGTGGAAAGATGGAGTGAAAAAGATTTTGTGTGATCGGGGCCTGAACATGCAAGAGGGTGAAAGGAGGGCAAGGAATAGAGTGAATAGGAGCGATGTGGTATACCGGGGTTGACGTGCTGTCAGTGGATTGAATCAAGGCATGTGAAGCGTCTGGGGTAAACCATGGAAAGCTGTGTAGGTATGTATATTTGCGTGTGTGGACGTATGTATATACATGTGTATGGGGGGGGTTGGGCCATTTCTTTCGTCTGTTTCCTTGCGCTACCTCGCAAACGCGGGAGACAGCGACAAAGTATAATAAAAAAAAAATATAATATATATGTACATATATATATATATATATATATATATATATATATATATATACATATATATATATATATATATATATATATATATATATATATATATATATATATATATATACATATATATATATATATATATATATTTTTTTTTTTTTTTTTTGCTTTGTCGCTGTCTCCCGCGTTTACGAGGTAGCACAAGGAAACAGACGAAAGAAATGGCCCAACCCACCCCCATACACATGTATATACATACGTCCACACACGCAAATATACATACCTACACAGCTTTCCATGATTTACCCCAGACGCTTCACATGCCCTAATTCAATCCACTGACAGCACGTCAACCCCGGTATACCACATCGATCCAGTTCACTCTATTCCTTGCCCTCCTTTCACCCTCCTGCATGTCCAGGCCCCGATCACACAAAATCTTTTTCACTCCATCTTTCCACCTCCAATTTGGTCTCCCACTTCTCCTCGTTCCCTCCACCTCCGACACATATATCCTCTTGGTCAATCTTTCATCACTCATTCTCTCCATGTGCCCAAACCATTTCAAAACACCCTCTTCTGCTCTCTCAACCACGCTCTTTTTATTTCCACACATGTTTCTTACCCTTACGTTACTTACTCGATCAAACCACCTCACACCACACATTGTCCTCAAACATCTCATTTCCAGCACATCTACCCTCCTGCGCACAACTCTATCCATAGCCCACGCCTCGCAACCATACAACATTGTTGGAACCACTATTCCTTCAAACATACCCATTTTTGCTTTCCGAGATAATGTTCTCGACTTCCAGACATTCTTCAAGGCTCCCAGGATTTTGGCCCCCTCCCCCACCCTATGATCCACTTCCGCTTCCATGGTTCCATCCGCTGCCAGATCCACTCCCAGATATCTAAAACACTTTACTTCCTCCAGTTTTTCTCCATTCAAACTTACCTCCCAACTGACTTGACCCTCAACCCTACTGTACCTAATAACCTTGCTCTTATTCACATTTACTCTTAACTTTCTTCTTCCACACACTTTACCAAACTCAGTCACCAGCTTCTGCAGTTTCTCACATGAATCAGCCAACAGCGCTGTATCATCAGCGAACAACAACTGACTCACTTCCCAAGCTCTCTCATCCCCAACAGACTTCATACTTGCCCCTCTTTCCAAAACTCCAAACATTTACCTCCCTAACAACCCCATCCATAAACAAATTAAACAACCATGGAGACATCACACACCCCTGCCGCAAACCTACATTCACTGAGAACCAATCACTTTCCTCTCTTCCTACACGTACACATGCCTTACATCCTCGATAAAAACTTTTCACTGCTTCTAACAACTTGCCTATCGCACCATATATTCTTAATACCTTCCACAGAGCATCTCTATCAACTATACCATATGCCTTCTCCAGATCCATAAATGCTACATACAAATCCATTTGCTTTTCTAAGTATTTCTCACATACATTCTTCAAAGCAAACACCTGATCCACACATCCTCTACCACTTCTGAAACCACACTGCTGTTCCCCAATCTGATGCTCTGTACATGCCTTCACCTTCTCAATCAATACCCTCCCATATAATTTACCAGGAATACTCAACAAACTTATACCTCTGTAATTTGAGCACTCACTCTTATCCCCTTTGCCTTTGTACAATGGCATTATGCACGCATTCAGCCAATCCTCAGACACCTCTCCATGAGTCATACATACATTAAATAACCTTACCAACCAGTCAATAATACAGTCACCCCCTTTTTTAATAAATTCCACTGCAATACCATCCAATCCTGCTGCCTTGCCGGCTTTCATCTTCCGCAAAGCTTTTACTACCTCTTCTCTGTTTACGAAATCATTTTCCCTAACCCTCTCACTTTGCACACCACCTCGACCAAAACACCCTATATCTGCCACTCTATCATCAAACACATTCAACAAACCTTCAAAATACTCACTCCATCTCCTTCTCACATCACGACTACTTGTTATCACCTCCCCATTTGCGCCCTTCACTGAAGTTCCCATTTGCTTCCTTGTCTTACGCACTGTATTTACCTCCTTCCAGAACATCTTTTTATTCTCCCTAAAATTTAATGATACACTCTCATCCCAACTAAATATATATATATATATATATATATATATATATATATATATATATATATATATATATATATATATATATATATATATATATATATATATATATATATATATATATGAGGCCTTTGTTGTCTTCCTAGAGCTACCTCGCTCACATGAGGGGGGGAAGGAGTTGTCATTTAATGTGTGGCAGGGTGGCGACGGAAATGAATAAAGGGAGCATGTATGAATTATGTACATATGTATATATGTATATGTCTGTATGTATGTATACGTTGAAATGTATAGGTATGAGTATGTGCGTGTGTGGACGTGTATGTATATACATGTGTATGTGGGTAGGTTGGGATATTCTTTCGTCTGTTTACTTACGGTACCTAATAAAACATAAAAGATGTATGAGCGGGGGGATAGAAATCCTCCCCTTACGTTTTTAATTTTCCAAAAGAAGGAACAGAGGAGGGGGCTAAGTGAGGATATTTTTTCTCAGGCTCTGTCCTCTGTTATTAACGCTACCTCGCTAATGCGGTAAATGGCGAAAGTATATAGAAAAGATTATATATATATATATATATATATATATATATATATATATATATATATATATATATATATATATATATATATATATATATATATATATATATATATATATATATTGTATATATATATATTGTATATATATATATATATATATATATATATATATATATATATATATATATATATATATATATATATATATATATATATATATATATATATATATATATATATATATATATGAATTATATATCCCTGGGGATAGGGGAGAAAGAATACTTCCCACTTCCCTGCGTGTCCTAGAAGGCGACTAAACGGGAAGGGAGCGGGGAGCTGGAAATCCTCCCCTCTCGTTTTTTTTTTTTTATTTTCCAAAAAGAAGGCATAGAGAAGGGGGCCAGGTGAGGATATTCCCTCGAAGGCCCAGTCCTCTGTTGTCAACACTACCTCGCTAACGCGGGAAATGGCGAATAGTTTGAAAAAAAGGAAAATATATACATACATATATATATATATATATATATATATATATATATATATATGTATATATATATATATATATATATATATTTTTTTTTTCAAACTATTCGCCATTTCCCGCATTAGCGAGGTAGCGTTAAGAACAGAGGACTGGGCCTTTTTCGGAATATCCTCACCTGGCCCCCTCTGTTCCTTCTTTTGGAAAATTAAAAATTAAAAATTGAAAATTAAAAAAAAATAAATATATATATATATATATATATATATATATATATATATATATATATATATTTTTTTTTTTTTTTTTTTTTTTTTTATACTTTGTCGCTGTCTCCCGCGTTTGCGAGGTAGCGCAAGGAAACAGACGAAAGAAATGGCCCAACCCCCCCCATACACATGTACATACACACGTCCACACACACAAATATACATACCTACACAGCTTTCCATGGTTTACCCCGGACGCTTCACATGCCTTGATTCAATCCACTGACAGCACGTCAACCCCTTATACCACATCGCTCCAATTCACTCTATTCCTTGCCCTCCTTTCACCCTCCTGCATGTTCAGGCCCCGATCACACAAAATCTTTTTCACTCCATCTTTCCACCTCCAATTTGGTCTCCCTCTTCTCCTCGTTCCCTCCACCTCCGACACATATATCCTCTTGGTCAATCTTTCCTCACTCATTCTCTCCATGTGCCCAAACCATTTTAAAACACCCTCTTCTGCTCTCTCAACCACGCTCTTTTTATTTCCACACATCTCTCTTACCCTTACGTTACTTACTCGATCAAACCACCTCACACCACACATTGTCCTCAAACATCTCATTTCCAGCACATCCATCCTCCTGCGCACAACTCTATCCATAGCCCACGCCTCGCAACCATACAACATTGTTGGAACTACTATTCCTTCAAACATACCCATTTTTGCTTTCCGGGATAATGTTCTCGACTTCCACACATTTTTCAAGGCTCCCAAAATTTTCGCCCCCTCCCCCACCCTATGATCCACTTCCGCTTCCATGGTTCCATCCGCTGACAGATCCACTCCCAGATATCTAAAACACTTCACTTCCTCCAGTTTTTCACCATTCAAACTCACCTCCCAATTGACTTGACCCTCAACCCTACTGTACCTAATAACCTTGCTCTTATTCACATTTACTCTTAACTTTCTTCTTCCACACACTTTACCAAACTCCGTCACCAGCTTCTGCAGTTTCTCACATGAATCCGCCACCAGCGCTGTATCATCAGCGAACAACAACTGACTCACTTCCCAAGCTCTCTCATCCCCAACAGACTTCATACTTGCCCCTCTTTCCAAGACTCTTGCATTTACCTCCCTAACAACCCCATCCATAAACAAATTAAACAACCATGGAGACATCACACACCCCTGCCGCAAACCTACATTCACTGAGAACCAATCACTTTCCTCTCTTCCTACACGTACACATGCCTTACATCCTCGATAAAAACTTTTCACTGCTTCTAACAACTTGCCTCCCACACCATATATTCTTAATACCTTCCACAGAGCATCTCTATCAACTCTATCATATGCCTTCTCCAGATCCATAAATGCTACATACAAATCCATTTGCTTTTCTAAGTATTTCTCACATACATTCTTCAAAGCAAACACCTGATCCACACATCCTCTACCACTTCTGAAACCACACTGCTCTTCCCCAATCTGATGCTCTGTACATGCCTTCACCCTTTCAATCAATACCCTCCCATATAATTTACCAGGAATACTCAACAAACTTATACCTCTGTAATTTGAGCACTCACTCTTATCCCCTTTGCCTTTGTACAATGGCACTATGCACGCATTCCGCCAATCCTCAGGCACCTCACCATGAGTCATACATACATTAAATAACCTTACCAACCAGTCAACAATACAGTCACCCCCTTTTTTAATAAATTCCACTGCAATACCATCCAAACCTGCTGCCTTGCCGGCTTTCATCTTCCGCAAAGCTTTTACTACCTCTTCTCTGTTTACCAAATCATTTTCCCTAACCCTCTCACTTTGCACACCACCTCGACCCAAACACCCTATATCTGCTACTCTGTCATCAGACACATTCAACAAACCTTCAAAATACTCATTCCATCTCCTTCTCACATCACCACTACTTGTTATCACCTCCCCATTTACGCCCTTCACTGAAGTTCCGATTTGCTCCCTTGTCTTACGCACCCTATTTACCTCCTTCCAGAACATCTTTTTATTCTCCCTAAAATTTACTGATAGTCTCTCACCCCAACTCTCATTTGCCCTTTTTTTCACCTCTTGCACCTTTCTCTTGACCTCCTGTCTCTTTCTTTTATACTTCTCCCACTCAATTGCATTTTTTCCCTGCAAAAATCGTCCAAATGCCTCTCTCTTCTCTTTCACTAATACTCTTACTTCTTCATCCCACCACTCACTACCCTTTCTAAACAGCCCACCTCCCACTCTTCTCATGCCACAAGCATCTTTTGCGCAATCCATCACTGATTCCCTAAATACATCCCATTCCTCCCCCACTCCCCTTACTTCCATTGTTCTCACCTTTTTCCATTCTGTACACAGTCTCTCCTGATACTTCTTCACACAGGTCTCCTTCCCAAGCTCACTTACTCTCACCACCTTCTTCACCCCAACATTCACTCTTCTTTTCTGAAAACCCATACTAATCTTCACCTTAGCCTCCACAAGATAATGATCAGACATCCCTCCAGTTGCACCTCTCAGCACATTGACATCCAAAAGTCTCTCTTTCGCACGCCTGTCAATTAACACGTAATCCAATAACGCTCTCTGGCCATCTCTCCTACTTACATAAGTATACTTATGTATATCTCGCTTTTTAAACCAGGTATTCCCAATCATCAGTCCTTTTTCAGCACATAAATCTACAAGCTCTTCACCATTTCCATTTACAACACTGAACACCCCATGCATACCAATTATTCCCTCAACTGCCGCATTACTCACCTTTGCATTCAAATCACCCATCACTATAACCCGGTCTCGTGCATCAAAACCGCTAACACACTCATTTAGCTGCTCCCAAAACACTTGCCTCTCATGATCTTTCTTCTCATGCCCAGGTGCATATGCACCAATAATCACCCACCTCTCTCCATCAACTTTCAATTTTACCCATATTAATCGAGAATTTACTTTCTTACATTCTATCACATACTCCCACAACTCCTGTTTCAGGAGTATTGCTACTCCTTCCCTTGCTCTTGTCCTCTCACTAACCCCTGACTTCACTCCCCAGACATTTCCAAACCACTCTTCCCCTTTACCCTTGAGCTTCGTTTCACTCAGAGCCAAAACATCCAGGTTCCTTTCCTCAAACATACTACCTATCTCTCCTTTTTTCACATCTTGGTTACATCCACACACATTTAGGCACCCCACTCTGAGCCTTCGAGGAGGATGAGCACTCCCCGCGTGACTCCTTCTTCTGTTTCCCATTTTAGAAAGTTAATACAAGGAGGGGAGGATTTCCGGCCCCCCGCTCCCGTCCCCTCTAGTCGCTTTCTACGACACGCGAGGAATACGTGGGAAGTATTCTTTCACCCCTATCCCCAGGGATAATATACATATATATATATACACACACACACACACACACACACACGCGCGCGCACACACACACACACACTCACATACATATATATACATATGAAAAATGTAAGAAACAATTTAGAAAACAAACTTTTAGCTTGAAATTAGATGAATTAGATCCTGCCATACTTTCAAGTGTCGGTAGGCATTGTATCATCTTTTGCCGTAGAGGAGTAAGGGGCGTAGGACGATCGACATCTTATACACAGGAGACTCGACGCTGCGTTCGAATCTGTGGACAACGGCCGGGCTCATAACGTCTTCCATGTGGCCCGGGCTATCGTGCCAGCCTATGCGGCACTTCAGCAACCCGGAATTATTCCCTGAAACAACGCTTGGAAGGAGGCAGAAGTGATATTGTGACAGTGATTGTGTCAGCGTCGCGTCGCCTCGCCGCAGTGTATCGAGACAGACTTCCCCAGAACTTTTTAAAGGGGAAGTAAATGTTTATAGTTGTGTTACTGGAGTGATAGTTTTCATGCATGGTGTTTTGACAAGAAAATAGTGAAGTTGGAGAAAAATGTAGCTTAGACATTGAAGCTTATTGATTCAGTGGTGAAATTGATGAGAACTGCTATTGACGTTTGTGTGAATAAATTGTACATTTCCTTTTCCATAGCCAGAGGTTGAACCATTATGTGACGTTCATATATATATATATATATATATATATATATATATATATATATATATATATATATATATATATATATATATATATATATATATATATATATATATATATATATATTTATATATATATATATATCTTTTTTCTTTCATACTATTCGCCATTTCCCGCATTAGCGAGGTAGCGTTAAGAACAGAGGACTGGGCCTTTTAGGGAATATCCTCACCAGGCCCCCTTCTCTGTTCCTTCTTTTGGAAAATAAAAAAGAAAAAAAAATTGAGAGGGGAGGATTTCCAGCCCCCCGCTCCCTTCCCTTTTAGTCGCCTTCTACGACACGCAGGGAATACGTGGGAAGTATTCTTTCTCCCCTATCCCCAGGGATATATATATATATATATATATATATATATATATATATATATATATATATATATATATATATATATATATATATATATATATATATATATATATATATATATATATATATATATATATATAGATAGATAGATAGATAGATAGATAGATAGATATGTATACAGTATTTTGTTTCTTTCAAATATGTGACCATTATAAATATTTGCCATGTCGTGTCATCTAAAACATATCTCTGTACACCTCCGTCATCCCGAAGATAGAGAGATTATGGCACCCTTACATGAGTGGCCGGGAAGATGTTTTCAGCCGAGGTGAAGGAAGTAAACAGACAGCTTCTCTCAGCAGGACACGAGAAAATTCATGAATATAGCGGACTGATTTAACTATTCCATTCAGGTAACAAAATAGCGTCTGCGTGAGACGTGGTTAGTAACCTGGATAAGCAACTATTGTGTTAAACTTGTTTTCTCTTCCCACTGAACTGCAACGTCAACTCATTCAAACCGGAGAGCAGAATGGGGCTGAATGAACGGCAATATTATCATATGATTTGGGTAGTTTATTCTCGGTGTTATGATATACCAGTTTACGAGAATAATGGTAGACCAAATAGCGGTTTTTAAGGCCCGGTTCACGGCCAGATGTCTGGGACGTCATCTGGAAGCCAAACAATGAGACTCTAAATCTGTTGCAGCTTGTACAAGTGTTCATCTGTCTCTCTCTCTCTAATATATATATATATATATATATATATATATATATATATATATATATATATATATATATATATATATATATATATATATATATATATATATATATATATACATATATATATATATATATATATATATATATATATATATATATATATATATATATATATATATATATATATATATATATATATATATATATATTTATCATTTATTATACTTTGTCGCTGTCTCCCGCGTCAGCGAGATAGCGCAAGGAAACAGACGAAAGAATGGCCCAGCCCACCCACATACACATGTATATACATACACGTCCACACACAGCACATATACATACCTATACATCTCAACGTATACATATATACACACACAGACATATACATATATACACATGTACATAATTCATACTGTCTGCCCTTATTCATTCCCTTCGCCATCCCGCCACACACGAAATGAAAACCCCCTCCCCCGCATGTGCGCGAGGTAGCACTAGGAAAAGACAACAGAGGCCACATTCGTTCACACTCAGTCTCTAGCTGTCGTCATGTATAATGCACCGAAACCACAGCTCCCTTTCCACATCTAGGCCCCACAAAACTTTAGTGGGTAAGGAATCAAATTCTAATATCATGAACAATGTAGATTTGGTCAACAAATTGAACAATACAATATTAATTTTGATTTCAAACTAGTTAGCTTTGATGTTTCCTCTCTTTATACTAAACTTCCAGTTGATGACCTTTTAGAATATGTATTTGATGTCTTCGATGACATTCATTTACCTGTTTCAATGTCTGTTATCATTGAACTGAAAAAATTGTGTATAAAAGACTGTATTTCAATTCAATGGATATTATTATTCCCAAAAATTTGGTATGGCAATGAGTAACCCTCTTTCATCTGTACTAAGTAATTTTTACATTGAAATTTTTGAGACAAAATTACTAAAGGATATGTTACCTTCTAATGCAACTTGGCTTAGGTATGTAGATGATGCTCTTTGTGTTTGGCTAACAAATGAAAATTTACAAATATTGCTCCCTTTACTTAACAATTTAGTACCTTCCATCAAGTTTACTATGGAAAATGGAAATAATTGTATGTTACCATTTTCAGATTGCATGATCCATAGTCAAGGAAACAAGTTTAAGTTTAGCATGTACAGAAAGCCTACCAATGTATGCTTATATATCCATTATGACTCATCTCAACATGACAGAGTTAACTTATCATCATTTCAATCTATATTCCTTAGGGTATCACGCGTTTGCAGTCCAGAGTTTATTGATGATTAGTTTGAGAAGATGTATTCTATTGGATCTAAGTTAAAGTACCCTAGATCTTTCATCGACAAATCCCTTAAGTTAGCAAGGAAATCATCTTATAGAGCTGAGCCCAAACATTCCATTGACACCAAGAATCTTTTAGTTCTCACTTCTCATAATAATTTCACTTTACTTCCCATATTGCTTAAATCCTATAATGTAAAGTTTCCCTTCAACAACAGTAATACTATAGAGAATATCTTAATCAGAAATTCACCAGAAAATTCTCTTGGATGCATCTATAGAATGCCATGTGGAAATTGTGATAAATTTTATGTTGGGCAGAGTGGTAAAGATCTTTCTGTTAGACTTAAGCAACATAGGTATAGTATAAGAATGGGACAAGAATCAAATGTCTTGCTTAATCACGTTAAAAACTATGATCATTGTATTGACTGGAGTAATGCCATCTCAGCTATTAACTCTAACTCTATTACCACGAGAAATATCATTGATTTTCTATTACTGAATACACAAGGAATTATAAGCTTAATATTTGTGATGGTCTATACAAATTTGAGAATTTTATTATTGATAAAATCTGTAAAATGATAAGTTTATGAACGCTCGGTGAATGTCTTGGACAATCGCATGTTTACCAAGTGGCGTCCTAGCTTCTTCGCTTCGATGTATATCAACTGACTTATATTTCCCTCTTGTGTCTCCCCTGATGATGTGATTATTACACGAAAGTGCCCTTGGGAACTTATCGTGTTTCATTTTCTCCGTGGACTCATAGGAATATCTAGATCACGCGCAAAATTGTGATCCTTTCCAACATGCATTCCACACGGCTCTTCTATTACTTCTCTACAAGCTGTCCTGGACTTTTTCTTTTCGTTACTCCTTTCTTCATATCGGTAATCAAGGCCCACCAACTGAAGTTACGATGTGGATTTCTTAGGAAATGCCTTCATGAACAATTGATGCCAAGATCTGTCCTACCTCAACGATTGTTGCAGTTGTCTGGTCGACAATTTGACCAATTCCAAAATACTATTTTAAAGAAAAACATTGAATTAAAGAAACTTGAAATGGGGGAGGCTTTTCGCATTTCATGAGAGAAGAAACGTACCTTTCAAATGGCAATATCAACATACTGGAAGAACCGGATGTTAGACTATTGCTATGATAGGTTAAAGAATGAACGCAATAGGCTACAAATGTCACTAAATTGTAAGTTGGACCATCGTATTAAAAACAGCGACTAGACTAAAAACACAAACCCTTCTTTTGTGATAAACCTATTTAATAAACAACCACATAAGGATTCCTTGTGTGCAATAGGCTATGGTTTAAGTTTTGTGTGCTTTAACAGGGAAGCAAGCTGTGTTGATGCACAGTCTTTTTGTGATTTAGAGTTTACAGTTATCTAAGTAATTATGAAATTAATATTTGTAAGGGTTTAGTGTATGTCAGTTTGTCAAAACCAGTGGAACCTGATTGCCGTAAACGATTTATAAGAGCTATTAACACCTTAAAAAAAGACAAGGATATACATATTACTAAAGCAGATAAGGCTAACACTGTTGTGATTTTAGACAAAAGTAACTATTATCTAAAATGAATGATCTTTTAAATGATGACAAAACAAATCTGAACTTATTAAAAATCCCATAGAAGCAGTTAATTCCCATTTCAATAAAGAAATGAAGTTGTTGTTGAAAGGTAATAGTTCTCTCATCAAAGGTTTGTCATCTTTGACCCCTTCATTGCCATATATGTATGGACTTATCAAAACACATAAACAGAATTTTCCAGCAAGACCTATAGTGAGTACAGTAGGCTCCATCACATACAAATTGTGAAAATGGTTAATTTCTTTATTAATCCCTTTAATGGGTAAAGTATCAAATTTTAGTATCGTGAACAATGTAGATTTAGTCAACAAGCTAAACAATATCAATGTTAATTTTGATCAAACTAGTTAGCTTTGATGTTTTATCACTTTTCACTAAAGTTCCAGTTAATGACCTTTTAGAATAATTATTTGATGTCTTGGATGATATTCATTTACCTGTTTCAAAGTCTGTTTTCATTGAACTGATAAAATTGTGTATAAAAGACTGTGTATTAAATTCAATGGACATTATTATGCTCAAAAATATGGTATGACAATGGGTAACCCTCTTTCACCTGTACTAAGTAATCTTTACATGGATATTTTTGAAAGAATATTACTAAAGGATATCTTACCTTCTAATGCAATTTGGTTCAGGTAAGTAGATGACGTTCTTTGTGTTTGGCCAACAAATGGAAATTTACAAGTATTTCCCCCTTTACTTAACAATCTAGTACCTTCCATGAAATTTACTGTAGAAAAAGAAAATAATGGTATGTTACCATTTTTAGATTGCATGATCCATAGGCAAGGAAACAAGTTTAATTCAGCATATACAGAAAACCTACCAATGTATGCTCATATATCCATCATTACTCATCTCAACATGACAGACTTAAATCATCATCATTTCAATCTATATTCCTTAGGTCATTACGTATTTGCAGTCCAGAGTTTATTGATGATGAGTTTGAGAAGATATATTCTATTAGGTCTAAGTTAAAGTACTCTAGATCTTTCATTGATAAATCCTTATGTTGGCAGGAAAATTATTTCATAGAGTTGAGCCCACACCTCAAATTGACACCAAGAATCTTTTAGTTTTCCCCTTTTGATAATAATTTCACTTTAATTCCCATATTGCTTAAATCCTTTAATGTAAATGTTGCCTTCAGCAACAATAATACTATAAAGAATATCTTAATCGGGAATTCACCAGAAAATTCTCATGGATGCACCGATAAATTGCCATGTGGAAATTGTGATACATCTTATGTTGGGCAGACTTGTGAGGATCTTTATGTTAGACTTAAGCAGCATAAATGTAGTATAAGAACGGGACAAGATCAAATGCCTTGTATAATCACGTTAAAAGCTATGATCATTGTACTGATTGCAGTAATGCCATCTCAGTTATCATTAAATACACAAACAATTATAATCTTAACATTAGTGATGGTCTATAAAAATTAGATAACTTTATTGTTGACAAAATTTGTAAAAGGATAAGTCTATGAACACTTGTTGTATGTCTTGCACAATCGCATTTTTCCCAAATGGCGTCCTAGCTTCTTCTCTTCGATGCATATCAACTGACTTATATTTCTCTCTTGTATCTCCCCTAATGATGTGATTATGGTTTGGTCACATGGAGAGAATGATTGGGGAAAGATTGACCAAGAGGATATATGTGTCAGAGGTGGAGGGAACGAGGAGAAGTGGGAGACCAAATTGGAGGTGGAAAGATGGAGTGAAAAAGATTTTGAGTGATCGGGGCCTGAACATGCAGGAGGGTGAAAGGCGTGCAAGGAATAGAATGAATTCGAACGATGTGGTATACAGGGGTCGACGTGCTGTCAATGGATTGAACCACGGCATGTGAAGCGGTCTGGGGTAAACCATGCAAAGTTTGTGGGGCATGTATGTGGAAAGAGAGCTGTGGTTTCGGTGCATTATTACATGACAGCTAGAGACTGAGTGTGAACGAATGGGGCCTTTTGGTGTCTTTTCCTAGCGCTACCTCGCACACATGAGGGGGGAGGCGGCTGTTATTCAATGTGTGGCGAGTTGGCGATGGGAACAAATACAGGCAGACAGTATGAATTATGTACATGTGTATATATGTATATGTCTGTGTGTATATATATGTGTACATTGAGATGTATAGGTATGTATATTGTGCGTGTGTGGACATGTATGTATATACATGTGTATGTGGGTGGGTTGGGCCATTCTTTCGTCTGTTTCCTTGCGCTACCTCGCTAACGCGGGAGACAGCGACAAAATAAAAAAAAAAAGATATATATATATATATATATATATATATATATATATATATATATATATATATATATATATATATATACATATATATATATATATATATATATATATATATATATATATATATATATATATATATATATATATATATATATATATATATATATATATATATATATATATATATATATATATATATATATATATATATATATATATATATATATATATATATATATATATATATATATATATATATATATATATATATATATACCAAAATCAGTCACCAGCTTCTGCAGTTTCTCACATGAATCAGCCACCAGCGCTGTATCATCAGCGAACAACAACTGACTCACTTCCCAAGCTCTCTCATCCCCAACCGACTTCATACTTGCCCCTCTTTCCAAAACTCTTGTATTCATCTCCCTAACAACCACATCCATAAATAAATTAAACAACCATGGAGACATCACACACCCCTGCCGCAAACCTACATTCACTGAGAACCAATCACTTTCCTCTCTTCCTACACGTACACATGCCTTACATCCTCGAAAAAAACTTTTCACTGCTTCTAACAACTTGCCTCCCACACAATATATTCTTAATACCTTCCACAGAGCATCTCTATCAACTCTATCATATGCCCTCTCCAGATCCATAAATGCTACATACAAATCCATTTGCTTTTCTAAATATTTCTCACATACATTCTTCAAAGCAAACACCTGATCCACACATCCTCTACCACTTCTGAAACCATACTGCTCTTCCCCAATCTGATGCTATGTACATGCCTTCACCCTCTCAATCAATACCCTCCCATATAATTTACCAGGAATACTCAACAAACTTATACCTCTGTAATTTGAGCACTCACTCTTATCCCCTTTGCCTTTGTACAATGGCACTATGAACGCATTCCGCCAATCCTCAGGCACCTCACCATGAGTCATACATACATTAAATAACCTTACCAACCAGTCAACAATACATTCACCCCCTTTTTTAATAAATTCCACTGCAAAACCATCCAAACCTGCTGCCTTGCCGGCTTTCATCTTCCGCAAAGCTTTTACTACCTCTTCTCTGTTTACCAAATCATTTTCTCTAACCCTCTCACTTTGCACACCACCTCGACCAAAACACCCTATATCTGCCACTCTATCATCAAAAATATTCAACAAACCTTCAAAATACTCACTCCATCTCCTTCTCACATCACCACTACTTGTTATCACCTCCCCATTTGCGCCCTTCACTGAAGTTCCCATTTGCTCCCTTGTCTTACGCACCTTATTTACCTCCTTCCAGAACATCTTTTTATTCTCCCTAAAATTTAATGATACTCTCTCACCCCAACTCTCATTTGCCCTTTTTTTTTCACCTCTTGCACCTTTCTCTTGACCTCCTGTCTCTTTCTTTTATATATCTCCCACTCAATTGCATTTTTTCCCTGCAAAAATCGTCCAAATGCCTCTCTCTTCTCTTTCACTAATACTCTTACTTCTTCATCCCACCACTCACTACCCTTTCTAATCAACCCACCTCCCACTCTTCTCATGCCACAAGCATCTTTTGCGCAATCCATCACTGATTCCCTAAATACATCCCATTCCTCCCCCACTCCCCTTACTTCCATTGTTCTCACCTTTTTCCATTCTGTACTCAGTCTCTCCTGGTACTTCCTCACACAAGTCTCCTTCCCAAGTTCTCTTACTCTCACCACCCAACATTCACTCTTCTTTTCTGAAAACCCATACAAATCTTCACCTTAGCCTCCACAAGATAATGATCAGACATCCCTCCAGTTGCACCTCTCAGCACATTAACATCCAAAAGTCTCTCTTTCGCGCGCCTGTCAATTAACACGTAATCCAATAACGCTCTCTGGCCATCTCTCCTACTTACATAAGTATACTTATGTATATCTCGCTTTTTAAAGCAGGTATTCCCAATCATCAGTCCTTTTTCAGCATATTAATCTACAAGCTCTTCACCATTTCCATTTACAACACTGAACACCCCATGTATACCAATTATTCCCTCAACTGCCACATTAATCACCTTTGCATCCAAATCACCCATCACTATAACCCGGTCTCCTGCAGCAAAACCACTAACACACTCATTCAGCTGCTCCCAAAACACTTGCCTCTCATGATCTTTGTTCTCATGCCCAGGTGCATATGCACCAATAATCACCCATCTCTCTCCATCAACTTTCAGTTTTACCCATATTAATCGAGAATTTACTTTCTTACATTCTATCACATACTCCCACAACTCCTGTTTCAGGAGTACTGCTACTCCTTCCCTTGCTCTTATCCTCTCACTAACCCCTGACTTTACTCCCAAGACATTCCCAAACCACTTTACCATTGAGCTTCGTTTCACTCAGAGCCAAAACATCCAGGTTCCTTTCCTCAAACAGACGACCTAGCTCTCCTTTTTTCACATCTTGGTTACATCCACACACATTTAGGCACCCCAATCTGAGTCTTCGAGGAGGATGAGCACTCCCCGCGTGACTCCTTCTTCTGTTTCCCATTTTAGAAAGGTAAAAAATACAATTGTGTGAAAGAAGAAAGTTAAGAGTAAATGTGAAAAAGAGCAAGCTTATTAGGTACAGTAGGGTTGAGGGTCAAGTCAATTGGGAGGTAAGTTTGAATGGAGAAAAACTGGAGGAAGTAAAGTGTTTTAGATATCTGGGAGTGGATCTGGCAGCGGATGGAACCATGGAAGCGGAAGTGAATCATAGGCTTGGGGAGGGGGCGAAAATCCTGGGAGCCTTGAAGAATGTGTGGAAGTCGAGAACATTATCTCGGAAAGCAAAAATGGGTATGTTTGAAGGAATAGTGCTTCCAACAATATTGTATGGTTGCGAGGCGTTGGCTATGGATAGAGTTGTGCGCAGGAGGATGGATGTGCTGAAAATGAGATGTTTGAGGACAATATGTGGTGTGAGGTGGTTTGATCGAGTAAGTAACGTAAGGGTAAGAGAGATGTGTGGAAATAAAAAGAGCGTGGTTGGGAGAGCAGAAGAGGGTGTTTTGAAATGGTTTGGGCACATGGAGAGAATGAGTGAGGAAAGATTGACCAAGAGGATATATGTGTCGGAGGTGGAGGGAACGAGGAGAAGAGGGAGACCAAATTGGAGGTGGAAAGATGGAGTGAAAAAGATTTTGTGTGATCGGGGCCTGAACATGCAGGAGGGTGAAAGGAGGGCAAGGAATAGAGTGAATTGGAGCGATGTGGTATACCGGGGTTGTCGTGCTGTCAGTGGATTGAATTGGGGCATTTGAAGCGTTTGGGGTAAACCAGGGAAAGCTGTGTAGGTATGTATATTTGCGTGTGTGGACGTATGTATATACAAGTGTATGGGGGTGGGTTGGGCCATTTCTTTCGTCTGTTTCCTTGCGCTACCTCGCAAACGCGGGAGACAGCGAAAAAAAAAAAAATATATATATATATATATATATATATATATATATATATATATATATATATATATATATATATATAGATAGATAGATATATATATATATATATCTTTTCTTTCTTTTAAACTATTCGCCATTTCCCGCGTTAGCGAGGTAGCGTTAAGAACAGAGGACTGGGCCTTTTTTGGAATATCCTCACCTGGCCCCCTCTGTTCCTTCTTTTGGAAAAAAAAAAAAAAAAAAACGAGAGGGGAGGATTTCCAGCCCCCCGCTCCCTCCCCTTTTAGTCGCCTTCTACGACACGCAGGGAATACGTGGGAAGTATTCTTAATCCCCTATCCCCAGGGATAATATATATATATATATATATATATATATATATATATATATATATATATATATATATATATATATATATATATATATATATGAAGTCTGTTGGGGATGATGGAACTTGGGAAGTGAGTCTGTTGTTGTTCGCTGATGATACAGCGGTGGTGGCTGATTCATGTGAGATACTGCAGAAGCTGGTGACTGAGTTTGGTAAAGTGTGTGAAAGATGAAAGTTAAGAGTAAATGTGAATAAGAGCAAGGTTATTAGGTACACTAGGGTTGAGGGTCCAGTCAATTGGGAGGTAAGTTTGAATGGAGAAAAACTGGAGGAAGTAAAGTGTTTTAGATATCTGGTAGTGGATCTGGCAGTGGATGGAACCATGGAAGCGGAAGAGGATCATAGGGTGAGGGAGGGGGCGAAAATCCTGGGAGCCTTGAAGAATGTGTGGAAGTCGAGAACATTATCTCGGAAAGCAAAAATGGGTATGTTTGAAGGAATAGTGGTTCCAACAATGTTGTATGGTTGCGAGGCGTGGGCTATGGATAGAGTTGTGCGCAGGAGGATGGATGTGCTGGAAATGAGATGTTTGAGGACAATGTGTGGTGTGAGGTGGTTTGATCGAGTAAGTAACGTAAGGGTAAGAGATATGTGTGGAAATAAAAAGAGCATGGTTGAGAGAGCAGAAGAGGGTCTTTTAAATTGCTTTGGGCACATGGAGAGAATGAGTGAGGAAAGATTGACCAAGAGGATATATGAGTTGGAGGTTTAGGGAACGAGAAGTGGGAGACCAAATTGGAGGTGGAAAGATGGAGTAAAAAAGATTTTGTGTGATCGGGGCCCGAACATGCAGGAGGGTGAAAGGAGGGCAAGGAATAGAGTGAATTGGATGGATGTGGTATACCGGGGTTGACGTGCTGTCAGTGGATTGAATCAGGGCATGTGAAGCGTCTGGGGTAAACCATGGAAAGCTGCGTAGGTATGTATATTTGCGTGTGTGGACGTATGTATATACATGTGTATGGGGGTGGGTTGGGCCATTTATTTCGTCTGTTTCCTTGCGCTACCTCGCAAACGCGGGAGACAGCGATAAAGCAAAATAAAAAAGAAAAAAAAAATATATATATATATATATATATATATATATATATATATATATATATATATATATATATATATATATATATATATATATATATATATATATATATATACAAATATATATATACATATATATATATATATATATATATATATATATATATATATATATATATATATACATATATATAAGAGCAAGGGAAGGAGTAGCAATACTCCTGAAACAGGAGTTGTGGGAGTATGTGATAGAATGTAAGAAAGTAAATTCTCGATTAATATGGGTAAAATTGAAAGTTGATGGAGAGAGGTGGGTGATTATTGGTGCATATGCACCTGGGCATGAGAAGAAAGATCATGAGAGGCAAGTGTTTTGGGAGCAGCTAAATGAGTGTGTTAGCGGTTTTGATGCACGAGACCGGGTTATAGTGATGGGTGATTTGAATGCAAAGGTGAGTAGTGTGGCAGTTGAGGGAATAATTGGTATGCATGGGGTGTTCAGTGTTGTAAATGGAAATGGTGAAGAGCTTGTAGATTTATGTGCTGAAAAAGGACTGATGATTGGGAATACCTGGTTTAAAAAGCGAGATATACATAAGTATACTTATGTAAGTAGGAGAGATGGCCAGAGAGCGTTATTGGATTACGTGTTAATTGACAGGCGTGCGAAAGAGAGACTTTTGGATGTTAATGTGCTGAGAGGTGCAACTGGAGGGATGTCTGATCATTATCTTGTGGAGGCTAAGGTGAAGATTAGTATGGGTTTTCAGAAAAGAGGAGTGAATGTTGGGGTGAAGAAGGTGGTGAGAGTAAGTGAGCTTGGGAAGGAGACCTGTGTGGGGAAGTACCAGGAGAGACTGTGTACAGAATGGAAAAAGGTGAGAACAATGGAAGTAAGGGGAGTCGGGGAGGAATGGGATGTATTTAGGGAATCAGTGATGGATTGCGCAAAAGATGCTTGTGGCATGAGAAGAGTGGGAGGTGGGCTGTTTAGAAAGGGTAGTGAGTGGTGGGATGAAGAAGTAAGAGTATTAGTGAAAGAGAAGAGAGAGGCATTTGGACGATTTTTGCAGGGAAAAAATGCAATTGAGTGGGAGAAGTATAAAAGAAAGAGACAGGAGGTCAAGAGAAAGGTGCAAGAGGTGAAAAAAAGGGCAAATGAGAGTTGGGGTGAGAGACTATCAGTAAATTTTAGGGAGAATAAAAAGATGTTCTGGAAGGAGGTAAATAGGGTGCGTAAGACAAGGGAGCAAATGGGAACTTCAGTGAAGGGCGTAAATGGGGAGGTGATAACAAGTAGCGGTGATGTGAGAAGGAGATGGAATGAGTATTTTGAAGGTTTGTTGAATGTGTCTGATGACAGAGTGGCAGATATAGGGTGTTTTGGTCGAGGTGGTGTGCAAAGTGAGAGGGTTAGGGAAAATGATTTGGTAAACAGAGAAGAGGTAGTAAAAGCTTTGCGGAAGATGAAAGCCGGCAAGGCAGCAGGTTTGGATGGTATTGCAGTGGAATTTATTAAGAAAGGGGGTGACTGTATTGTTGACTGGTTGGTAAGGTTATTTAATGTATGTATGACTCATGGTGAGGTGCCTGAGGATTGGCGGAATGCGTGCATAGTGCCATTGTACAAAGGCAAAGGGGATAAGAGTGAGTGCTCAAATTACAGAGGTATAAGTTTGTTGAGTATTCCTGGTAAATTATATGGGAGGGTATTGATTGAGAGGGTGAAGGCATGTACAGAGCATCAGATTGGGGAAGAGCAGTGCGGTTTCAGAAGTGGTAGAGGATGTGTGGATCAGGTGTTTGCTTTGAAGAATGTATGTGAGAAATACTTAGAAAAGCAAATGGATTTGTATGTAGCATTTATGGATCTGGAGAAGGCATATGATAGAGTTGATAGAGATGCTCTGTGGAAGGTATTAAGAATATATGGTGTGGGAGGCAAGTTGTTAGAAGCAGTGAAAAGTTTTTATCGAGGATGTAAGGCATGTGTACGTGTAGGAAGAGAGGAAAGTGATTGGTTCTCAGTGAATGTAGGTTTGCGGCAGGGGTGTGTGATGTCTCCATGGTTGTTTAATTTGTTTATGGATGGGGTTGTAAGGGAGGTAAATGCAAGAGTCCTGGAAAGAGGGGCAAGTATGAAGTCTGTTGGGGATGAGAGAGCTTGGGAAGTGAGTCAATTGTTGTTCGCTGATGATACAGCGCTGGTGGCTGATTCATGTGAGAAACTGCAGAAGCTGGTGACTGAGTTTGGTAAAGTGTGTGGAAGAAGAAAGTTGAGAGTAAATGTGAATAAGAGCAAGGTTATTAGGTACAGTAGGGGTGAGGGTCAAGTCAATTGGGAGGTGAGTTTGAATGGAGAAAAACTGGAGGAAGTGAAGTGTTTTAGATATCTGGGAGTGGATCTGTCAGCGGATGGAACCATGGAAGCGGAAGTGGATCATAGGGTGGGGGAGGGGGCGAAAATTTTGGGAGCCTTGAAAAATGTGTGGAAGTCGAGAACATTATCTCGGAAAGCAAAAATGGGTATGTTTGAGGGAATAGTGGTTCCAACAATGCTGTATGGTTGCGAGGCGTGGGCTATGGATAGAGATGTGCGCAGGAGGATGGATGTGCTGGAAATGAGATGTTTGAGGACAATGTGTGGTGTGAGGTGGTTTGATCGAGTAAGTAACGTAAGGGTAAGAGAGATGTGTGGAAATAAAAAGAGCGTGGTTGAGAGAGCAGAAGAGGGTGTTTTGAAATGGTTTGGGCACATGGAGAGAATGAGTGAGGAGAGATTGACCAAGAGGATATATGTGTCGGAGGTGGAGGGAACGAGGAGAAGAGGGAGACCAAATTGGAGGTGGAAAGATGGAGTGAAAAAGATTTTGTGTGATCGGGGCCTGAACATGCAGGAGGGTGAAAGGAGGGCAAGAAATAGAGTGAATTGGAGTCATGTGGTATACAGGGGTTGACGTGCTGTCAGTGGATTGAAGCAAGGCATGTGAAGCGTCTGGGGTAAACCATGGAAAGCTGTGTAGGTATGTATATTTGCGTGTGTGGACGTGTGTATGTACATGTGTATGGGGGGGGGGGGGTTGGGCCATTTCTTTCGTCTGTTTCCTTGCGCTACCTCGCAAACGCGGGAGACAGCGACAAAGTATAAAAAAAAAAAAAAAAAAAAAAATATATATATATATATATATATATATATATATATATATATATATATATATATATATATATATATATATATATATATATATATATATATATATACATATATATATATATATATATATACATATATATATATATATATATATATATATATATATATATATATATATATTTGTATATATATATATATATATATATATATATATGTATATATATATATATATATATATATATATATATATATATATATATATATATATATATATATATATATATATATATATATATATATATATATATATATATATATATATATATATATATATCTATATCTATATCTTTATATATATATATATATATATATATATATATATATATATATATATATATATATATATATATATATATATATATATATATATATATATATATATATATATATATATATATATATATATATATATATATATATACATATATATATATATTTGTATATATATATATATATATATATATATATATATATATATATATATATATATATATATATATATTTGTATATATATATATATATATATATATATATATATATATATATATATATATATATATATATATATATATATATATATATTTTTTTTTTTTTTTTCTTTGCTTTGTCGCTGTCTCCCGCGTTTGCGAGGTAGCGCAAGGAAACAGACGAAAGAAATGGCCCAACCGCCCCCCGCCATACACATGTATATACATACGTCCACACACGCAAATATACATACCTACACAGCTTTCCATGGTTTACCCCAGACGCTTCACATGCCTTGATTCAATCCACTGACAGCCCGTCAACCCCGGTATACCACATCGCTCCAATTCACTCTATTCCTTGTCCTCCTTTCACCCTCCTGCACGTTCAGGCCCCGATCACACAAAATCTTTTTCACTCCATCTTTCCACATCCAATTTGGTCTCTCTTTTCTCCTCGTTCCCTCCACCTCCGACACATATATTCTCTTGGTCAATCTTCCCTCACTCATTCTCTCCACGAGCCCGAACCATTTCAAAACACTCTCCTCTGCTCTCTCAACCACGCTCTTTTTATTTCCACACATCTCTCTTACCCTTACGTTACTTACTCGATCAAACCACCTCACACCACACATTGTCCTCAAACATCTCATTTCCAGCACATCCATCCTCCTGCGCACAACTCTATCCATAGCCCACGCCTGACAACCATACAACATTGTTGGAACCACTATATATATATATATATATATATATATATATATATATATATATATATATATATATATATATATATATATATATATATATATATATGCATATTCTTTTTCTTTCTTTCTTTCCTACTATTCGCCATTTCCCGCATTAGCGAGGTAGCGTTGAGAACAGAGGACTGGGCCTTTGAGGGAATATCCTCACCTGGCCCCCTTCATAGTTCATTCTTTTGGAAAATTTAAAAAACAGCGAGAGGGAAGTATTTCCAGACACCCGCTCCCTTCCCTTTTAGTCGCCTTCTACGACATGCGGGGAATACGTGGGAAGTATTCTTTCTCCCCATCCCTAGGGATACCCATCCCCAGGGATAAATAAATAAATATATATACATATATATATATATATATATATATATATATATATATATATATATATATATATATATATATATATATATATATATATACATTATCCCTGGGGATAGGGGTGAAAGAATACTTCCCACGCATTCCTCGCGTGTCGTAGAAGGCGACTAGAGGGGACGGGAACGGGGGGCCAGAAATCCTCCCCTCCTTGTATTTTTTAGCTTTCTAAAATGGGAAGCACAAGAAGGAGTCACGCGAGGAGTGCTCATCCTCCTCGAAGGCTCAGACTGGGGTGTCTAAATGTGTGTGGATGTAACCAAGATGTGAAAAAAGGAGAGATAGGTAGTATGTTTGAGGAAAGGAAACTAGAAGTTTTGGCTCTGAGTGAAATGAAGCTCAAGGGTAAAGGGGAAGAGTGGATTGGGGTTATGTCTTGGGAGTAAAGTCAGGGGTTAGTGAAAGGACAAGAGCAAGGGAAGGAGTAGCAGTAATCCTGAAACAGGAGTTGTGGGAGTATTTGATAGAATGTAAGAAAGTAAATTCTCGATTAATATGTGTAAAACTGAAAGTTGATGGAGAGAGATGGGTGTTTATTGGTGCATATGCACCTGGGCATGAGAAGAAAAATCATGAGAGGCAAGTGTTTTGGGAGCAGCTGAATGAGTGTGTTTGTGGTTTTGCTGCACGAGACCGGGTTATAGTGATGGGTGATTTGAATGCAAAGGTGAGTAATGTGGCAGCTGAGGGAATAATTGGTATACATGGGGTGTTCAGTGTTGTAAATGTAAATGGTGAAGAGCTTGTAGATTTATGTGCTGAAAAAGGAATGGTGATTGGAATACCTGGTTTAAAAAGCGAGATATACATAAGTATACGTATGTAAGTAGGAGAGATGGCCAGAGAGCGTTATTCGATTACGTGTTAATTGACTGGCGCACGAAAGAGAGACTTTTGGATGTTAATGTGCTGAGAGGTGCAACTGGAGGGATGTCTGATCATTATCTTGTGGAGGCTAAGGTGAAGATTTGTATGGTTTTTCAGAAAAGAAGAGTGAATGTTGGGGTGAAGAGGGTGGTGAGAGTAAGTGAGCTTGGGAAGGAGACTTGTGTGACGAAGTACCAGGAGAGACTGAGTACAGAATGGAAAAAGGTGAGAACAATGGAAGTACGGGGAGTGGGGGAGGAATGGGATGTATTTAGGGAATCAGTGATGGATTGCGCAAAAGATGCCTGTGGCATGAGAAGAGTGGGAGGTGGGTTGATTAGAAAGGGTAGTGAGTGGTGGGATGAAGAAGTAAGATTATTAGTGAAAGAGGAGAGAGAGGCATTTGGACGATTTTTGCCGTGAAAAAATGCAATTGAGTGGGAGATGTATAAAAGAAAGAGACAGGAGGTCAAGAGAAAGGTGCAAGAGGTGAAAAAGAGGGCAAATGAGAGTTGGGGTGAGAGAGTATCATTAAATTTTAGGGAGAATAAAAAGATGTTCTGGAAGGAGGTAAATAAAGTGCGTAAGACAAGGGAACAAATGGGAACTTCAGTGAAGAGCGCAAATGGGGAGGTGATAACAAGTAGTGGTGATGTGAGAAGGAGATGGAGTGAGTATTTTGAAGGTTTGTTGAATGTGTTTGATGATAGAGTGGCAGATATAGGGTGTTTTGGTCGAGGTGGTGTGCAAAGTGAGAGGGTTAGAGAAAATGATTTGGTAAACAGAGAAGAGGTAGTAAAAGCTTTGCGG
The DNA here is from genome assembly GCF_036320965.1 of Panulirus ornatus. Taxonomy (NCBI): domain Eukaryota; kingdom Metazoa; phylum Arthropoda; class Malacostraca; order Decapoda; family Palinuridae; genus Panulirus; species Panulirus ornatus. The sequence goes on along the minus strand of NC_092234.1, from coordinate 24,831,657 downwards.
AAGATGAAAGCCGGCAAGGCAGCAGGTTTGGATGGTATTGCAGTGGAATTTATTAAAAAAGGGGGTGACTGTATTGTTGACTGGTTGGTAAGGTTATTTAATGTATGTATGACTCATGGTAAGGTGCCTGAGGATTGGCGGAATGCGTTCATAGTGCCATTGTACAAAGGCAAAGGGGATAAGAGTGAGTGCTCAAATTACAGAGGTATAAGTTTGTTGAGTATTCCTGGCAAATTATATGGGAGGGTATTGATTGAGAGGGTGAAGGCATGTACAGAGCATCAGATTGGGGAAGAGCAGTGTGGTTTCAGAAGTGGTAGAGGATGTGTGGATCAGGTGTTTGCTTTGAAGAATGTATGTGAGAAATACTTAGAAAAGCAAATGGATTTGTATGTAGCATTTATGGATCAGGAGAAGGCATATGATTGAGTTGATGGAGATGCTCTGTGGAAGGTATTAAGAATATATGGTGTGGGAGGCAAGTTGTTAGAAGCAATGAAAAGTTTTTATCGAGGATGTAAGGCATGTGTACGTGTAGGAAGAGAGGAAAGTGATTGGTTCTCAGTGAATGTAGGTTTGCGGCAGGGGTGTGTGATGTCTCCATGGTTGTTTAATTTGTTTATGGATGGGGTTGTTAGGGAGGTGAATGCAAGAGTTTTGGAAAGAGGGGCAAGTATGAAGTCTGTTGGGGATGAGAGAGCTTGGTAAGTGAGTCAGTTGTTGTTCGCTGATGATACAGCGCTGGTGGCTGATTCATGTGAGAAACTGCAGAAGCTGGTGACTGAGTTTGGTAAAGTGTGTGAAAGAAGAAAGTTAAGAGTAAATGTGAATAAGAGCAAGGTTATTAGGTACAGTAGGGTTGAGGGTCAATTCAGTTGGGAGGTGAGTTTGAATGGAGAAAAACAGGAGGAAGTGAAGTGTTTTAGATATCTGGGAGTGGATCTGGCAGCGGATGGAACCATGGAAGCGGAAGTGGATCATAGGGTGGGGGAGGGGGCGAAAATTCTGGGAGCCTTGAAGAATGTGTGGAAGTCGAGAATATTATCTCGGAAAGCAAAAATGGGTATGTTTGAAGGAATAGTGGTTCCGACAATGTTGTATGGTTGCGAGGCGTGGGCTATGGATAGAGTTGTGCGCAGGAGGATGGATGTGCTGGAAATGAGATGTTTGAGGACAATGTGTGGTGTGAGGTGGTTTGATCGAGTAAGTAACGTAAGGGTAAGAGAGATGTGTGGAAATAAAAAGAGCGTGGTTGAAAGAGCAGAAGAGGGTGTTTTGAAATGGTTTGGTCACATGGAGAGAATGAGTGAGGAAAGATTGCCCAAGAGGATATATGTGTCGGAGGTGGAGGGAACGAGGAGAAGAGGTAGACCAAATTGGAGGTGGAAAGATGGAGTGAAAAAGATTTTGTGTGATCGGGGCCTGAACATGCAGGAGGGTGAAAGGAGGGCAAAGAATAGAGTGAATTGGAGCGATGTGGTATACCGGGGTTGACGTGCTGTCAGTGGATTGAATCAAGGCATGTGTATGGGTGTGGGTTGGGCCATTTCTATCGTCTGTTTCCTTGCGCTACCTCGCAAACGCGGGAGACAGCGACAAAGCAAAAAAAAAAAAAAAAAATATATATATATATATATATATATATATATATATATATGTGGTATATATATATGTGGTATACCGGGGTTGACCTGCTGTCAGTGGACTGAATCAAGGCATGTGAAGCGTCTGGGGTAAACCATGGAAAGCTGTGTAGGTATGTATATTTGCCGTGTGTGGACGTATGTGTGTGCATGTGTGTGGGGGTGGGTTGGGACATTTCTTTCGTCTGTTTCCTTGCGCTACCTTCGCAAACGCGGGAGACAGCGACAAAGCAAAAAAAAAAAAAAAAAAAGAAAAAAAAATATATATATTATATATATATATATATATATATATATATATATATATATATATATATATATATATATATATATATATATATATATATATATATAACTTCCCACTGATTCCTCACGTGCCGTAGAAGGCGACTAAAGGGGACGGAAGCGGGGGCCAGAAACCGTACCCTCCTTTTATTTTGACTTTCTAAAAGGGGAAACAGAAGAAGGAGACCCGTGGAGAGTGCTAATCCTCCTCGAAGGCTCAGATTGTGGTGTCTAAATGTGTGTGGATGTAACCAAGATGAGAAAAAAGGAGAGATAGGTAGTATGTTTCAGGAAAGGAACACGGATGTTTTGGCTCTGAGTGAAACGAAGCTCAAGGGTAAAAGTGAAGAGTGGTCCGGGAATGTTTTGGGAGTAAAGTCAGGGGTTAGTGAGAGGACCAGAGCAAGGGAAGGAGTAGCACTACTCCTGAAACAGGAGTTGTGGGAGTATGTGATAAAGTGTAAAAAAATAAATTCTAGATTGATATAGGTAAAACTGAAAGTTGAGGGAGAGAGATGGGTGATTATTGGTGCATATTCACCTGGGCATAAGAAAGATCATGAGAGGCAAGTGTTTTGGGAGCAGCTGAATGAGTGTGTTAGTGGTTTTGATGCACAAGACAAGGTTATAGTGATGGATGATTTGAATGCAAAGGTGAGTAATGTGGCAGTTGAGGGAATGATAGGTATACATGGGGTGTTCAGTGTTGGAAATGGAAATGGTGAAGAGCTTGTAGATTTATGTGCTGAAAAAGGACTGGTGATTTCGAATACCTGGTTTAAAAAGCGATATATACATAAGTACACGTTTGTAATAGGAGAGATGGCCAGAGAGCGTTATTGGATTACGTGTTGATTGATAGGCGCGCGAAAGAGAGACTTTTCAATGTTAATGTGCTGAGAGTTGCAACTGGAGGGATGTTTGATCATTATCTTGTGGAGGTGAAGGTGAAGATTTGTAGGGGCTGTAAGAAAAGAAGAGAGAATCTTGGGGTGAAGAGAGCGGTGAGAGTAAGTGAGCTTGGGAAGGAGACTTGTTTGAGGAAGTACCAGGAGAGACTGAGTACAGAATGGAAAAAGGTGAGAACAAAGGAGGTAAGGGGAGTGGGGGAGGAATGGGATGTGTTTAGGGAAGCAGTGATGGCTTGCGCAAAAGATGATTGTGGCATGAGAAGCGTGGGAGGTGGGTTGATTAGAAAGGGAAGTGAGTGATGGGATGAAGAAGTAAGATTATTAGTGAAAGAGAAGAAAGACGCATTTGGACGATTTTTGCAGGGAAAAAAATGCAAAAAAGTGGGAGATATATAAAAGAAAGAGGCAGGAGGTCAAGAGAAAGGTGCAAGAGGTGAAAAAGAGTGCAAATGAGAGTTGGGATGAGAGAGTATCATTAACTTTTAATGAGAATAAAAAGATGTTTTGGAAGGAGGTAAATAAAGTGCGTAAGACAAGGGAGCAAATGGGAACTTCAGTGAATGGGGCTAATGGGGAGGTGATAACAAGTAGTGGTGATGTGAGAAGGAGATGGAGTGTGTGTTTTCAAGATTTGTTGAATGTGTTTGATGATAGAGTGGCAGATATAGGGTGTTTTGGTCGAGGTGGTGTGCAAAGTGAGAGGGTTGGGAAGAATGATTTGGTAAATAGAGAAGAGGTAGTAAAAGCTTTCCTGAAGATGAAAGCCGGCAAGGCAGCAGGTTTGGATGGTATTGCAGTGGAATTTATTAAAAAAGGGGGTGATTGTATTTTTGACTAGTTGGTAAGGTTATTTAATGTATGTATGGTTCACGGTAAGGTGCCTGAGGATTGGCGGAATGCTTGCATAGTGCCATTGTACAAAGGCAAAGGGGATAAAAGTGAGTGTTCAAATTACAGAGGTATAAGTTTGTTGAGTATTCCTGGTAAATTATATGGAAGAGTATTGATATAGAGGGTGAAGGCATGTACAGATCATCAGATTGAGGAAGAGCAGTGTGGTTTCAGAAGTGGTAGAGGATGTGTGGATCAGGTGTTTGCTTTGAAGAATGTATGTGAGATATAATTAGACAAGCAAATGGATTTGTATGTAGCATTTATGGATCTGGAGAAGGCGTATGATAGAGTTGATAGAGATGCTCTGTGGAAGGTATTAAGAATATATGGTGTGGGAGGCAAGTTGTTAGAAGCAGTGAAAAGTTTTTTATCGAGGATGTAAGGCATGCATACGTGTAGTAAGAGAGGAAAGTGATTGATTCTCAGTGAATGTAGGTTTGCGGCAGGGGTGTGTGATGTCTCCATGGTTGTTTAATTTGTTTATGAATGGGGTTGTTAGGGAGGTGAATGCAAGAGTTTTGGAAAGAGGGGCAAGTATGCAGTCTGTTGTGGACGAGAGTGCTTGAGAAGTGAGTCAGTTGTTGTTCGCTGATGATACAGCGCTGGTGGCTGATTCATATGAGAAACTGTAGAAGCTGGTGACTGAATTTGGTAAAGTGTGTGAAAGAAGAAAGTCAAGAGTAAATTTGAATAAGAGCAAGTTTATTAGGTACAGTAGGGTTGAGGTTCAAGTCAATTGGGAGGTAAGTTTGAATGGAGAAAAACTGGAGGAAGTAAAATGTTTTAGATATCTGGGAGTGGATCTGGCAGCGGATGGAACCATGGAAGCGGAAGTGAATCATAGGGTGGGGGAGGGGGCAAAGATTCTGGGAGCCTTAAAGAATGTGTGGAAGTCGAGAACATTATCTCGGAAAGCAAAAATAGGCTATTTTTGATATAATAGTGGTACCAACAATGTTGTATGGTTGCGAGGCGTGGGCTATGGATAGAGTTGTGCGCAGGAGGGTGGATTTGCTGGAAATGAGATGTTTGAGGACAATATGTGGTGTGAGGTGGTTTGATCGAGTATGTAATTAATGGTAAGGGAGATGTGTGGAAATAGAAAGAGTGTGGTTTAGAGAGCCGAAGTGGGTGTTTTAAAATGATTTGGTCACATGGAGAGAATGAGTGGGGAAAGATTGACCAAGAGGATATATGTGTCAGAGGTGGAGGGAACGAGGAGAAGTGGGAGACCAAATTGGAGGTGGAAAGATGGAGTGAAAAAGATTTTGAGTGATCGGGCCTGAACATGCAGGATTGTGAAAGGCGTGCAAGGAATATAGTGAATTGGAACGATGTGGTTTACCTGGGTCGACGTGCTCTCAATGGATTGAACCAGGGCATGTGAAGCGTCTGGGGTAAACCATGGAAAGTTGTGCGGAGCCTGGATATGGAAAAGGAGCTGTGGTTTCGGTGCATTATTACATGACAGCTAGAGACTGAGTGTGAACGAATGGGGCCTTTGTTGTCTTTTCCTAGCGCTATCTCGCACACATGAGGGGGAGGGGGTTGTTATTTCATGTGTGGCGAGGTGGCGATGGGAATAAATAAAGGTAGACAGTATGAATTGTGTACATGTGTATATATGTATATGTCTGTGTGTGTATATACATATGTGTGTACATTGAGATGTATAGGTATGTATATTTGCATGTGTGGACGTGCATATATATACATGTGTATGAGGGTGGGTTGGGCCATTCTTTCGTCTGTTTCCTTGCGCTACCTCGTTAACTCGGGAGACAGCGACAAAGCAAAATAAATAAATAAATAATATATATATATATATATATATATATATATATATATATATATATATATATATATATATATATATATATATATATATATATATATATATGTATATATATATATATATATATATATATATATATATATATATATATATATATGTATACATATATCTATATATATATTAATTTATATATTCATTTATCTATTATACTTAACCGTCGTCTCCCGCGTTAGCGAGGTATGACATGGATACACACGAGGAATGGCACAACCTACCCAAATGCACTGTATATGCATAAACGCCACACACGCACATATGCATGCATATACATTTCAAAGTTTACATACATATACAAACACAAAGCATGTACATATATGCACATGTACATATCCATACTTGCTGCCTTCATCCATTCTCGTCGCCATCCCGCTATACAGAAAATAGAATTCCCCCCATCCAACGAGGCAGCACCAGGAACAGACAAAAAAGGCTACATTCGTTCACAATCAGTCTCTAGCTGTCATTTGTGATGCAACCAAAACCACAGCACCCTTTCGCCATCCAGGCTATACACACCTTTCCATGTTTTACCCCAGACACTTCATATGCCCTGGTTCAATTCTTTGACAGCACGTCGACCCCGGTATACCATATCGTTCCAATTCACTCTATTCCTTGCACGCCTTTTACTCTCCTCTATGCTCAGATCCAAATTGCTCAAAATCTTTTTCACTCCATCCTTCCACCTCCAATTTGGCCTCCCGCTTCACCTTTTCCTCTCCACCTCTGACACATATATCCGCTTTGCCAATCTTTCCCTCACTCATTCTCTTCATGTGGCCAAACCATTTCAGCGCACCTCTGCTCTCTCAACCACGCTCTTTTTATTACCACATATCTCTCTTATGATTTCAAGACTTATCCGATCAATCCACCTCACACCACATATTGTTCTCAAACAATTCATGTCCAACACATCCACCCTCCTCCGCACAATCCTATCTACAGCTCATGCCTCACAACCGTATAACATTGTTGGAACTAGCTATACCTTCAAACATACCCACTGTTGCTCTCCTAGATAACGTTCTCGCCTCCCACACATTCTTCAACGCTCCCAGAACCTTTGTCCTCTCCCCCACCCTGTGACTCGCTTCCGCTTCCATGGTTCCATCCGCTGCTATGTCTACTCCCAGATATCTAAAACACTTCACTTCCTCCGGTTTTTCTCCATTCAAACTTTCCTTCCAGTTAACTTGTCCCCCAACCCTACTGAATCTAACAACCTTGCTCTTATTCACATTTACTCTTAAGTTTCTTCTTTCACATACTATACTAAACTCAGTCACCAACTTCTGCAGGTTCTTACCCGAATAAGCCACCAGCGCTGTATCATACTTGATCGCTGTTTCCTGCGTTAGAGAGACTGCGGCACGGTTACACTTAGAAACGCAACCTCCGCTCACATCCATTTTCTTGATGTCATTTGTAATGCAACGAAACTAAAGCTTCCTATCGAAGGCCTTTCATTGGTTTACACTGGACGCTTCACATGCCTTCGTTCTGTCCACTAACAGCACGTCGACCCCTAGAGACCGGATCGTTCTAATTTACTCTACCCCTTGCACGTCTATTACTCTATCATTCCATTTCCAATTTGGTCTCTCCTTCCCCCTTGTTCCAAGAACTTCTGAAACATATATCCACGTTTTCAGTCTTTCATCACTCATTCTCTCCATATGTGCAAACATTTCTGCTCTCTCAACCACGCTCTTTCTGTTTCCATATATCTCTCTTACCCTTTCATTTCTCACTCGATCAAACCACCTCACATCACATATTGTCCTCAAACATCTTATTTCTTATGCATCCAACATCCGCATAATCTTAACTATAGCCTAAGCCTCACATCCTTATGATATTGTTGGGGCTACTGTTCCTTCAAATATAGCCATCTTTGCCCTCCCACATATCGTTCTCTCCACACATTCTCCAGGGCTCTTAGGACCTTCACCCTTCCCCCCCACCCTCTGACTCACTCCCACTTCCATAGTTCCATTCATTTCCTTATCCACTCCCAGATATCTTAAACGCTTCACTGCCTCCAGTATATATTAGTTCAAACTCACCTCAACTAACCTGTCCCTCATCCTTGCTGGACCTTTTTGCTTTAATAAACATTTGCGTTCAACTTTCTCCTTTCACACTTTCTTCTAAACTCAGTCACCAACTTTTGCAGTATCTCACTCGAATCAGCCACCAGTGCTGTATCATCAGCAAACAACAACTGACTCACTTTCCAGGCCCTCTCATCCCCCACAGACTGCATACTCGCCCCTCTCTCCAAGACTCTCACATTACCTCCCTCACCACTCCATCCATAAACAAGCTGAACAACCATGGCGACATTACATATCACTGCCTTAGACCAACCTTTACTTGGAACCAGTCAATCTTCTCTCTCCCTGCTCGCACAAAAGCCTTACACCCTTCATAAAACTACCATTTCTAGCAATTTTTCTGCCACACCGTATATTCTTAAGACCTTCTACAAAGTATCGTCAACAATACTATCACATACCTTCTCAAGATCCATAAATGCGACATACGAATCCGTCTATTTTTGTAGGTATGTCAGTCTCTAAAGAAAACATCTGATCCACACATCCTTTACCTTTTCTGAAACCACACTGCTCCTCTACAATCTGATGCTCTGTACGTGCCTTCACCCTCTCAATTACTACCTTCCCTTACAACTTACCAGGTATACTCAACAAACTTATGCCTCTGTAGTTGGAACACACCATCTCTGTTGCCTAAATTTATGCAGTCACTATGCATGTGTTCCGCCAATCCTTAGGCACCTCACCATGATCCATTTATACGCTGAAAACCTTTACCAACCACTTAACAACACAATTTTTATGAACAGTGAGAAAAGAGTAACGTCGTGTTGATCCATATTCTAAATCAGGTTTGCTCCTCCTCAAGGCGGGTAGCTCCTCAATATGTGTGGAGCATCTTTAATCTAGCATATCAGAGCATATGTTCGTCTAGTACATTAGACAAGATCAAGGTAACTAGGAGCTTGCAATTGCCAGACTCCAGTCCCAACATAACCCAGATGTAATCGGTACGACCCTTGATAATTCTGACCCATCATTACCCATCTTAACCTCATCCTTGTAAATGTAATTTGATATGATTGAATTTTGATGTGTTTACATTTGTTACGTTGCTGAATCCTGTCTTTGGTCGATGGTTAGACTTGTTATTTGGTGAAGATATCCTTCCTAACCTGGTGTTTCAGGCGACCAGCTTATTGTAAAGTAGCAGATAATGAAGTGAGAACAACTGCTCTCAAACCACTGGTTGGTTGACTCGTTGGACCTGATATCAGGCATCCTTATTCATGACTTGACGTTGTGCCGCGACAAAACATTAGCCAGTTTATATGTCAGGGTCTTTGAGGTAAATATCCTCATCAGCTGAAGCAAAGGTAAATGACAATTGGTTTTAAAACGAAAGTTATGAAATGAGTGTCTTTGGTGGATGTATGTATTCCAGTTGTTTCTGGCCAGTAGGCTTGATGATTATGTGCAGAGGCAAAGGTGGCATAATATGATGATAATGACTCGACGGTACACGACTATGGCCGGCGTATCGACCACAAATTCCCTCTGAGGTGGGCAGAGATCATCTCCCTCCTCCAGTACCTCCTGAACCTGTCTGATACAGTAAGAGCCTGTTAGGTCTAAGTCCTCGACTCTCCCTGACCACAAGACGAAAAGATTCTCAGGTGTTTTGCAGTAGACTTTGAACAGAGATAAGATAAATACTGATGTTTGGTTCACTAGAAGAGAGTTAACAGTGAACACTTACCTGATGACATCGCTGCAAAAAAAGAAAAAAAAAATTGTTGCATGAAGTCCCTTCAACAACTTTATTACCCAGTTAACTTTCTCTAGGCAATCCACATGCATAAGGTGAACAAATAAAGAAAATTCATTATTGTTATCATTTTTATTTCATTATCATTATTATGATATTATCATTTTATTACTATTTTTATCATCATTATTATTATCATTATCACTATTATCATTATCATTATTATGCTCATTGTTATATAACCCAAGGAAACCTTCTCCTGGGATTTCTATAGCTTTAAGGCTGCGTTACAGACAGGAGCAGGAAAAAGATACAGTTCTTTGAAGAGAGAGGGTCTTTGACGAGATTGCATCCCGTTCATAAAACCTCGACAAAGACGGCTTTTCGCTCGCTGTGTATCCACAAGCTGGTGGAGTCTGGTGACGCCTAAAGGAACATGTGATAGTGTAAACAATTCTAGGTACTCGCCAGATCTGCCTGGAGCCACTGGAACATATATTAGAAGCAGACTGCGCGACCATGTGTTCCTGATTGGTAAATAGTAATTAATGTTCCCTTGCTTCATTACAGAGATAACATCATTTCTATCAGCATGTTTATTAATTGGCAAATAATGACCATTAGAATCTCGACTAAACACACAGCCATGATTACTGCCTCACGTAACAACGTTAAATTGTGGTTAACGAGGAGGATCGAGAGGTACCAATGGTTAGGAATGAACGGCCCGTTAACTGATATAGACTACCAGAGAATGTTGCCACATTGCTTCAAATATCAATTGTCCTTGAGATATTGATGATTATTAACTCCTACGAACTCCCTTCTTAAGATAGATGGCTGTTGATTGCGATATACGCAAAGGCAATTGACATTCAATGGGATATACCGTATCATACCTAACCATTGTAAGATGGGTCTCGATAACATAGCCAAACATTCTTACACCCATCTTTGCTGAAGTACTGACACGACGTGTATGAGGGAATGAGAGAGTTCCCCCAACAGCGGGAGTCAAAATGAGACTCAAAGAAGAGTGTTGGTGGTACTGTTGGTGCTGATGTTAGTAATGCAGGTGATGTTGGTGGTGCTGGTGGTGCTGGTGGTGTTGGTGGTGCTGGTGGTGCTGGTGGTGCTGGTGGTGTTGGAGCACCGTATTAAGCTTCTCATGTTTGGCTCAGTCAGACCGGCCTCTGCCCACGATCATCATCCTGATAAGAGAATAATCAACAGGGATAATTAAGTTCCAATATTCCTTATTTTGCTTTGTAATCTTGGGTTCCGTTTTTTGTTGATTTCGTCGGTTGGCTTTGATAACAAGCTAGTGTGTGTGTGTGTGTGTGTGTGTGTGTGTGTGTGTGTGTGTGTGTGTGTGTGTGTGTTACAGGGAGAGAGTTTTGCACTCGTGTTGCCCGTCTTGTATATAACTGCCACATCTTTACTCTTAAGTGTACATACACAACAGCCTTTGCCAGGTACCCATTTATCGACAACCAACCGAGGATGAAAAGATAAATAGCTAAGTTGAATGTGAGCTAACCGCCGCGCCCAGGATTCGAACCCAGGTCAATCATGTTTGTGTGGTGATCTCCAGGGTCTAAGCCTTTTCTTTTACACTTTCCACATTAGATGTGGATAAATGATTGACAGGACAGTAATATGACTATATAGAATATACGCATGTGGTGATACGTTGAAGGCTAGAATGATTTGTTAAGCTCAGTTCTGTCCATTTGTGTCGTCTGTACACTGACCAGCAATTCCATGTTTCTCATACAGGAAAACATATAGTAATTAATCTTTTGCTGGGAACAGTTAGAGGCTGGAGGGGAGCGAGATGACAAGTGGACAAATGTAAATCTCAGTGTTAGGCTAAGATAGTATTTGAATGCAGATCTGGATTACTGATGGGAAAAATATAGCCCATAGATATGATCATTTAACGAAAAAAAAAAAAGAAAATATGCCTAGAGCAAAGTATCATTATATATGGTGCTGAATTTGACGGCTACCATGACCAAAAATCATTACGCCAGAGTCTGTATATAACTTCGAACATGAAATATACCAAAAGTATATATAAACCTAAAGCGGCAGGTGTGAGTGGCTACCATAAGCGGAAGTGCCTCAATGTCCTCATGACCTTCGACGTATTTATTATGTGAGCTGCTTCTATGGTCTGAGTATTTGTTAATATATGATTGCTCCAGGACTCCTATCTTGATATGGTCCTGGCGTCATTCTAGAACCTGGTTTCATAGAACATATAATTGCGCGTTCATATGCACTATATTCGTGTTCATATACCTCCGCGTATGACAGTAAATTCTGTGAAATTGCTGACTACTGTTGATGTGAGCCCGATGGGATTTGACAGGTGTAGACTCGTTGCTCATGGATGTGAGACGAAGGGTATTCGATTACTTAAAAACAGTTAGTCATTTCTATATTAGGGGCGATCATATCCGAGCAGTTAGCGTTCCTAGCTACTCCGCAAATGCTTCAGGTTCGAGTAACTTATATATATATATATATATATATATATATATATATATATATATATATATATATATATATATATATATATATATATATATATATATATATATATATATATATATATATATATATATATATATATATCCCTGGGGATAGGGGAAAAAGAATACTTCCCACGAATTCCTCACGTGTCTTAGAAGGGGACTGGAGGGGACGGGAGCAGGGGGCGAGAAACCCTCCCCTCCTTGTATTTTAACTTTCTAAAAGGGGAAACAGAAGAAGGAGTCACGCGAAGAGTGCTCATCCTACTCGAAGGCTCAGATTGGAGTGCCTAAATGTGTGTGGATGTAACCAAGATGAGAAAAAGGGAGAGATAGGTAGTATGTTTGAGGAAAGGAACCTGGATGTTTGGCTCTGAGTGAAACGAAGCTCAAGGGTAAAGGGGAAGAGTGATCCGGGAATGTCTTGGGAGTAAAGTCAGGGGTTAGTGAGAGGACAAGAGCAAGTGAAGGAGTAGCACTACTCCTGAATCAGGAGTTGTGGGAGTATGTGATAGAGTGTAAGAAAGTAAATTCTAGATTGATATGGGTAAAACTGAAAGTTGATGGAGAGAGATGGGTGATTATTGGTGCATATGCACTTGGGCATGAGAAGAAAGATCATGAGAGGCAAGTGTTTTAGGAGCAGCTGAATGAGTGTGTTAGTGGTTTTGATGCACGAGACCGGGTTATAGTGATGGGTGATTTGAATGCAAAGATGAGTAATGTGACAGTTGAGGGAATAATTGGTATACATGGAGTGTTCAGTGTTGTAGATGGAAATGGTGAAGAGCTTCTAGATTTATGTCTGGAAAAAGAACTGGTGATTGGGAATACCTGGTTTAAAAAGCGAGACATACATAAGTATATGTATGTAAGTAGGAGAGATGGCCAGAGAGCGTTATTGGATTACGTGTTAATTGATAGACGCACGAAAGAGAGACTTTTGGATGTTAATGTGCTGAGAGGTGCAACTGGAGGGATGTCTGATCGTTATCTTGTGGAGGCGAAAGTGAAGATTTGTGGGGGTTTCCAGAAAAGAAGAGAGAATGTTGGGGTGAAGAGAGTGGTGAGAGTAAGTGAGCTTGGGAAGGAGACTTGTGTGAGGAAGTACCAGGAGAGACTGACTACAGGATGGAAAAAGGTGAGAACAAAGGAGGTAAGGGGAGTGGGGGAGGAATGGGATGTGTTTGGGGAAGCAGTGATGGCTTGCGCAAAAGATGCTTGTGGCATGAGAAGCATGGGAGGTGGCCTGATCAGAAAGGGTAGTGAGTGGTGGTATGAAGAAGTAAGATTATTAGTGAAAGAGAAGAGAGAGGCATTTGGACGATTTTTGCAGGGAAAAAATGCAAGTGAGTGGGAGAGGTATAAAAGAAAGAGACAGGAGGTCAAGAGAAAGGTGCAAGAAGTAAAGAAGAGGGCAAATGAGAGTTGGTGTGAGAGAGTATCATTAAATTTCAGGGAGAATAAAAGAATGTTTTGGAAGGAGGTAAATACAGTGCGTAAGACAAGGGAGCAAATGGGAACTTCAGTGAAGGGGGCTAATGGGGAGGTGATAACAAGTAGTGGTGATGTGAGAAGGAGATGGAGTGAGTATTTTGAGGGTTTGTTGAATGTGTTTGATGATAGAGTGACAGATATAGGGTGTTTTGGTCGAGGTGGTTAGGGAAAATGATTTGGTAAATAGAGAAGAGGTAGTAAAAGCTATGCGGAAGATGAAAGCCGGCAAGGCAGCAGGTTTGGATGGTATTGCAGTGGAATTTATCAAAAAAGAGGATGACTGTATTGTTGACTGGTCGGTAAGGTTATTTAATGTATGTATGATTCACGGTGAGGTGCCTGAGGATTGGCGGAATGCTTCCATAGTGCCATTGTACATAGGCAAAGGGGATAAGAGTGAGTGCTCAAATTACAGAGGTATAAGTCTGTTCAGTATTCCTGGTAAATTATATGGGAGGGTATTGATTGAGAGGGTGAAGTCATGTACAGAGCATCAGATTGGGGAAGAGCAGTGTGGTTTCAGAAGTGGTAGAGGATGTGTGGATCAGGTGTTTGCTTTAAAGAATATATGTGAGAAATACTTAGAAAAACAAATAGATTTGTATGTAGCATTTATGAATCTGGAGAAGGCATATGATAGAGTTGATAGAGATGCTCTGTGGAAGGTTTTAAGAATATATAGTGTGGGAGGCAAGTTGCTAGAAGCAGATGAAAGTTTTTATCGAGGATGTAACGCAAATGTTCGTGTAGGAAGAGAGGAAAGTGATTGGTTCTCAGTGAATGTAGGTTTGCGGCAGGGGTGTGTGATGTCTCCATGGTTGTTTAATTTGTTTACGGATGGGGTTGTTAGGGAGGTGAATACAAGAGTCTTGGAAAGAGGGGCAAGTATGCAGTCTGTTGTGGATGAGAGAGCTTGGGAAGTGAGTCAGTTGTTGTTCGCTGATGATACAGCGCTGGTGGCTGATTCATGTAAGAAAGTGCAGAAGCTGGTGACTGTGTGAAAGAAGAAAGCTAAGAGTAAATGTGAATAAGAGCAAGGTTATTAGATACAGTAGGGTTGAGGGTCAATTCAATTGGGTGGTAAGTATGAATGGAGAAAAACTGGAGGAAGTGGAGTGTTTTAGATATCTGGGAGTGGATCTGGCAGCGGAGGGAACCATGGAAGCGGAAGTGAATCATAGGGTGGGGGATGGGGGCGAAAATTCTGGAAGTCGAGAACATTATCTCGGAAAGCAAAAATGGGTATGTTTGAAGGAATGATGGTTCCAACAATGTTGTATGGTTGCGAGGCGTAGGCTGTGGATAGAGTTGTGCGCAAGAGGGTGGATGTGCGGGAAATGCGATGTTTGAGGACAATATGTGGTGTGAGGTGGTTTGATCGAGTATGTAACGTAAGGGTAAGAGAGATGTGTGGAAATAAAAAGAGTGTGGTTGAGAGAGCAGAAGAGGGCGTTTTGAAATGGTTTGGTCACATGGAGAGAATGAGTGAGGAAAGATTGACCAAGTGGATATATGTCTCAGAGGTGGAGGGAACGAGGAGAAGTGGGAGACCAAATTGTAGGTGGCAAGATGGAGTGAAAAAGATTTTGAGTGATCGGGGCCTGAACATGCAGGAGGGTGCAAGGCGTGCAGGGAATAGAGTGAATTGGAACGATGTGGTATACCGTGGTCGACGTCCTGTCAATGGATTAAACCAGGACATGTAAAGCGTCTGAGGTAAACCATGAAAAGTTGTGTGGGGCCTGAACGTGCAAAGAGAGCTGTGGCTTCGGTGCATTATTACGTGACAGCTAGAGACTGAGTGTGAAGGAATGGGACCTTTGCTGTCTTTTCCTAGCGCTACCTCGCACACATGAGGGGGGAGGGGGTTGTTATTTCATTTGTGGTGGGGTGGCGATGAGAATGAATAAAGGCAGACAGTATGAATTATGTACATGTGTATATATGTATATGTTTGCGTGTGTATATATATATGTGTACATTGAGATGTATAGGTATGTATATTTGCGTGTGTAGACGTGTATGTATATACATGTGTATGTGGGCGGGTTGGGCCATTCTTTCGTCTGTTTCCTTGCGATACCTCGTTAACGCGGGAGACAACGACAAAGCAAAATAAATAAGTAAAATATATATATATATATATATATATATATATATATATATATATATATATATATATATATATATATATATATATATATATATATATATATATATATATATATATATAAATATATATATATATATATATATATATTATCCCTGGGGATAGGGGATTAAGAATACTTCCCACGTATTCCCTGCGTGTCGTAGAAGGCGACTAAAAGGGGAGGGAACGGGGGGCTGGAAATCCTCCCCTCTCGTTTTTTTTTTTAAATTTTCCAAAAGAAGGAACAGAGGGGGCCAGTTGAGGATATTCCAAAAAAGGCCCAGTCCTCTGTTCTTAGCGCTACCTCGCTAATGCGGGAAATGGCGAATAGTTTAAAAGAAAAAGAAATATATATATATATATATATATATATATATATATATATATATATATATATATATATATATATATATATATATATATATATATATATATATATATATATATATCTTTCTTTTTTGCTTTCTCGCTGTCTCCAGCGTTTGCGAGGTAGCGCAAGGAAACAAACGAAGAAAAGGACCCAACCCACCCCCATACACATGTATATACATACACGTCCACACACGCAAATATACATACCTACACAGCTTTCCATGGTTCACCCCAGACGCTTCACATGCCCTGATTCAATCCACTGACAGCACGTCAACCCCGGTATACCACATCGATAGAATTCACTCTATTCCTTGCCATCCTTTCACCCTCCTGCATGTTCAGGCACCGATCACACAAAATCTTTTTCACTCCATCTTTCCACCTCCAATTTGGTCTCCCACTTCTCCTCGTTCCCTCCACCTCTGACACATATATCCTCTTGGTCAATCTTTTCTCACTCATTCTCTCAATGTGCCCAAACCATTTCAAAACACCCTCTTCTGCTCTCACAACCACGCTCTTTTTATTTCCACACATCTCTCTTACCCTTACGTTACTTACTCGATCAAACCACCTCACACCACACATTGTCCTCAAACATCTCATTTCCAGCACGTCCACCCTCCTGCGCACAACTCTATCCATAGCCCACGCCTCGCAAACATACAACATTGTTGGAACCACTATTCCTTCAAACATACCCATATTTGGTTTCCGAGATAATGTTCTAGACTTCCACACATTCTTCAAGGCGCCCAGGATTGTCGCCCCCTCCCCCACCCTATGATCCACTTCCGCTTCCATGGTTCCATCCGCTGCCAGATCCACTTCAATATATCTAAAACAATTCACTTTCTCCGGTTTTTCTCCATTCAAACGTACCTCCCAATTGACTTGACCCTCAACCCTACTGTACCTAATAACCTTGCTCTTATTCACATTTACTCTTAACTTTCTTCTTTCACACACTTTACCAAACTCAGTCACCAGCTTCTGCAGTTTCTCACATGAATCAGCCACCAGTGCTGTATCATCAGCGAACAACAACGGACTCACTTCCCAAGCTCTCTCATCCAAAACAGACTTCATACTTGCCCCTCTTTCTAAAACTCTTGCATTCACCTCCCTAAAAACCTCATCCATAAACAAATTAAACAACCATGGAGACATCACACAACTCTGCCGCGAACCGAAATTCACTGAGAATCAATCACTTTCCTCTCTTCCTACACGCACACATGCCTTACATCCTCGATAAAAACTTTTCACTGCTTCTAACAACTTGCCTCCCACACCATATATTCTTAATACCTTCCACAGAGCATCTCTATCAACTCTATCATATGCCTTCTCCAGATCCATAAATGCTACATACAAATCCATTTGCTTTTCTAAGTATTTCTCACATACATTCTTTAAAGCAAACACCTGATCCACACATCCTCTACCACTTCTGAAACCACACTGCTCTTCCCCAATCTGATGCTCTGTACATGCCTTCACCCTCTCATTCAATACCCTCCCCTATAATTTACCAGGAATACTCAATACTCTGTAATTTGAGCACTCACTCTTATCCCCTTTGCCTTTGTACAATGACACTATGCACGCATTCCGCCAATCCTCGGGCACCTCACCATGAGTCATACATACATTAAATAACCTTACCAACCAGTCAACAATTCAGTCACTCCCTTTTTTAATAAATTCCACTGCAATACCATCCAAACCTGCTGCCTTGCCGGCTTTCATCTTCCGCAAAGCTTTCACTACCTCTTCTCTGTTTACCAAATCATTTTCCCTAACCCTCTCACTTTGCACACCACCTCGACAAAAACACCCTATATCTGCCACTCTATCATCAAACACATTCAACAAACCTTCAAAATACTCACTCCATCTCCTTCTCACATCACCACTAGTTGTTATCACCTCCCCATTTGCGCCCTTCACTGAAGTTCCCATTTGCTCCCTTGTCTTACGCACTTTATATACCTCCTTCAGGAACATCTTTTTATTCTCCCTAACATTTAATGATACTCTCTCACCCCAACTCTCATTTGCCCTCTTTTTCACCTCTTGCAACTTTCTCTTCACCTCCTGTATCTTTCTTTTATACATCTCCCACTCAATTGCATTTTTTCCCTGCAAAAATCGTCCAAATGCCTCTCTCTTCTCTTTCACTAATAATCTTACTTCTTCATTCCACCACCCACTACTCTTTCTAATCAACCCACCTCCCAATCTTCTCATGCCACAAGCATCTTTTGCGCAATTCATCACTGATTCCCTAAATACATCTCATTCCTCCCCCACTCCCCTTACTTCCATTGTTCTCACCTTTTTCCATACTGTACTCAGTCTCTCCTGGTACTTCCTGACACAAGTCTCCTTCCCAAGCTCACTCACTTATATATAGAGAGATGCTCTGTGGAAGGTATTAAGAATATATGGTGTGGGAGGCAAGTTGTTAGAAGCAGTGAAAAGTTTTTATCGAGGATGTAAGGCATTTGTACGTGTAGGAAGAGAGGAAAGTGGTTGGTTTTCAGTGAATGTAGGTTTGCGGGAGGGGTGTGTGATGTCTCCATGGTTGTTTAATTTGTTTATGGATGCGGTTGTTAGGGAGGTGAATGCAAGAGTTTTTGGAAAGAGGGGCAAGTATGAAGTCTGTTGTGGATGAGAGAGCTTAGTAAGTGAATCAGTTGTTGTTCGCTGATGATACAGCGGTGGTGGCTGATTCATGTGAGAAACTGCAGAAGCTGGTGACTGAGTTTGGTAAAGTGTGTGAAAGAAGAAAGTTAAGAGTAAATATGAATAAGAGCAAGGTTATTAGTTACAGTATGGTTGAGGGTCAAGTCAATTGGGAGGTAAGTTTGAATGGAGAAAAACTGGAGGAAGTAAAGTGTTTTAGATATCTGGGAGTGGATCTGGCAGCGGATGGAACCATGGAAGCGGAAGTGGATCATAGGGTGGGAGAGGGGGCGAAAATCCTGGGCGCCTTGAAGAATGTGTGGAAGTCGAGAACATTATCTCGGAAAGCAAAAATGGGTATGTTTGAAGGAATAGTGGTTCCAACAATGTTGTATGGTTGCGAGGCGTGGGCTATGGATAGAGTTGTGCGCAGGAGGGTGGATGTGATGGAAATGAGATGTTTGAGGACAATGTGTAGTGTGAGGTGGTTTGATCGAGTAAGTAGCGTAAGGGTAAGAGAGATGTGTGGAAATAAAAAGAGCGTGGTTGAGAGAGCAGAAGAGGATGTTTAGAAATGGTTTGGGCACATGGAGAGAATGAGTGAGGAGAGATTGACCAAGAGGATATATGTGTCGGAGGTGGAGTGAGCGAGGAGAAGTGGGAGACCAAATTGGAGGTGGAAAGATGGATTGAAAAAGATTTTATGTGATCGGGGCCTGAACATGCAGGAGGGTGAAAGGAGGGCAAGGAATAGAGTGAATTGGATCGATGTGGTATACCGGGGTTGACGTGCTGTCAGTGGATTGAATCAGGGCATGTGAAGCGTCTGGGGTAAACCATGGAAAGCTGTGTAGGTATGTATATTTGCGTCTGTGGACGTGTATGTACATATATGTGTATGGGGGTGGGTTGGCCTATTTCTTTCTTCTGTTTCCTTGCGCTACCTCGCAAACGCGGGAAACAGCGACAAAGCAAAAAAAAAAGAAATATATATATATATATATATATATATATATATATATATATATATATATATATATACATATTCAATTATTTTGCTTTGTCGCTGTCTCCCGCGTTAGCGAGGTAGCTCAGGAAACAGACGAAAGAATGGTCCAACCCACCCATATACCCATGTATATACATATATGTCCACACACACAAATATATATACCTGTACATCTCATCGTATACATATATATATACACACACAGACACATATATATATATACACATGTACATAATTCATAATGTCTGCCTTTATTCATTCCCATCGGCACTCCGCCACAAATGAAATAACAACCCGCTCCCCCCGCATTTGCGCGAGGTAGCGCTAGGAAAAGACAACAAAGGCCCCATTCGTTCACACTCAGTCTCTAGCTGTCACGTATAATGCACTAAAACCACAGGTCCCATTCCACAACCAGGCCCCACAGAACTTTCCATGGTTTACCCCAGACGCTTCACACGCCCTGGTTCAATCCATTGACAGCACGTCGACCCCGGTATACCATATCGTTCCAATTCACTCTATTCCTTGCGCGCCTTTCATCCCCCTGCATGTTCAGGCCCCGATCACACAAAATCTTTTCCACTCCATCTTTCCACCTCCAATTTGGTCTCCCACTCTTCGTTCCCTCCACCTCTGACACATATATCCTCTTGGTCAATCTTTCCTCACTCATTCTCTCCATGTGACCAAACCATTTCAAAACACCCTCTTCAGCTCTCTCAACCACACTCTTTTTATTACCATACATCTCTCTTGCCCTATTATTACTTAATCGATCAAACAACTCGCACCACATATTGTCCTCAAACATCTCATTTCCAGCACATCCACCCCCTCTGCACAACTCTATCCATAGCCCACGCCTCGCAACCATATAACATTGTTGGAACCACTATTCCTTCAAACATACCCATTTTTGTTTTCCGAGATAATGTTCTCGACTTCCACACATTCTTCAACGCTCCCAAAACTTTCACCCCATCCCCCACCCAATGATTCACTTCCCCTTCCATGGTTCCATCCGCTGCCAAATCCATTCCCAGATATCTAAAACACTTCACTTCCTCCAGTTTTTCTCCATTCAAACTTACCTCCCAGTTGACTTGTCCATAAACCCTAGTGTACCTAATAACCTTGCTGTTATTCACATTTACTCTCAGCTTTCTTCTTTCACACACTTTACCAAACTCAGTCACCACCTTCTGCAGTTTCTCATACGAATCAGCCACCAGCGATGTATCATCAGCGAACAACAACTGACTCACTTCCCAAGCTCTCTCATCCACAACAGACTGCATACTTGCACCACTTTCCAAAATTCTTGCATTCACTTCCCTAACAACCCCATTCATAAACAAATTAAACAACCTTGGAACATCACACACACCCCTTCCGCAGACCAGCATTCACTGGGAACCAATCACTTTTCTCTTTTCCTACAAGTACACAAGCCTTACATCCTCGATAAAAACTTTTCACTGCTTCTAACAACTTGCCCCCCACACCATATATTTTTAATACCTTCCACAGAGCATCTATATCAGTTCTATCTATCATATGCCTTCTTCAGATCCATAAATACTGTATACAAATCCATTTGCTTTTCTAAGTATTCCTCACATACATTCTTCAAAGCAAACACCTGATCCACACATCCTCTACCACTTTTGAAACCATACTGCTCTTCCCCAATCTGATGCTCTGTACATGCTTTCACCCTCTCAATCAATACCCTCCCATATAATTTCCCAGGAATAGTTAACTGACTTATACCTCTGTAATTTGAGCACTCACCCTTATCCCCTTTGCCTTTGTACAATGGCACTATGCAAAAAATCCTCCAATCCTCAGGCACTTCACCATGAGTCATACATACATTACATAACCTTCCCAACTAGTCAACAATACAGCCACCCTCTTTTTTAATAAAATCCAATGCAATACCATCCAATCCCGCTGCCTTGCTGACTTTCATGTTACGCAAAGCTTTTACTACCTCTTCTCTGTTTACCAAATCATTCTCCCTAACCCTCTCACTTTGCACACCACATCGACCCAAACACCCTATATCTGCCACTCTATCATCAAACACATTTAACAAGCCATCAAAATACTCATTCCATCTCCTTTTCACATCACCACTACTTGTTATCACCTCCCCATTAGCTCCCTTCACTGAAGTTCCCATCTGTTCCCTTGTCTTACGTACTTTATTTACCTCCTTCCAAAACATGTTTTTTTTCTCCCTAAAATTTAATTATACTCTCTCACCCCAACTCTCATTTGCCTTCTTTTTCACCTCTTGCACCTTTTTCATGACCTCTTGCCTCTTTCCTCCCAGCCATTTGCATTATTTCCCTGCAGAAATCGTCCAAATGCCTCTTTCTTCTCTTTCACTAATAATCTTACCTCTTCATCCCACCACTCATTTCCCTTTCTAATCTGCCCACCTCCCACGCTTCTCATGACACAAGCATCTTTTGCGCAAGCCATGACTGCTTCCCTAAATACATCCCATTCCTCCCCCACTCCCCTTACTTCCTTTGTTCTCACCTATTTCTATTGTGTACTCAGTCTCTCCTAGAACTTCCTCACACAAGTCTCCTTCCAAGCTCACTTACTCTCACCACTCTCTTCACCCCAACAAATCTCTCTTCTTTTCTGAAAACCCATACAAATCTTCACCTTCGCCTCCACAAGATAATGATCAGACATACCTCCAGTTGCACCTCTCAGCATATTAACATCTAAAAGTCTCTCTTTCGGGCCCCTATCAATTAACACGCAATCCAATAACGCTCTCTGGCCATGTCTCCTACTTACATACGTATTCTTATGTATATCTCTCTTTTGAAAACAGGTATTCCCAATCCTTTTCAGCACATAAATCTACAAGCTCTTCACCATTTCCATTTAGAACACTGAACACCCCATGTGCTCCAATTATTCCTACAACTGCCACATTACTCACCTTTGCATTGAAATCACCCATCACTATAACCCGTTCTCGTGCATCAAAACTACTAACACACTCATTCAGCTGCTCCCAGAATACTTGCCTCTCATGATCTTTCTTCTCATGCCCAGGTGCATATGCACCAATAATCACCCATCTCTCTCAATCAACTTTCAGTTTTACCCATATTAATCTATAGTTTACTTTTTTACACTCTATCACATACTCCCACCACTCCTGTTTCAAGAGTAGTGCTACTCCTTCACTTGCTCTTATCCTCTCTCTAACCCATGACTTTAGTCTCAAGACATTCCCAAACCACTCTTCCTCTTTCCCTTGAGCTTCGCTTCACTCAGAGCTAAAGCGTCCAGGTTCCTTTCCTGAAGCATACAAACTATCTCTCCCTTTTTTCTCAACTTGGTTAAATCCACACACATTTATACACCCCAATCTGAGCCTTCGAGGAGGATGAGCACTCCCCGCGTGACTCCATATTCTGTTTCCCCTTTTAGAAAGTTAAGATATAAGGAGAGGAGAGTTTCTAGCCCAACCGCTCCCGTCCCCTTTAGTCGCCTTCTACGACACGTGAGGAATGCGTGGGAAGTATTTCTTTTCCAATGAGAAAGAATGTATGTATATATATATATATATATATATATATATATATATATATATATATATATATATATATATATATATATATATATATATATATATATATATATATATGTATATATATATATATATATATATATATATATATATATATATATATATATATATATATATATATATTGAGTGGGAGATGTATTAAAGAAAGTGACATGAGGTCAAGAGAAAGGTGGAAGAGGTGAAAAAGAGGGCAAATGAGAGTTGGGGTGAGAGAGTATCATTGAATTTTAGGGAGAATAAAAAGATGTTCTGGAAGGAGGTAAATAAAGTGCGTAAGACAAGGGAACAAATGGGAACTTCAGTGAAGAGCGCAAATGGGGAGGTGATAACAAGTAGTGGTGATATGAGAAGGATATGGAGTGAGTATTTTGAAGGTTTGTTGAATGTGTTTGATGATAGAGTGGCAGATATAGGGTGTTTTGGTCGAGGTGGTGTGCAAAGTGAGAGGGTTAGGGAAAATGATTTGGTAAACAGAGAAGAGGTAGTAAAAGCTTTGCGGAAGATGAAAGCCGGCAAGGCAGCAGGTTTGGATGGTATTGCAGTGGAATTTATTAAAAAAGAAGGTGACTGTATTATTGACTGGTTGGTAAGGTTATTTAATGTATGTATGACTAATGATGAGGTGCCTGAGGATTGGCGGAATGCATGCATAGTCCCATTGTACAAAGGCAAAGGGGATAAGAATGAGTGCTCAAATTACAGAGGTATACGTTTGTTGAGTATTCCTGGTAAATTATATGGGAGGGTATTGATTGAGAGGGTGAAGGCATGTACAGAGTATCAGATTGTGGAAGAGCAGTGTGGTTTCAGAAGTGGTAGAGGATGTGTGGATCAGGTGTTTGCTTTGAAGAATGTATGTGAGAAATACTTAGAAAAGCAAATGTATTTGTATGTAGCATTTATGGATCTGGAGAAGGCATATGATAGAGTTGATAGAGATGCCCTGTGGAAGGTATTAAGAATATATGGTGTGGGAGGCAAGTTGTTAGAAGCAGTGAAAAGTTTTTATCGAGGATGTAAGGCATGTGTACGTGTAGGAAGAGAGGAAAGTGATTGGTTCTCAGTGAATGTAGGTTTGCGGCAGGGGTGTGTGATGTCTCCATGGTTGTTTAATTTGTTTATGGATGGGGTTGTTAGGGAGGTGAATGCAAGAGTTTTGGAAAGAGGGGCAAGTATGAAGTCTGTTGTGGATGAGATAGCTTGGGAAATGAGTCAGTTGTTGTTCGCTGATGATACAGCGCTGGTGGCTGATTCATGTGAGAAACTGCTGAAGGTGGTGATTGAGTTTGGTAAAGTGTGTGAAAGAAGAAAGTTAAGAGTAAATGTGAAAAAGAGCAAGGTAATTAGGTACAGTAGGGTTGAGGGTCAAGTCAATTGGGAGGTAAGTTTGAATGGAAAAAAACTGGAGGAAGTAAAGTGTTTTAGATATCTGGGAGTGGATCTGGTAGCGGATGAAACCATGGAAGCGGAAGTGGATCATAGGGTGGGGTAGGGGGCGAAAATCCTGGGACCCTTGAGGAATGTGTGGAAGTCGAGAACATTATCTCGGAAAGCAAAAATGGGTATGTTTGAAGGAATAGTGGTTCCAACAATGTTGTATGGTTGCGAGGCGTGGGTTATGGACAGAATTGTGCGCAGGAGGATGGATGTGCTGGAAATGAGATGTTTGAGGACACTGTGTGGTGTGGTGGTTTGATCGAGTAAGTAACGTAAGGGTAAGAGAGATGTGTGGAAGTAAAAAGAGCGTGGTTGAGAGAGCAGAAGAGGGTTTTTTGAAATGGTTTGGGCACATGGAGAGAATGAGTGAGAAAAGATTGACCAAGAGAATATATGTGTCGGAGTTGGAGGGAAGGAGGAGAAGTGGGAGACGAAATTGGAGGTGGAAAGATGGAGTGAAAAAGATTTTGTGTGATCGGGGCCTGAACATGCAGGTGGGTGAAAGGAGTGCAAGGAATAGAGTGAATTGGATCGATGTGGTATAACGGGGTTGACGTGCTGTCAGTGGATTGAATCAGGGTATGTGAAGCGTCTGGGGTAAACCATGGAAAGCTGTGTAGGTATGTACATTTGCGTGTGTGGACGTATATATATATATATATATATATATATATATATATATATATATATATATATATATATATATATATATATATATATATATATATATATATATATATATATATATTTATATATATATATATTTATTCATTCATTTATTTTGCTTTGTCGCTGTCTCCCGCGTTTGCGAGGCAGCGCAAGGAAGCAGACGAATGAAATGGCGCAACCCACACCCATACACATGTATATACATACACGTCAACACACGCAAATATACATACCTATACATCTCAATGTACACATATATATACACACACAGACACATACATATATACCTATGCACACAATTTACTCTGTCTGCCTTTATTCATTCTCATCGCCACCTCGCCACGCATGGAATACCATCCCCCTCCCCCCTCATGTGTGCGAGGTAGCGCTAGGAAAAGACAACAAAGGCCTCATTCGTTCACACTCAGTCTCTAGCTGTCATGCAATAATGCCCGAAACCACAGCTCCCTTTCCACATCCAGGCCCCACACAACTTTCCATGGTTTACCCAGACGCTTCACATGCCCTGATTCAATCCACTGACAGCACGTCAACCCCGGCATACCACATCGATCCAATTCACTCTATTCCTTGCCCGCCTTTCACCCTCCTGCATGTTCAGGCCCCGATCACTCAAAATCTTTTTCGCTCCATCTTTCAACCTCCAATTTGGTCTCCCACTTCTCCTCGTTCCCTCCACCTCAGACATATATATCCTCTTGGTCAATCTTTCCTCACCAATTCTCTCCAGGTGCCCAAACCATTTCAAAACACCCTCTTCTGCTCTCTCAACCAAGCTCTTTTTATTTCCACACATCTCTCTTACCCTTACATTACTTACTCGATCAAACCACCTCACACCACACATTGTCCTCAAACATCTCATTTCCAGCACATCCACCCTCCTGCGCACAACTCTATCCATAGCCCACACCTCGCCACCATACAACATTGTTGGAACCACTATTCCTTCAAACATACCCATTTTTGCTTTCCGAGATAATGTTCTCAACTTCCACACATTCTTCAAGGCTCCCAAGATTTTCGCCCAGTCCCCACCCTA
The DNA here is from genome assembly GCF_036320965.1 of Panulirus ornatus. Classification (NCBI taxonomy): domain Eukaryota; kingdom Metazoa; phylum Arthropoda; class Malacostraca; order Decapoda; family Palinuridae; genus Panulirus; species Panulirus ornatus. The sequence continues at coordinate 24,805,174 of NC_092234.1, read as the reverse complement.
TGATCCACTTCCGCTTCCATGGTTCCATCCGCTGCCAGATCCACTCCCAGATATCTAAAACACTTTACTTCCTCCAGTTTTTCTCCATTCAAACTTACCTCTCAATTGACTTGACCTTCAACTCTACTGTACCTATTAACCTTGCTCTTATTCACATTTACTCTTAACTTTCTTCTTTCACACACTTTACCAAACTCAGTCACCAGCTTCTGCAGTTTCTCACATGAATCAGCCACCACCGCTGTATCATCAGCGAACAACAACTGACTCACTTCCCAAGCTCTCTCATCCACAACAGACTTCATACATGCCCCTCTTTCCAAAACTCTTGCATTCACCTCAATAACAACCTCATCGATAAACAAATTAAACAACCATGGAGACATCACACACCCCTGCCGCAAACCTACATTCACTGAGAACCAATCACTTTCCTCTCTTCCTTAACGTACATATGTCTTACATCCTCGATAAAAACTTTTAACTGCTTCTCAGAACTTGCCTCCCACAGCATATATTCTTAATACCTTCCACAGAGCATCTCTATCAACTCTATCATATGCCTTCTCCAGATCCATAAATGCTATATACAAATCCATTTGCTTTTCTAAGTATTTCTCACATACATTCTTCAAAGCAAACACCTGATCCACACATCCTCTACCACTTCTGAAACCACACTGCTCCTCCCCAATCTGATGCTCTGTACATGCCTTCACCCTCTCAATCAATACCCTCCCATATAATATACCAGGAATACTCAACAAACTTATACCTCTGTAATTTGAGCATTTACTCTTATCCCCTTTGCCTTTGTACAATGGCACTATGCACGCATTCCGCCAATCCTCAGGCACCTCACCATAAGTAATACATACATTAAATAACTTTACCAACCAGTCAAAAATACAGTCACCTCCTTTTTTGATAGATTCCACTGCAATACCATCCAAACCTGCTGCCTTGCCGGCTTTCATCTTCCGCAAATCTTTTACTAACTCTTCTCTGTTTACCAAATCATTTTCCCTAACCCTCTCACTTTGCACACCAACTCGACCAAAACACCTTATATCTGCCTCGCTATCATCAAACACATTCAACAAACCTTCAAAATACTCACTCCATCTCCTTCTCACATCACCACTACTTGTTATCACCTCCCCATTAGGGCCCTCCACTGAAGTTTCCATTTGTTCCCTTGTCTTACGCAAGGAGAGATGGCCAGAGAGCGTTATTGGATTACGTGTTAATTGACAGGCGCGCGAAAGAGAGACTTTTGGATGGTAATGTGCTGAGAGGTGCAACTGGAGGGATGTCTGATCATTATCTTGGGGAGGCTAAGGTGAAGATTTGTATGGGCTTTCAGAAAAGAAGAATGAATGTTGGGGTGAAGAGGGTGGTTAGAGTAAGTGAGCTTGGGAAGGAGACTTGTGTGAGGAAGTACCAGGAGAGACTGAATACAGAATGGAAAAAGGTGAGAACAATGGAAGTAAGGGGAGTAGGGAAGGAATGGAATGTATTTAGGGAATCAGTGATGGAGTGCGCCAAAGATGCTTGTGGCATGAGAAGCGTGGGAGGTGGGTTGATTAGAAAGGGTAGTGAGTGATGGATGAAGAAGTAAGATTATTAGTGAAAGAGAAGAGAGAGGCATTTGGACGATTTTTGCCATTGTACAAAGGCAAAGGGGATAAGAGTGAGTGCTCAAATTACAGAGGTATAAGTTTGTTGAGTATTCCTGGTAAATTATATGGGAGGGTATTGATTGAGAGGGTGAAGGCATGTACAGAGCATCAGATTGGGGAAGAGCAGTCTGGTTTCAGAAGTGGTAAAGGATGTGTGGATCAGGTGTTTGCTTTGAAGAATGTATGTGAGAAATACTTAGAAAAGCAAATGGATTTGTATATAGCATTTATGGATCTGGAGAAAGCATATGAAAGAGTTGATAAAGATGCTCTGTGGAAGGTATTAAGAATATATGGTGTGGGAGGCAAGTTGTTAGAAGAAGTGAAAAGTTTTTATCGAGGATGTAAGGGATGTGTACGTGTAGGAAGAGAGGAAAGTGATTGGTTCTCAGTGAATGTAGGTTTGCGGCATGTGTGTGTGAAGTCTCCATGGTTGTTTAATTTGTTTATGGATGGGTTGTTAGGGAGGTGAATGCAAGAGTTTTGGAAAGAGGGGCAAGTATGAAGTCTGTTGTGGATGAGAGAGCTTGGGAAGTGAGTCAGTTGTTGTTCGCTGATGATACAGCGCTGGTGGCTGATTCGTGTGAGAACCTGCAGAAGCTGGTGACTGAGTTTGGTAAAGTGTGTGAAAGAAGAAAAAAAAAAAAAAAATATATATATATATATATATATATATATATATATATATATATATATATATATATATATGTATTTTTGCTCCCTGCGTGTCGTAGAGGACGACTAAGAGCGATGTGAGGGAGAGAGCTGATAGCCAAGCGAGAAATACTCATCATCCTCGATAGCACAGGCCGGGGTGTCTGAATGTGTGTTGTTATAACGAAGATGAGAAGAAAGAAAACATTGGTGGTATGGTTCAGGGCAGGAACCTAATTGTTCTAGATCTGAGTTAAGATAAAGCTGGACCTGAAAAGAAAAATGAATAGAGGTAGGAGTTTTGGGAACAACTGAACAAATGTGTAAGCAGTTTTGATGTCAAGATTGGTCATTATATTAGTGATTGAATGTGGAAGTGGGTTTTGCTCTAAGGGGGCAATAGTATTCTTTATGGTGGAAAGAAATATAAAGAAATGGTGAATAGCGTGCGGAGTTGTGAGCTAAAAAAGACCTGTGACTAGGAAAAATTGGTTTAAAAAGAGTAACTTTCAGACGTGTATGTGGGTGAACTTGAAAGATGGTCAGTTGGCATTATTCGATTATGTGCATTTTGATAGACGTGCAAAAGAGAGACCCTTGAGTGTGAATACCCTCAGAAGGATTGCTCAGGGGATGTTTGAACTAGTACCAGGTGGAGATGAGGGTGAAGGTTTGTAAGTATGTTCGGAGAGAGGAAATGATGTGGTCGAGAAAAGGATGATCAAAGAAAGTGAGCTCGGAAAAGAGACCCAAGAGAAGAAATGCCGAGAGAGTGTGAGTATAAAAGTTGAGTAAATGAAGCTAGGGAAGTGGTTTAGGAAGGGAAGTATGGAAGCAGTGTTGGCATGTGCGAGACAAATATGTAACATGCGGAAGGGGGAAGGTAGGCAGATTAGAAAGGGTAGTGAGTGGGGGGATAACGAAGCTAAGTTGCTGGTGAAAGAAAAAAAAAAAGATGTATGGGCGGTACTTACAGGGAAGGTGTACGAGTGACCGGGAGATGTACAATAGAAAGCGGTAGGTCAAGAGGTAAGTGTGTGGGTTGAAAAAGAGGGCAAATAAGAGTAAGGATGAGCGAGTACTTGCAACCTTCGGGGAGAATTTGAAAGATGTTTTGGAAGGAGATCAATAGTGTGAGATATAAAAAGAGGGGGAATGTCAGCGAATGGAGTAAAGGGAGGAGCGATAACAGTTAGTGATGAGTGATTACTCAGATACTGTTGAATCTGTTTGATGACAGGACGCCAGATCTAAGGTGTTTGTATCGTGGAGGTAAGTGAAGTGGGAGACTAATAGGGACTGTTGTGGTGACAGGAGAAAAGTTGATGAAAGCATTGCATAAGGTGGTGTAAGGCAAGTCAGCTATCGCAATTGAATTTCCTAAGAACGGGAGTGACTGTGTTGTTTGTTTTGTGAGGATTTTCACTGTATGTATGGGTCATTGTGAGGTACCTGAGGATTGGCGGAATACATGCGTAGTGCTATTGTGTAAAGAAAACAGGTACAAAGGCGAGTGTTCGAGGGTACCCTGTCAGTAGTCTGGAAGTAGGGTGGTTGAGAGGTTGGTGGCATGCACAGAGCATCAGATTGGTGCGGAACAATGTGGTTTTAGGAGCAGTAGAGGATGTGTGAATCAAGTGTCTGCTTTAAAGAATGCGTGTAAGTGATAAAAAAACAGAAGGATTCATATGTGGCCATATGGATCTGGAGAAAGAATATGAAAAGGTTGATAAAGATGCTTTGTGGAATGTGTTATGAATATACGGTATGGGAAGCAGTGAGGTGTTTTCATCAAGAGAGTAAAGCATATGTAGACACCAGGGCGAGTGGTCCCAGGTGAAGGTGGCTCTGCGTTAGGGGAGTATGACGACATCATGGCTGTCTAGTTTGTTTTCGGATAGGGGTGAAGGAGGTAAATGCAGAGTTCTGCAGAAAGGGGTAGGCATGCATTCTGTCATGGGTGGGTGTGGGACCTGGGACGTAAGTCATCTGTTGTTTGCTGATGACGAGGCGCTAGAAGCACATCTGAATCAGACGCTGAGGGTGGTGACTTAGTTTCAAGGAACGTATGAGAGATGGAAGTGGGGGGGTAAATGTAAAGGAAAATAAGGCTATTTGGTTAAGGAGTGCAAAGAAGTAAGTCAATTGGGGTGTGAGTTCGAATGGAAAGAACCTTTCCGTTTTTGTTACGCTGGAAGCTCTAGTCACGGACTCAAGTCCACATCAAGATGGGGCCTTAGTTGAGGTTTATGGAGGATTATGGCACGGAAGAAGAAGAGACGAGGGAAAGTATTTACGGATTTTGTAGGAAGTGAAAAACCTGCTCTTTTGAACTGTGCCAGATCCTATATAGTTATTGGTAAAGACGGAAAAGAAGGAAGGGAAGGAAGTGGAGGTGAAAGCTTTTAGATACATAGGGATGGACATGGCAGTAAATGGAAAAATTGAAGATGTAATGGGTCAAAGGGTGGGTGAGAGGGCGAATGTTCCAGGAGCAATGAAAATGTGTGGAAAGTTCATTGTCTGATAGAGCAAAAACAATGAAGGCATATAGCTCCGACAGTGTCGTATGGATTCGAGGCTCTGTAGAGAGTGAATCTGGAGGGTTGATCTATTAAGTAATGGTATGATTAAGGATAGGTGTGGAAGTAAGATGAGTGTGGTTAAGAGCGCTAAAGATGGCGTGTTGAAGTGGTTTAGACATATGGAGAGAATGGATGAGGAGAGGTTGACAATGAGGATAAATGCGTCAAAAGTGGAGAGGACAAGTAGAAGAGTTACACCGAACCGAAACTGAAAGATGGAATGAGTAAGATTTTGAATGATCGGGGTCTGAACCTGCAGGAGGGTGAAAGGCGTTCACGGGATAGAGTGAAATAGATAAGGTATGCAGGGGCGACATGCCTTCAGTGGACTGAACGAGAGCATATGATGCAGCCTAGGAAAACCACAAAAGGTCTGTGGGGCCTGGTTTTGGAAAGGGGACTGTGGTGTCATCGCATTACTCATGACAGCTAGAGAATGGAAATGAGCGAATGAGACCTTATCTTCGTATTTTTCAGGCGCTACCTCGCTGACGCAGGAAACAGAGAACAAATATGAGAGAAAAAAAAAAAGACGATATGTGTTTATATCAGGAACGGATACACAAACACCATTATCACTTTTCTGTATTAACTTTTCGAGATATGCTCATCTCATGATCAGTATCTGCAATTACAAATACACTAAATGATCTGATTGAATACATATAACATATATGCAATTTACATTAATATATAAGATACATGCAAGATATAAAACCACAAAATAGAGTTATACAGATTAAAGTGGGTATTATTTTTTCAAAGATAGTAACAATATAAAACATAAACCTTTGAAGTCAATTACACAACAAATTTAATTTTGTTGATGCTGGCTTATCATCTACAGCTGATTTTCTATTCACTGTCAAAGCAGTTTACATTGTTTGAATTTCAACCTTATTAGTACACTTGGAAACAACCACAAAATCCTCTCTAATTGGTGGATGCATCAGAATTGATATCTGACAGCTGTAAAACTCGCATCTTTCAGCGGAGAGATGGTGCGTGATAATACACAGAGGTTTTGATCCACTCTGACTTTGAATTGGAGCTGTAAGCTTCCAATGTATGTAGCAATGTAGCTGGTACACCTATGATTATATACAATCATTGTTGGTCAATGAGAGAGCATCATCTTTCTATGTTTAAAGTACGAGTCGATCGAGAAGCAGTCAGTAAAGATAATTCTATGATCAGTTTGAGGGTAAGATAAATACAAAGCCATTGTTAACGTCTTCTTAACGTTAACGCTTGAATAACCAAAATGTTAAGAATTGAGATATGTGACTTCCTTAGGTACAATATACCTGAGATTGGCGGGTTGATAGACGTTATTCAGAAACCATTTAACATTCTCATGGAAGGGGTACTGTAGAGATGAATAGAAATTTGATTTCTTTATCAGAAAGTGTATGAAATCTAATATGAGGTAGTATGTTCATAGATAAAAAATTTTGATTGATTTTTGCATTTAAATGGAGTATAACTACAAATACCAAGTTTTGCTTTGGTCACATAGAGAGAATGAGTGAGGAAAGATTGCCAAAGAGGATATATGTGTCAGAGGTGGAGGGAACAAGAAAGAGACCAAATTGTAGGTGGAAGGATGGAATGAAAAAGACTTTGGGCAATCGGGGCCTGATCATGCAGGAGGATGAAAGGCGTCCAAAGAATAGAGTGAATTTGAAATATGTGGTATACCGTGATCGACGTGCTGTCAATGGATTGAGCCAGGCATGTGAAGCGTCTAAGGTAAACCATGGAAAGCTTTGTGGGGTCTGGATATGGAAAGGGAGCTGTGGTTTAGATGTATTTTACACGACAGCTAGAGAATGAGTGTGAAAAATGTGGCCTTTCTTGTCTTTTCCTAGCGCTACTTCGCGCGTGCTGGGGCATGGGGGTGTCATTTCATGTTTGCAGGGGTGGCGGAAATGAATAAAGGCAGCAAGTATGAATTATGTACAAGTGTACATATTTATATGTCTGTATATATATTTTTTTTTTTTTTTTTCCAAAAGAAGGAACAGAGAAGGGGGCCAGGTGAGGATTTTCCCTCTAAGGCCCAGTCCTCTGTTCTTAACGCTACCTCGCAAACGCGGGAAATGGCGAATCGTATGAAAAAAAAAAACATATATATATTTATATTTATTCATTTTATTTTGCTTTGTCGCTGTCTCCCGCGTTAGCAAGGTAGCGCAAGGAAACAGACGAAAGAATGGCCAAACACGCCCACATACACATGTACATACATACACGTCCAAACACGCAAATATACATACCTATACATCTCAATGTACACATATATGTACACACACAGACATATACATATATACACATGTACATAATTCATACTGTCCTCCAGTTTCTCTCCATTCAAACTTACCTCCCAGTTGACCTGACCCTCAACCCAACTGTACCTAATAACCTTGCTCTTATTCACCTTTAATCGTAACTTTCTTCTTTCACACACTTTACCAAAATCAGTCACCAGCTTCTGCAGTTTCTTACATGAATCAGCCACCAGAGCTGTATCATCAGCGAACAACAACTGACTCACTTCCCAAGCTCTCTCATCCACAACAGACTGCATACTTGCCCTTCTTTCCAAAACTCTTGCATTCACCTCCCTAACAACCTCATCCATAAACAAATCAAACAACCATGGAGACATCACACACCCCTGCCGCAAACCTACATTCACTGAGAACTAATCACTTTCCTCTCTTCCTACACATGCCTTACCTCCTCGATAAAAACTTTTCACTGCTTCTAACAACTTGCCTCCCACACAATATATTCTTAAAACCTTCCACAGAGCATCTCTATCAACTCTCTCATATGCCTTCTCCAGATCCATAAACGATACATACAAATTCATTTGCTTTTCTAAGTATTTCTCACATACATTCTACAAAGCAAACACCTGATCCACACATCCTCTACCACTTCTGAAACCACTCTGCTCTTCCCCAATCTGATACTCTGTACATGCCTTCTCCCTCTCAATCAATACCCTCCCATATAGTTTACCAGGAAAACTCAACAAACTTATACCTCTGTAATTTGAGCACTCACTCGTATCCCCTTTGCCTTTGTACAATGGAACTATGCAAGCATTCCGCCAATCCTCAGGCACCTCACCATGAATCATACATACATTAAATAACCTTACCAACCAGTCAACAATACAGTCACCCCCTTTTTAAATAAACTCCACTGCAATACCATCCAAACCTGCTGCCTTGCCGGCTTTCATCTTCCGTAAAGCTTTTACTACCTCCTCTCTATTCACCAAATCATTTTCCCTAACCGTCTCACTTTGCACACCACCTCGACCAAAACACCCTTTATCTGCCACTCTATCATCAAACACATTCAACAAACCTTCAAAATACTCACTCCATCTCCTTCTCACATCACCACTACTTGTTACATCCTTCCCATTAGCCCACTTCACTGAAGTTCCCACTTGTTCCCTTGTCTTACGCACTTTATTTACCTCCTTCCAAATAATCTTTTTATTCTCCCTTTTGCCATCTTTTTCACCTCTTGCACCTTTCTCTTGACCTCCTGCCTCTTTCTTTTATACATCTCCAACTCATCTGCATTTTTCTCCCTATAAAAATCGTCCAAATGCCTCTCTCTTCTCTTTCACTAATCATCTTACTTCATCCCACCACTCACTATCCTTTCTAAACACCCCACCTCCCACGCTTCTCATGCCACAAGCATCTTTTGCGCAAGCCGCCACTGCTTCCCTAAATGCATCCCATTCCTCCTCCACTCTCCTTACCTCCTTTGTTCTCACCTTTTTCCATTCTCTAGTCAGTCTCTCCTGGTACTTCCTCACACAAGTCTCCTTCCCAAGCTCACTTACTCTAACCACTCTCTTCACCCCAACATTCTCTCTTCTTTTCTGAAAACCCCTACAAATCTTCACCTTCGCCTCCACAAGATAATGCTCAGACATCCCTCCAGTTGCACATCTCAGCACGTTAACATCCAAAAGCCTCTCTTTCGCGCGCCTATCAATTAACACGTAATCCAATAACGCTCTCTGGCCATCTCTCCTCCTTACATACGTATACTTACGTATATCTCGCTTTTTCAACAAGATATTCCCAATCACCATTCCTTTTTTCAGCACATAAGTCTACAAGCTCTGTATTGTTGATAGGTTGGTAAGGTTAATTAATGTATGTATGATTCATGGTGAAGTGCCTGAGGATTGGCGGAATGCTTGCATAGTGTCATTGTACAAAGGCAAAGGGGACACCAGTGAGTGCTCAAATTACAGAGGTATAAGTTTGTCGAGTATTCCTGGTAAATTATATGGGAGAGTATTGATTGAGAGGGTGAAGACATGTACAGAGAATCAGATTGGGGAGGAGCAGTGTGGTTTCAGAAGTGGTAGAGGATGTGTGGATCAGGTATTTGCTTTGAAGAATGTATGTGAGAAATACTTAGAAAAACAAATGGATTTGTATGTAGAATTTATGGATCCGAAGAAGGCATAAGATAGAGTTGATAGAGATGCTCTGTGGAAGTTTATAAGAAAATATGGTGAGGGAGGCAAGTTGTTAGAAGCAGTGAAAAGTTTTTATCGATGATGTAAGGCATGTGTACGTATAGGAAGAGAGGAAAGTGATTGGTTCTCAGTGAATGTAGGTTTGCGGCAGGGGTGTGTGATGTCTCCATGGTTTTTTTATTTGTTTATGGATGGAGTTGTTAGGGAGGTGAATGCATGGGTTTTGGAAAGAGAGGCAAGTATGCAGTCTGTTGTGAATGAGAGAGCTTCGGAAGTGAGTCAGTTGTTGTTCGTTGATGATACAGCGCTGGTGGCTGATTCATGTGAGAAACTGCAGAAGCTGGTGACTGAGTTTGCTAAAGTGTGTGAAATAAGAAAGTTAAGAGTAAATGTGAATAAGGGCCAAGGTTATTAGGTACAGAAGGGTTGAGGGTCAAGTCAATTGGGAGGTAATTTGAATGGAGAGAAACTGGAGGAAGTAAAGTTTTTTTAGATATCTAGGAGTGGATCTGGCAGCGGATGAAACCATGGAAGCGGAAGTGAATCATAGGGTGGGGGAGGGGGCGAAAATTCTTGGAGCCTTGAAGAATGTTTGGAAGTTGAGAACATTATCTCGGAAAGCAAAAATGGGTATGTTTGTAGGAATAGTGGTTCCAAAAATGTTGTATGTTTGCGAGACGTCGGCTATGGATAGAGTTGTGCGCAGGAGCGTGGATATGCTGGAAAAGAGATGTTTTTTAGGACAATATGTGGTGTGAGGTGGTTTGATCGAGTAAGTAATGTAAGGGTAAGAGAGATGTGTGGAAATAAAAAGAGTCGTGGTTGAGAGAGCAGAAGAGGATGCCTTGAAATGGTTTGGTCACATGGAGAAAATGAGTGAGAAAAGATCTACCAAGAGGATATATGTGTCAGAGGTGGTGGGAACGAGGAGAAGCGGGAGACCAAATTGGAGGTGGAAAGATGGAGTGAAAAATATTTTTAGTGATCGGGGCCTGAACATGCAGGAGGGTGAAAGGCGTGCAAGGATTAGAGTGAATTGGAACGATGTGGTATAACGGGGTCGACGTGCTGTCAATGGATTGAACCAGGGCATGTGAAGCGTCTGGGGTAAACCATGGAAAGTTGTGTGGGGCCTGGATGTGGAAAGGGAGCTGTGGTTTCGGTGCATTATTACGTGATAGGTAGAGTCCGAGTGTGAACGAATGGGGCCTTTGGTGTCTTTTCCTAGCGCTACCTCGCACACATGAGGGGGGAGGGGGTTGTTATTCTATACGTGGCGAGGTGGCGATGAGAACAAATAAAATCAGACAGTATGAATTACGTACATGTGTATATATGTATATGTCTCTGTGTGTATATATATGTGTACATTGAGATGTATAGGTATGTATATTTGCGTGTGTGGACGTGTATGTATATACATGTGTATGTTGGCGGGTTGGGCCATTCTTTCGTCTATTTCCTTGCGCTACCTTGCTAACGCGGGTGACATCGACAAAGCAAAATAGATAAATAAAATACAAATATATATATATATATATATATATATATATATATATATATATATATATATATATATATATATATATATATATATATATATATATATATATGTGTGCATATATATATATATATATATATATGTATATATATATATATATATATATATATATATATAGATATATATATATATATATATATATATATATATATATATATATATTTTATTTTATTTATTATACTTTGTCGCTGTCTCCCGCGTTTGCGAGGTAGCGCAAGGAAACAGACGAAAGAAATGGCCCAACCCCCCCCCATACACATGTATATACATACGTCCAAACACGCAAATATACATACCTACACAGCTTTCCATGGTTTACCCCAGACGCTTCACATGCCTTGATTTAATCCACTGACAGCACGTCAACCCCGGTATACCACATCGCTTAAATTCACTCTATTCCTTGCCCTCCTTTCACCCTCCTGCATGTTCAGGCCCCGATCACACAAAATCTTTTTCACTCCATCTTTCCACCTCCAATTTGGTCTCCCTCTTCTCCTCGTCCCCTCCACCTCCAACACATATATAATCTTGGTCAATCTTTCCTTACTCATTCTCTCCATATGCCCAAACCACTTCAAAACACGCTCTTCTGCTCTCTCAACCACGCTCTTTTTATTTCCACACATCTCTCTTACCCTTACGTTACTCACTCGATCAAACCACCTCACACCACACATTGTCCTCAAACATCTCATTTCCAGCTCATCCATCCTCCTGCCCACAACCTATCCATAGCCCACGCCTCGCAACCATACAACATTGTTGGAACAACTATTCCTTCAAACATACCCATTTTTGCTTTCCGAGATAATGTTCTCGACTTCCACACATTTTTCAAGGCTCAAAGAATTTTCGCCCCCTCCCCCACCCTATGATCCACTTCCGCTTCCATGGTTCCATCCGCTGCCAGATCCACTCCCAGATATCTAAAACACTTCACTTCCTCCAGTTTTTCTCCATTCAAACTCACCTCCCAATTGACTTTACCCTCAACACTACTGTACCTTGCTCTTATTCACATTTACTTTTAACTTTCTTCTTCCACACACTTTACCAAACTCAGTCACCAGCTTCTGCAGTTTCTCACATGAGTCAGCCACCAGCGCTGTATCTTCAGCGAACAACAACTGACTCACTTCCCAAGCTCTCTCATCCCCAACAGACTTCATACTTGCCCCTCTTTCCAAAACTCTTGCATTTACCTCCCTAACAACCCCATCCATAAACAAATTAAACAACCAGTGAAATAGTGAAATTGGAGAAAAATGTAGCTTAGACATTGAAGCTTATTGACACAGTGGTTAAATTGATGAGAACTGCTATTGACGTTTGTGTAAATAAGTTATACATTTCCTTTTTCCATTGCCATAGGTTGAACCATTATGTGACATTCATTTGTTCATTCATTTCAAGCTAGAAGTTTCAGTTTTCTAAATTGTTTTTTACATTTTTCATATGTATATATATGTATGTGTGTGTGTGTGTATATGTGCGTATGTATGTGTATGTGTGTGTATGTGTATATGTATATATATATGTATATTATCCCTGGGGATAGGGGTGAAAGAATACTTCCCACGTATTCCTCGCGTGTCGTAGAAAGCGACTAGAGGGGACGGGAGCGGGGGGCCAGAAATCCTCCCCTCCTTGTATTAACTTTCTAAAATGGGAAACAGATATGTATATATATATATATATATATATATATATATATATATATATATATATATATATATATATATATATATATATATTTATATATATCTATATATATATATATATATATATATATATATATATATATATATATATATATATATATATATATATATATATATATATATATATACATATATGTAATATATATATATATATATATATATATATATATATATATATATATATATATATATATATATATATATATATATATATTATATTAGCGAGTCCCATAGCCTAGGGGTAGCATTCCCGCCTATAGGTCAGGGGTTCCGCGTTCGATACTGGCTGTTGGAGGTTTTTATGTTCTATGAATGCGTGCATTCATATGCACTTTAATTGTATATATGTATATGAAGGAATAGTGGTTCCAACAATGTTGTATGGTTGCGAGGCGTGGGCTATGGATATAGTTGTGCGCAGGAGGATGCATGTGCTGGAAATGAGATGTTTGAGGACAATGTGTGGTGTGAGGTGGTTTGATCGAGTAAGTAACGTAAGGGTAAGAGAGATGTATGGAAATAAAAAGAGCGTGGTTGAGAGAGCAGAAGAGGGTGTTTTGAAATGGTTCGTTCACATGGAGAGAATGAGTGAGGAAAGATTGTCCAAGAGAATATATGTGTCGGAGGTGGAGGGAACGAGGAGAAGAGGGAGACCAAATTGGAGGTGGAAAGATGGAGTGAAAAAGATTTTGTGTGATCGGGGCCTGAACATGCAGGAGGGTGAAAGGAGGGCAAGGAATAGAGTGAATTGGAGCGATGTGGTATACCGGGGTTGACGTGCTGTCAGTGGATTGAATCAAGGCATGTGAAGCGTCTGGGGTAAACCATGGAAAGCTGTGTAGGTATGTATATTTGCGTGTGTGGACGTATGTATATACATGTGTATGGGGGTGGGTTGGGCCGCTTCTTTCGTCTGTTTCCTTGCGCTACCTCGCTAACGCGGGAGACAGCGACAAAGCAAAAAAAAAAAAAAAAAAAATATGTATACATATATATATATATATATATATATATATATATATATATATATATATATATATATGGACTATTTTTTGCAGGGAAATAATGCAAATGAGTGGGATATGTACAAAAGAAAGAGGCAGGAGGTCAAGAGAAAGGTGCAAGAGGTGAGAAAGAGGGCAAATGAGAGTTGGGGAGAGATAGTATCATTAATTCTTAGGGAGAATAAAAAGATGTTTTGGAAGGAAGTAAATAAAGTGCATAAGACAAGGGAACAAATGAAAATATCAGTGAAGGGGGCTAATGTTGAGGTGACAACAGGTAGTGGTGATGTGAGAAGGAGATAGGGTGAGTATTTTGAAGGTTTGTTGAATCTGTTTGATGATAGAGTGGCAGATAAAGTTTGTTTTGGTCGAGGTGGTGTGTAAAGTGAGATGAATTGGGAAAATGCCTTGGTAAACATAGAAGTAGTAGGTAGTAAAAGCTTTGCGGAAGTTGAAAGCCGGCAAGGCAGCAGGTTTGCATGGAATTGCGGTGGAATTTATTAAAAAAGGGGGTGACTGTATTGTTGACTGGTTGGTAAGGTTATCTAATGTATGTATGATTTATGGTGAGGTGCCTGAGTAGTGGCGGAAGGCTTGCATAGTACCATTGTACAAACGCAAAGGGGATATGAGTGAGTGCTTAAATCACAGAGGTATAAGTTTGTTGAGTATTCTGGTAAATTATATGGGAGGGTATTGATTGAGAGGGTGAAGGCAATTACAGAGCATCAGATTGGGGAAGAGCAGTGTGGTTTTAGAAGTGGTAGAGAATGTGTGGATTAGGCGTTTGCTTTGAAGAATGTATGTGAAAAATACTTAGAAAAGCAAATGGATTTGTATGTAGCATTTATGGATCTGGAGAAGGCATATGACAGAGTTGATAGAGATGCTCTGTGGAAGGTATTAAGAATATATGGTGTGGGAGGCAAGTTGTTAGAAGCAGTGAAAACTTTTTATCGAGGATGTAAGGCATGTGTACGTGTGGGAAGAGAGGAAAGTGAATTGTTCTCAGTGAATGTAGGTTTACGGCGGGGTGTGTGATGTCTCCATAGTTGTTTAATTTGTTTATGGACAGGGTTGTTAGGGAGGTGAATGCAAGAGTTTTGGAAAGAGGGGCAAGTATGCAGTCTGTTGTGGATGAGAGAGCTTGGGAAGTGAGTCAGTTGTTGTTCACTGATGATACAGCGCTGGTGGCTGATTCATGTGAGAAACTGCAGAAGCTGGTGACTGAATTTGGTAAAGTGTGTGAAAGAAGAAAGTTGAGAGCAAATATGAATAAGACTAAGGTTATTAGGTGTAGTAAGGTTGAGGGTCAAGTCAATTGGGAAGTAAGTTTGAATGGAGAAAAACTGGAGGAAGTGAAGTGTTTTAGATATGTGGGAATGGATCTGGCAGCGGATGGAACTATGGAACCGGAAGTGAATCATAGGTTGGGGGAGGGGGCAAAAATTCTGGGAGCCTTGAAGAATGTGTGGAAGTCGAGAACATTATCTCGGAAAGCAAAAATGTCTATGTTTGAAGGAATAGTGGTTCCAACAATATTGTATGGTTGCGAGGCGTGGGCTATGGATAGAGTTGTGCGCAGGAGGGTGGATGTGCTGGAAATGATATGTTTGAGGACAATATATGGTGTGAGGTGGTTTGATCGACTAAGTAATGTAAGCGTAAGAGAGATGTGTGGTAATAAAAAGAGCTTGGTTGAGAGAGCAGAAGAGGGTGTTTTGAAGTGGTTTGTTCACATGGAGAGAATGAGTGAGGAAAGATTGACAAAGAGGATATATGCGTCAGAGGTGGAGGTTACGAGGAGAAGTGGGAGACCAAATTGGAGGTGGAAAGATGGAGTGAAAAAGATTTTGTGTGATCGGGCCCTGAACATGCAGAAGGGTGGAAGGCGTGCAAGGAATAGAGGGAATTGGAACGATGTGGTATACCGGGCTCGACGTGCTGTCAATGGAGTGAACCAGGGCATGTGAAGCGTCTGGGGTAAACCATGGAAAGTTCTGTGAGGCCTGGATGTGGAAAGGAAGCTGTGGTTTCGGTGCATTATTACATGACAGCTAGAGTCTGACTGTGAACGAATAGGCGCCTTTTTGTCGTTTCCTAGCGCTACCTCGCACACTTGAGGGGGGAGGGGGTTGTTATTACATATGTGGCGGGGTGGCGATGGGAATAAATAAAGGTAGACAGTATGAATTATGTACATGTGTATATATGTATATGCCTGTATGTGTATATATATGTGTACATTGAGATGTATAGGTATGTATAATTGCGTGTGTGGACGTGTATGTATATACATGTGTATGTGGGCGGGTTGGGCCATTCTTTCGTCTGTTTCCTTGCGCTACCTTGCTAACGCGGGTGACATCGACAAAGCAAAATGAATAAATAAAATACAGGAAACAGATCAGCTTTGAGCGCCTCTTCGCAAACGGAACTACCTTGGCCCACCAGTGATGCTACTACGTTTGTGAATCGGGAACCATTGCTACACAAACCTCGCCAGGTGGTAGAGTTTCCCGCAGTGTATCGAGACAGACTTCCCCAGAACCTTTTTTAAAGGGGAAGTAAATGTTTATAGTTGTGTTACTGGAGTGATAGTTTTCATACATGGTGTTTTGACAAGAAAATAGTGAAATTGGAAAAAAATGTAGCTTAGACATTGAAGCTTATTGATACAGTGGTTAAATTGATGAGAACTGCTATTGACGTTTGTGTAAATAAATTATACATTTCCTTTTTCCATAGCCAGAGGTTGAACCATTATGTGACATTCATTTTTTTTCATTCATTTCAAGCTAGAAGTTTCAGTTTTCTAAATTGTTTCTTACATTTTTCATATGTATATATATGTATGTGTGTGTGTGTGTATATGTGCGTATGTATGTGTATGTGTGTGTATGTGTATATGTATGTATATATGTATATTATCCCTGGGGATAGGGGTGAAAGAATACTTCCCACGTATTCCTCGCGTGTCGTAGAAAGCGACTAGAGGGGACGGGAGCGGAGGGCCAGAAATCCTCCCATCCTTGTATTAACTTTCTAAAATGGGAAACAGAAGAAGGAGTCACGCGGGGAGTGATCATCCTCCTCGAAGGCTCAGAGTGGGGTGCCTAAATGTGTGTGGATGTAACCAAGATGTGAAAAAAAGGAGAGATAGGTAGTATGTTTGAGGAAAGGAACCTGGATGTTTTGGCTCTGAGTGAAACGAAGCTCAAGGGTAAAGGGGAAGAGTGGTTTGGGAATGTCTGGGGAGTAAAGTCAGGGGTTAGTGAGAGGACAAGAGCAAGGGAAGGAGTAGCAATACTCCTGAAACAGGAGTTGTGGGAGTATGTGATAGAATGTAAGAAAGTAAATTCTCGATTAATATGGGTAAAACTGAAAGTTGATGGAGAGAGGTGGGTATTTATTGGTGCATATGCACCCGGGCACGAGAAGAAAGATCATGAGAGGCAAGTGTTTTGGGAGCAGCTGAATGAGTGTGTTAGTGGTTTTGATGCACGAGACCGGGTTATAGTGATGGGTGATTTGAATGCAAAGGTGAGTAATGTGGCAGTTGAGGGAATGATTGGTATACATGGGGTGTTCAGTGTTGTAAATGGAAATGGTGAAGAGCTTGTAGATTTATGTGCTGAAAAAGGACTGATGATTGGGAATACCTGGTTTAAAAAGCGAGATATACATAAGTATACTTATGTAAGTAGGAGAGATGGCCAGAGAGCGTTATTAGATTACGTGTTAATTGAGAGGCGTGCAAAAGAGAGACTTTTGGATGTTAATGTGCTGAGAGGTGCAACTGGAGGGATGTCTGATCATTATCTTGTGGAGGCTAAGGTGAAGATTTGTATGGGTTTTCAGAAAAGAAGAGTGAATGTTGGGGTGAAGAGGGTGATGAGAGTAAGTGAGCTTGGGAAGGAGACCTGTGTGAGGAAGTACCAGGAGAGACTGAGTACAGAATGGAAAAAGGTGAGAACAATGAAAGTAAGGGGAGTGGGGGAGGAATGGGATGTATTTAGGGAATCAGTGATGGATTGCGCCAAAGATGCTTGTGGCATGAGAAGAGTGGGAGGTGGGTTGATTAGAAAGGGTAGTGAGTGGTGGGATGAAGAAGTAAGAGTATTAGTGAAAGAGAAGAGAGAGGCATTTGGACGATTTTTGCAGGGAAAAAATGCAATTGAGTGGGAGATGTATAAAAGAAAGAGACAGGAGGTCAAGAGAAAGGTGCAAGAGGTGAAAAAAGGGCAAATGAGAGTTGGGGTGAGAGAGTATCATTAAATTTTAGGGAGAATAAAAAGATTTTCTGGAAGGAGGTAAATAAAGTGCGTAAGACAAGGGAGCAAATGGGAACTTCAGTGAAGGGCGCAAATGGGGAGGTGATAACAAGTAGTGTTGATGTGAGAAGGAGATGGAGTGAGTATTTTGAAGGTTTGTTGAATGTGTTTGATGATAGAGTGGCAGATATAGGGTGTTTTGGTCGAGGTGGTGTGCAAAGTGAGAGGGTTAGGGAAAATGATTTGGTAAACAGAGAAGAGGTAGTGAAAGCTTTGCGGAAGATGAAAGCCGGCAAGGCAGCAGGTTTGGATGGTTTTGCAGTGGAATTTATTAAAAAAGGGGGTGACTGTATTGTTGACTGGTTGGTAAGGTTATTTAATGTATGTATGACTCATGGTGAGGTGCCTGAGGATTGGCGGAATGCGTGCATAGTGCCATTGTACAAAGGCAAAGGGGATAAGAGTGAGTGCTCAAATTACAGAGGTATAAGTTTGTTGAGTATTCCTGGTAAATTATATGGGAGGGTATTGATTGAGAGGGTGAAGGCATGTACAGAGCATCAGATTGGGGAAGAGCAGTGTGGTTTCAGAAGTGGTAGAGGATGTGTGGATCAGGTGTTTGCTTTGAAGAATGTATGTGAGAAATACTTAGAAAAGCAAATGGATTTGTATGTAGCATTTATGGATCTGGAGAAGGCATATGATAGAGTTGATAGAGATGCTCTGTGGAAGGTATTAAGAATATATGGTGTGGGATGAAAGTTGTTAGAAGCAGTGAAAAGTTTTTATCGAGGATGTAAGGCATGTGTACGTGTAGGAAGAGAGGAAAGTGATTGGTTCTCAGTGAATGTAGGTTTGCGGCAGGGGTGTGTGATGTCTCCATGGTTGTTTAATTTGTTTATGGATGGGGTTGTTAGGGAGGTAAATGCAAGAGTTTTGGAAAGAGGGGCAAGTATGAAGTCTGTTGGGGATGAGAGAGCTTGGGAAGTGAGTCAGTTGTTGTTCGCTGATGATACAGCGCTGGTGGCTGATTCATGTGAGAAACTGCAGAAGCTGGTGACTGAGTTTGGTAAAGTGTGTGGAAGAAGAAAGTTAAGAGTAAATGTGAATAAGAGCAAGGTTATTAGGTACAGTAGGGTTGAGGGTCAAGTCAATTGGGAGGTGAGTTTGAATGGAGAAAAACTGGAGGAAGTGAAGTGTTTTAGATATCTTGGAGTGGATCTGGCAGCGGATGGAACCATGGAAGCGGAAGTGGATCATAGGGTGGGGGAGGGGGCGAAAATTCTGGGGGCCTTGAAGAATGTGTGGAAGTCGAGAACATTATCTCGGAAAGCAAAAATGGGTATGTTTGAAGGAATAGTGGTTCCAACAATGTTTTATAGTTGCGAGGCGTGGGCTATGGATAGAGTTGTGCGCAGGAGGATGGATGTGCTGGAAATGAGATGTTTGAGGACAATGTGTGGTGTGAGGTGGTTTGATTGAGTGAGTAACGTAAGGGTAAGAGAGATGTGTGGAAATAAAAAGAGCGTGGTTGAGAGAGCAGAAGAGGGTGTTTTGAAGTTGTTTAGGCACATGGAGAGAATGAGTGAGGAAAGATTGACCAAGAGGATATATGTGTCGGAGGTGGAGGGAACGAGGAGAAGAGGGAGACCAAATTGGAGGTGGAAAGATGGAGTGAAAAAGATTTTGTGTGATCGGGGCCTGAACATGCAGGGGGGTGAAAGGAGGGCAAGGAATAGAGTGAATTGTAGCGATTTGGTATACCGGGGTTGACGTGCTGTCAGTGGATTGAATCAAGGCATGTGAAGCGTCTGGGGTAAACCATGGAAAGCTGTGTAGGTATGTATATCTGCGTGTGTGGACGTATGTATATACATGTGTATGGGGGGGAGGTTGGGCCATTTCTTTCGTCTGTTTCCTTGCGCTACCTCGCAAACGCGGGAGACAGCGACAAAATATAATAAAAAAAAAAATTATATATATATATATATATATATATATATATATATATATACGTCTGTGTATGTAAATGTATGTATAGGTATTTTTAGGTCCCGAGAGACAGCGAGAAAGTAAGATAGATAATAAAAACTAATGTATAATCACAGGGTGGATTAGAACCCTGGGCACGGCGCCTAGCCAACTTGGGCACATGGAGGTTTTTACGTGTGTCCCTTTTTCATCTCGGTGGGGGTATCATGGTCGACACATGTACGCCGATGGATTAGAATTTAGCATATACCTCCCACGCCATCCTCTCCATAAAAACTTGAACTTGGTATTATTGTAACATCCACTCTTTCTTGGTTACCCCACATTATATGAACAGCTAAGTCTGCGTTTATGAAACTGGGTGTCTTGTTTAGATGACGAAACTTCTTTTCTGAATAGGTGCTCCGTTTATACAAGGCTTTGTGTCGTCCTTTTGTGGAGTACTGCACTTACATCTGGAGTGGTTCTAGCACTGCATCCTTACTTGACAGAGTTGAGACGAAAATGATTCAACTTATAAACTGTGTACGCTAATTTCCAAATATGTCTCCCTTACCCTAAGCTGCAATGTTGGCTCATTTCCCCTCTTCTATAGGTATCACTTTGGTTTCTGTTCCCGAGAGTCGGCTGCTTGTGTGCCCTCACCATTAGCTAGACCATGCAATATTTTGTGGCCATCGGGAACTCAAGGATGGGCCGTTTTGTTAATTGCTTCTTTCCCTACACATCGAAGCTTTGGAACTCTCTACCCTCTCATATTTTTCCCAATAACTATGACATGGCACATTTCAAAAGACAGGCTTTTCACTTCCTCCAAAATTCTTCGATTCGTTCCCTTGTCACGTCTTTTTCCGTTTCATGATTTTCTTTATATTTCAATTAAGGCCCGGTCTTGATGTGGAATTTTGTCCGTGACTGGAGCCTTCAATATAAAAAAAAGTCATGGTAACATTATACACCACTGACTCAGACTAACCTGAAATTGGAACAACTTACTCTCCGCTGTCCCTACTCGTCCACAAGCTATACTTTTCTCCTGTACCATAGATTCTTAAGACCTTCCACAGGGCATCCCTATCAACGCTATTATGTGTTCTCTCCAAATTTATAAATGCCACATACAAAGCTATCTGTTTGCCAGAGCATTTCTGACACATTCTTTAAAGCAAATATCTGATCTCCGCATCATCTACAGCTTCTTTAACAACACTGTTCCTCCTCATACGATTACCATGTACGCTCAACAAATTTACACCTCTGTAGTTTGAACACTCACCTTTAACTCCTTTGCCTTTATACAATGACACTATACATGCATTTCGCCAATCCTCGAGCCCTTCACCATGATCCATACATCCATGGAAAATCTTAACTAATGAAATCAGAAGTCACCATCTTTTTGAAGAAATCCACTCTCGCCGTGTTACCACATTCTATCTCACCACCTCTTCTCCTTTTACCGAACCCTTCTCCATGACTCCCTCATTCGTATAACTCCCCAACCCAGACATTCCCATATCTGCCACCCTAACATCAAGTACATTCGACAGTTCTTCAAAACTCTCCATCTCCTCGCTTCAGTGTTGCCTATTACCACTTCCTATTTGACCTTTTTACAGTTTGCGTTCATTTTTTTTTTTTTTTGCACACTATTCACCCCCATCAAAAATTTCTTATTCTCCGTAAAGTTTAATGATTCTCTAACCTCAACTCTGATTTGGACTCTTTTTCAACCTCTGCACCTTCCTATTGACCTCCTGCCTCTTTTTATCATACTTCTCCCAGTCATTTGCACTTCTTCCCTGTGACTACCGCCAACATACCTCTCTTCTTTTTCACTAGCAACTTTACTTTGTCAACCCAACTCTTACTACCCTTTCTAACCTATCCATATCCCACTTTAAGCATGCCACTCGCATTTCTGTGACATGCCATCTCTGCTTCCCTAGATATCTCCCATTCTTCACCCATTCCCCTAGCTTCGTTTAATCTCACCTTTTGTCATTTTACACTCAATCTCTCCTGGTACTTCTTCACATAAGTCGCTTTTCGAAGCTCGCATACTCACCACTATCTCCTCACCCATAGTGTTTCCTCTTTTTCGAAAATCTACAAATCTTCACCTTCGCCTCCACTAAGTAATGATAAGGCATCCCACCAGCTGCCCCTTTCAGCGCATTCAGATCCAAAAGTATCTCTTTTGCACGTCTACCAATTGGAAGGTAATCCAATAATGTCTGCTGACCATCTTCCCTACTTATACGTATACTTGTATATGTCCATTTTTATAAACCAGATTTTCCCAATCACCAACACTTTTTCAGCACGCTAATCCATGAGCTGTTCACCATATCCATTCACAACATTGAACACCCTATGTACACCAATGATACCCTCAACTGCCATATTACCCACCCTCGCAACCAAATCTCCCATCACGAGTGGTCATCTCTTGCAACAAAACTAATGACATACTCATTATCATTATTATTACAATTATCATTATCATTTCAATTATCATTATTATTACGATTATCATTATTATCATAATCATTAATATCGTCATCATTATCATTATCATCATAATCATTATCATCATCATTATCATTATTACCACTTCTTATTAACATCATTAATATCATAATCATTACACACACACACACACACACACACACACACACACAACATTATCACCTCTGCCATCAGGGTCTTGGTCTTCTTGATGCTCCAAGATTAACCAGGTCTTTAGGACTACGACGGTCGAGCGCCAGCGACCATACACACGAGCGCAAGAGCCGAGGAGCCATGAATTGCAGAAACCATCGAGGCGTAACCATCTGTTGATAAGTGCATCATCCGCCCATATACATAGGACTGTGTTGGACGCCCTTGGTAAGGCTCGGTTCATTAGGAGAGCAGACTACTTATATGCTTCAGTCGGTATGAATAATCAAGTCTTACACGGCTTGAAGGCTCTCTCTCTCTCTCTCTCTCTCTCTCTCTCTCTCTCTCTCTCTCTCTCTCTCTCTCTCTCTCTCTCTCTCTCTCTCTCTCTCTCTCTCTCTCTCTCTCTCTCTCTCTCTCTCTCAATTGCTTTCACGACATAAGTACAAAACGGAAGAACAAGAAAAGACAAGATAAGAAAAAGGTAAGGAGGATGACGAGGACGAGGAAGAGAACGTGGATAGAGTAGAGACACACAGAAAATCAAGAGGCAAACATGTACTCTCACAGAAAACGTAATGTTGTATACTGAAGCAATGGATGGCAATGGCTAACATAGTCACAATCGACACAAGGAGGACGGTTCACATGTGATCATCCAGCCACCACAGGGACACGGAGGAAGGTTCCAGCACTGTGATCATCCAGCCACCACAGGCACAAGGAGGCCGGTTCCAGCACTGTGATTATAGACAAACTCAATCACTAACACACAAATGTGATCATCCAGCCACTAGTGACACCCGGAGGCTGGACAGCCACATACAGGCCGGTTCTAGCATTGTGATCATGTAGCCACTATAGTCACTCGCAGAAAACATAATGATGTATGTGGAAGCAATGGGCAATAATGGTTAACATAGTCACCAGTAGGCGCATGAGCCCAGTTCCAGCCATCTGAATATCCATCCAACATTTGTACGTGAAGGCCGGTTCCAGCATTATGATCATCCAGGCAATACTGACATATGAGGGCAGGTTCTGGCATTGTAACCATCCAGCAACCGTGAACACACAGAGGCCGAATTTAGTAGTGTGATAATTTCGGACTAAGTAAACAATGTCGCAAGAGTCTTTATGCCTAAAATGCAATTTCAGCAGTGAAGATCGTGAACATGTGCTCAAATGTTCAACCGAAATACACATACACTCACATCACCAAACTTGACCTGCGGACTGGCCAGGTGGACGTAGCAAGAAAGGTAAAGGTAATATATATATATATATATATATATATATATATATATATATATATATATATATATATATGTATATATATATATATATATATATATATATATATATATATATATATATATATATATATATATATATATATATATATATATATATATATATATATATATATGTATATATATATATATATATATATATATATATATATATATATATATATATATATATATATATATATATATATATATATATATATATATATATATATATATATATATATACATATATATATATATATATATATATATATATATATATACGTGTACGTGTAGGAAGAGAGGAAAGTGATTGGTTCTCAGTGAATGTAGGTTTGCGGCAGGGGTGTGTGATGTCTCCATGGTTGTTTAATTTGTTTATGGATGGGGTTGTTAGGGAGGTAAATGCAAGAGTTTTGGAAAGAGGGGCAAGTATGAAGTCTGTTGGGGATGAGAGAGCTTGGGAAGTGAGTCAGTTGTTGTTCGCTGATGATACAGCGCTGGTGGCTGATTCATGTGAGAAACTGCAGAAGCTGGTGACTGAGTTTGGTAAAGTGTGTGGAAGAAGAAAGTTAAGAGTAAATGTGAATAAGAGCAAGGTTATTAGGTACAGTAGGGTTGAGGGTCAAGTCAATTGGGAGGTGAGTTTGAATGGAGAAAAACTGGAGGAAGTGAAGTGTTTTAGATATCTGGGAGTGGATCTGGCAGCGGATGGAACCATGGAAGCGGAAGTGGATCATAGGGTGGGGGAGGGGGCGAAAATTCTCGGGGCCTTGAAGAATGTGTGGAAGTCGAGAACATTATCTCGGAAAGCAAAAATGGGTATGTTTGAAGGAATAGTGGTTCCAACAATGTTGTATGGTTGCGAGGCGTGGGCTATGGATAGAGTTGTGCGCAGGAGGATGGATGTGCTGGAAATGAGATGTTTGAGGACAATGTGTGGTGTGAGGTGGTTTGATCGAGTGAGTAACGTAAGGGTAAGAGAGATGTGTGGAAATAAAAAGAGCGTGGTTGAGAGAGCAGAAGAGGGTGTTTTGAAGTGGTTTGGGCACATGGAGAGGATGAGTGAGGAAAGATTGACCAAGAGGATATATGTGTCGGAGGTGGAGGGAACAAGGAGAAGAGGGAGACCAAATTGGAGGTGGAAAGATGGAGTGAAAAAGATTTTGTGTGATCGGGGCCTGAACATGCAGGAGGGTGAAAGGAGGGCAAGGAATAGAGTGAATTGGAGCGATGTGGTATACCGGGGCTGACGTGCTGTCAGTGGATTGAATCAAGGCATGTGAAGCGTCTGGGGTAAACCATGGAAAGCTGTGTAGGTATGTATATTTGCGTGTGTGGACGTATGTATATACGTGTGTATGGGGGGGGGTTGGGCCATTTCTTTCGTCTGTTTCCTTGCGCTACCTCGCAAACGCGGGAGACAGCGACAAAGTATAAAAAAAAAATATATATATATATATATATATATATATATATATCAGAGTAAATATGAATAAGAGCAAGGTTATTAGGTACAGTAGGGTTGAGGGTCAAGTCAATTGGGAGGTGAGTTTGAATGGAGAAAAACTGGAGGAAGTGAAGTGTTTTAGATATCTGGGAGTGGATCTGGCAGCGGATGGAAACATGGAAGCGGAAGTGGATCATAGGGTGGGGGAGGGGGCGAAAATTCTGGGAGCCTTGAAGAATGTGTGGAAGTCGAGAACATTATCTCGGAAAGCAAAAAATGGGTATGTTTGAAGGAATAGTGGTTCCAACAATGTTGTATGGTTGCGAGGCGTGGACTATGGATAGAGTTGTGCGCAGGAGGATGGATGTGCTGGAAATGAGATGTTTGAGGACAATGTGTGGTGTGAGGTGGTTTGATCGAGTAAGTAACGTAAGGGTAAGAGAGATGTGTGGAAATAAAGAGCGTGGTTGAGAGAGCAGAAGAGGGTGTTTTGAGATGGTTTGGTCACATGGAGAGAATGAGTGAGGAAAGATTGACCAAGAGGATATATGTGTCGGAGGTGGAGGGAACGAGGAGAAGAGGGAGACCAAATTGGAGGTGGAAAGATGGAGTGAAAAAGATTTTGTGTGATCGGGGCCTGAACATGCAGGAGGGTGAAAGGAGGGCAAGGAATAGAGTGAATTGGATCGATGTGGTATACCGGGGTTGACGTGCTGTCAGTGGATTGAATCAGGGCATGTGAAGCGTCTGGGGTAAACCATGGAAAGCTGTGTTGGTATGTATATTTGCGTGTGTGGACGTATGTATATACATGTGTATGGGGGTGGGTTGGGCCATTTCTTTTGTCTGTTTCCTTGCGCTACCTCGCAAACGCGGGAGACAGCAACAAAGCAAAAAAAAAAAAAAAAAAAAAAAAATATATATATGTATATATATATATATATATATATATATATATATATATATATATATATATATATATATATATATATATATATATATATATATATATATATATATATATATATATATATATATATATATATATATATATATATATATATATATATATATATATATATATATATATATATATATATATATATATATATATATATATATATATATATATATATATATATATAGTGGTAGTGATGATGTGAGAAGGAGACAGAAGGTTTGTTGAATGTGTTAGATGATAGAGTGGCAGATATAGGGTGTTTTGGTCGGAGTGGTGTGCAAAGTGAGGGTTAGGGAAAATGATTTGGTAAACAGAGAAGAGGTAGTAAAAGCTTTGCGGAAAATGAAAGCCGGCAAGGCTGCTGGTTTGGCTGGTATTACAGTGGAATTTATCAAAAAAGGGGGAGACTGCGCTGTTGACTGATTGGTAAGGATATCTAATTTATGTATGACTCATGGTGAATGCCTGAGGATTGGTGGAATACTTGCATAGTGCCATTGTACAATGGCAAACGGGATAAAGGTGAGTGCTCAAATTACAGAGGTATAAGTTTGTTGAATATTCCTGGGAAACTATATGGGAGGGTATTGATTGAGAGGGTGAAAGCATGTATAGAGCATCAGATTGGGTGAAGCGCAGTGTGGTTTCAGAAGTGTTAGAGGACGTGTAGATCATGTGTTTGCTTTGAAGAATGTATATGAGAAATACTTAGAAAAGCAAATGGATTTGTATGTAGCATTTATGGATCTGGAGAAGGAATATGATAGAGTTGAAAGAGATGCTCTCTGGAAAGTATTAACAGAATATCGTGTGGGAGGCAAGTTGCTAGAAGCAGTGAAAAGTTTTTATCAAGGATGTAAGGCATGCGTACGAGTAGGAAGAGAGGAAAGTGATTCGTTCTCAGTGAATATCGGTTTGCGACAGGGGTGCGTGATGTCTCCACGGTTGTTTGATTTGTTTATGGATGGGTTTGTTAGGGAGGTGAATGCAACAGTTTTAGAGAACGGGGCAAGCATGCAGTCTGTTGTGGATGAGAGAGCTTGGGAAGTGAGTTAATTGTTGCACGCTGATGATAAAACGCTGGTGGCTGATTCGAGTGAGAAACTGCAGAAGCTGGTGACTATGTTTGTTAAAGTGTGTGAAAGAAGAAAACTGAGAGTAAATGTGAATAAAAACAAGGTGGTTAGGTACAGTAGGTTGAGGGATAAGTCAATTGGGAGGTAAGTTTGAATGGAGACAATCCGGAGAAAATGAGGTGTTTAAGATATCTGTGAGTAGATTTGGCAGCGGGAGGAACCATGGAAGCGTAAGTGAATCACAGGGCGGAGGAGGGAGCGAAAGTTCTGGGAGTGTTGAAAAATGTGTGGAAGGCGAGAACATTCTCTCAGAAAGCATAAATGGGTATGTCTGAAGGAATAGTGGTTCCAAGAATGTGATATGATTGCGAGGCGTGGGCGATAGATAGAGTTGTGAGGCGGAGGATGGATGTGTTAAGAATGAGACATTTGAGGACAATATCTGGTGTGAGGTGGTGTGGTTTCATCGAGTAAGTAATGAAAGGGTAAGAGAGACGTGTGGTAATAAAAAGAGTGTGGTTGAGAAAGCAGAAGAGGGTGATTTGAAATGATTTGGCCACATGGAGAGAATGAGTGAGGATAGATTGACAAAGAGGATATATGTGTCAGAGGTGAAGAGAACGAGAAGAGGGAGATCAAATTGGAGGTGGAAAGATGGAGTGAAAAAGATTTCGATCGATCAGGGCCTAAACATACAAGAGGGTGAAAGGTGTGCAAGGAATAGAGTGAATTGGAACGATGTGGTATACCGGGGTCGACGTGATGTTAATGAATTGAACCAGGGCATGTGAAGCGTCTGGAGTAAACCATGGAAAGTTTTGTGGGGCCTGGTTGTGGAAAGGGAGCTGTGGTTTCGGTGCATTATACATGTGAGCTAGAGACTGAGTGTGAACGAATGTGGCCTTTGTTGTCTTTTCCTAGTGCTACCTCGCGCGCATCCAAGGGGAAGGAAATTGTAATTTCATGTGTGGCGGGGTGACGACGGAAATGAATGAAGGCAGCAAGTATGAATCATGTACATGTGTAAATATGTATAGGTCTGTGTATGCGTATATATGTATACATGGAAATGTATAGGTATGTATATGTGTGTATTTGGACGTGTATGTATATGCATGTGTACATGGGTAGGCTGGGCCATTCTTTCGTCTGTTTCCTAGAGCTACCTCGCTAACGCGTGAGACAGCGACAAAGTATAATAAACAAACAAATATAAGCTAATTGTATATATATATATATATATATATATATATATATATATATATATATATATATATATATATATATATATATATATATATATATATATAAATATAAATATATATATATATATATATATATATATATATATATATATATATATATATATATATATATATATATATATATATATATATATATATATATATATATATATATACAGTGGTTAAATGGAAGAAAACTGCTATTGACGTTTGTATAAATAAATTATACATTTCCTTTTTCCATAGCCAGAGGTTGAACCATTATGTGACGTTCATTTTTTCATTCATTTCAAGCTAGAAGTTTCAGTTTTCTAAATTGTTTCTTACATTTTTCATATGTATATATATATATATGTGTGTGTGTGTGTGTGTGTGTGTGTGTATATGTGCGTATGTATGTGTATGTGTGTGTATGTGTATATGTATATATATATGTATATTATCCCTGGGGATAGGGGTGAAAGAATACTTCCCACGTATTCCTCGCGTGTCGTAGAAAGCGACTAGAGGGGACGGGAGTGGGGGGCCAGAAATCCTCCCCTCCTTGTATTAACTTTCTAAAATGGGAAACAGAAGAAGGAGTCACGCGGGGAGTGCTCATCCTCCTCGAAGGCTCAGAGTGGGGTGTCTAAATGTGTGTGGATGTAACCAAGATGTGAAAAAAGGAGAGGTAGGTAGTATGTTTGAGGAAAGGAACCTGGATGTTTTGGCTCTGAGTGAAACGAAGCTCAAGGGTAAAGGGGAAGAGTGGTTTGGGAATGTCTGGGGAGTAAAGTCAGGGGTTAGTGAGAGGACAAGAGCAAGGGAAGGAGTAGCAATACTCCTGAAACAGGAGTTGTGGGAGTATGTGATAGAATGTAAGAAAGTAAATTTCGATTAATATGGGTAAAACTGAAAGTTGATGGAGAGAGGTGGGTGATTATTGGTGCATATGCACCTGGGCATGAGAAGAAAGATCATGAGAGGCAAGTGTTTTGGGAGCAGCTGAATGAGTGTGTTAGTGGTTTTGATGCACGAGACCGGGTTATAGTGATGGGTGATTTGAATGCAAAGGTGAGTAATGTGGCAGTTGAGGGAATAATTGGTATACATGGGGTGGTCAGTGTTGTAAATGGAAATGGTGAAGAGCTTGTAGATTTATGTGCTGAAAAAGGACTGATGATTGGGAATACCTGGTTTAAAAAGCGCGATATACATAAGTATACTTATGTAAGTAGGAGAGATGGCCAGAGAGCATTATTGGATTACGTGTTAATTGACAGGCGTGCGAAAGAGACATTTGGATGTTAATGTGCTGAGAGGTGCAACTGGAGGGATGTCTTATCATTATCTTGTGGAGGCTAAGGTGAAGATTTGTATGGGTTTTCAGAAAAGAAGAGTGAATTTTGGGGTGAAGAGGGTGGTGAGAGTAAGTGAGCTTGGGAAGGAGACCTGTGTGAGGAAGTACCAGGAGAGACTGAGTACAGAATGGAAAAAGGTGAGAGCAATGGAAGTAAGGGGAGTGGGGGAGGAATGGGATGTATTTAGGGAATCAGTGATGGATTGCGTAAAAGATGCTTGTGGCATGAGAAGAGTGGGAGGTGGGTTGATTAGAAAGGGTAGTGAGTGGTGGGATGAAGAAGTAAGAGTATTAGTGAAAGAGAAGAGAAAGGCATTTGGAGGATTTTTGCAGGGAAAAAATGCAATTGAGTGGGAGATGTATAAAAGAAAGAGACAGGAGGTCAAGAGAAAGGTGCAAGAGGTGAAAAAAAGGGCAAATGAGAGTTGGGGTGAGAGAGTATCATTAAATTTTAGGGAGAATAAAAAGATGTTCTGGAAGGAGGTAAATAAAGTGCGTAAGACAAGGGAGCAAATGGGAACTTCAGTGAAGGGCGCAAATGGGGAGGTGATAACAAGTAGTGGTGATGTGAGAAGGAGATGGAGTGAGTATTTTGAAGGTTTGTTGAATGTGTTTGATGATAGAGTGGCAGATATAGGGTGTTTTGGTCGAGGTGGTGTGCAAATCGAGAGGGTTAGGGAAAATGATTTGTTAAACAGAGAAGAGGTAGTGAAAGCTTTGCGGAAGATGAAAACCGGCAAGGCAGCAGGTTTGGATGGTATTGCAGTGGAATTTATTAAAAAAGGGGGTGACTGTATTGTTGACTGGTTGGTAAGGTTATTTAATGTATGTATGACTCATGGT
Source organism: Panulirus ornatus (assembly GCF_036320965.1). Classification (NCBI taxonomy): domain Eukaryota; kingdom Metazoa; phylum Arthropoda; class Malacostraca; order Decapoda; family Palinuridae; genus Panulirus; species Panulirus ornatus. Next base: position 24,774,301 of record NC_092234.1, on the reverse strand, counting down.
GAGGTGCCTGAGGATTGGCGGAATGCGTGCATAGTGCCATTGTACAAAGGCAAAGGGGATAAGAGTGAGTGCTCAAATTACAAGGGTATAAGTTTCTTGAATATTCCTGGGAAACTATATGGGAGGGTATTGATTGAGAGGGTGAAAGCATGTATAGAGCATCAGATTGGGTGAAGCGCAGTGTGGTTTCAGAAGTGTTAGAGGACGTGTAGATCATGTGTTTGCTTTGAAGAATGTATATGAAAAATACTTAGAAAAGCAAATGGATTTGTATGTAGCATTTATGGATCTGGAGAAGGAATATGATAGAGTTGAAAGAGATGCTCTCTGGAAAGTATTAACAGAATATCGTGTGGGAGGCAAGTTGCTAGAAGCAGTGAAAAGTTTTTATCAAGGATGTAAGGCATGCGTACGAGTAGGAAGAGAGGAAAGTGATTCGTTCTCAGTGAATATCGGTTTGCGACAGGGGTGCGTGATGTCTCCACGGTTGTTTGATTTGTTTATGGATGGGTTTGTTAGGGAGGTGAATGCAACAGTTTTAGAGAACGGGGCAAGCATGCAGTCTGTTGTGGATGAGAGAGCTTGGGAAGTGAGTTAATTGTTGCACGCTGATGATAAAACGCTGGTGGCTGATTCGAGTGAGAAACTGCAGAAGCTGGTGACTATGTTTGTTAAAGTGTGTGAAAGAAGAAAACTGAGAGTAAATGTGAATAAAAACAAGGTGGTTAGGTACAGTAGGTTGAGGGACAAGTCAATTGGGAGGTAGGTTTGAATGGAGACAATCCGGAGAAAATGAGGTGTTTAAGATATCTGGGAGTAGATTTGGCAGCGGGAGGAACCATGGAAGCGTAAGTGAATCACAGGGCGGAGGAGGGAGCGAAAGTTCTGGGAGTGTTGAAAAATGTGTGGAAGGCGAGAACATTCTCTCAGAAAGCATAAATGGTTATGTCTGAAGGAATAGTGGTTCCAAGAATGTTATATGATTGCGAGGCGTGGGCGATAGATAGAGTTGTGAGGCGGAGGATGGATGTGTTAAGAATGAGACATTTGAGGACAATATCTGGTGTGAGGTGGTGTGGTTTCATCGATTAAGTAATGAAAGGGTAAGAGAGACGTGTGGTAATAAAAAGAGTGTGGTTGAGAAAGCAGAAGAGGGTGATTTGAAATGATTTGGCCACATGGAGAGAATGAGTGAGGATAGATTGACAAAGAGGATATATGTGTCAGAGGTGAAGAGAACGAGAAGAGGGAGATCAAATTGGAGGTGGAAAGATGGAGTGAAAAAGATTTCGATCGATCAGGGCCTAAACATACAAGAGGGTGAAAGGTGTGCAAGGAATAGAGTGAATTGGAAAGATTTGGTATACCGGGGTCGACGTGATGTTAATGAATTGAACCAGGGCATGTGAAGCGTCTGGAGTAAACCATGGAAAGTTTTGTGGGGCCTGGTTGTGGAAAGGGAGCTGTGGTTTCGGTGCATTATACATGTGAGCTAGAGACTGAGTGTGAACGAATGTGGCCTTTGTTGTCTTCTCCTAGTGCTACCTCGCGCGCATCCAAGGGGAAGGAAATTGTAATTTCATGTGTAGCGGGGTGACGACGGAAATGAATGAAGGCAGCAAGTATGAATCATGTACATGTGTAAATATGTATAGGTCTGTGTATGTATATATATGTATACATGGAAATGTATATGTATGTATATGTGTGTATTTGGACGTGTATGTATATGCATGTGTACATGGGTAGGCTGGGCCATTCTTTCGTCTGTTTCCTAGCGCTACCTCGCTAACGCGTGAGACAGCGACAAAGTATAATTAACAAACAAATATAAGCTAAATGTATATATATATATATATATATATATATATATATATATATATATATATATATATATATATATATATATATATATATATATATATAAAAATATAAATATATATATATATATATATATATATATATATATATATATATATATATATATATATATATATATATATATATATATATATATACAATAATACTTTTTTTTCGCTGTCTCCCGCGTTTGCGAGGTAGCGTAAGGAAACAGACGAAAGAAATGGCCCAACCCACTCCAATACACATGTATATACATACGTCCACACACGCAAATATACATACCTACACAGCTTTCCATGGTTTACCCCAGACGCTTCACATGCCCTGATTTAATCCACTGACAGCACGTCAACCCCGGTATACCACATCGATCCAATTCACTCTATTCCTTGCCCTCCTTTCACCCCCCTGCATGTTCAGGCCCCGATCACACAAAATCTTTTTCACTCCATCTTTCCACCTCCAATTTGGTCTCCCTCTTCTCCTCGTTCCCTCCACCTCCGACACATATATCCTCTTGGTCAATCTTTCCTCACTCATTCTCTTCATGTGCCCAAACCACTTCAAAACACCCTCTTCTGCTCTCTCAACCACGCTCTTTTTATTTCCACACATCTCTCTTACCCTTACGTTACTCACTCGATCAAACCACCTCACACCACACATTGTCCTCAAACATCTCATTTCCAGCACATCCATCCTCCTGCGCACAACTCTATCCATAGCCCACGCCTCGCAACCATACAACATTGTTGGAACCACTATTCCTTCAAACATACCCATTTTTGGTTTCCGAGATAATGTTCTCGACTTCCACACATTCTTCAAGGCCCCCAGAAATTTCGCCCCTCCCCCACCCTATGATCCACTTCCGCTTCTATGGTTCCATCCGCTGCCAGATCCACTCCCAGATATCTAAAACACTTCACTTCCTCCAGTTTTTCTCCATTCAAACTCACCTCCCAATTGACTTGACCCTCAACCCTACTGTACCTCATAACCTTACTCTTATTCACATTTACTCTTAACTTTCTTCTTCCACACACTTTACCAAACTCAGTCACCAGCTTCTGCAGTTTCTCACATGAATCAGCCACCAGCGCTGTATCATCAGCGAACAACAACTGACTCACTTCCCAAGCTCTCTCATCCCCAATATATATATATATATATATACATATATATATATATATATATATATATATATATATATATATATATATATATATATATATATATATATATATATATATATATATATATATATATATATATATATATATATAATTATATATATAGAGGTAGAGGATGTGTGGATCAGGTGTTTGCTTTGAAGAGTGTGTGAGAGGTGCTTGGAGGGGCAAATGGATTTGTATGTGGCATTTATGGATCTGGAGAAGGCATGTGATAGAGTTGATAGAGATGCTCTGTGGAAGGTATTAAGAATATATGGTGTGGGAGGAAAGTTGTTAGAAGCAGTGAAAAGTTTTTATCGAGGATGTAAGGCATATGTACGTGTAGGAAGAGAGGAAAGTGATTGGTTCTCAGTGAATGTAGGTATTGCGGCAGGGGTGTGTGATGTCTCCATGGTTGTTTAATTTGTTTATGGATGTGGTTGTTAGGGAGGTAAATGCAAGAGTTTTGGAAAGAGGGGCAAGTATGAAGTCTGTTGGGGATGAGAGAGCTTGGGAAGTGAGTCAGTTGTTGTTCGCTGATGATACAGCGCTGGTGGCTGATTCATGTGAGAAACTGCAGAAGCTGGTGACTGAGTTTGGAAAAGTGTGTGGAAGAAGAAAGTTAAGAGTAAATGTGAATAAGACCAAGGTTATTAGGTACAGTAGGGTTGAGGGTCAAGTCAATTGGGAGGTGAGTTTGAATGGAGAAAAACTGGAGGAAGTGAAGTGTTTTAGATATCTGGGAGTGGATCTGGCAGCGGATGGAACCATGGAAGCGGAAGTGGATCATAGGGTGGGGGAGGGGGCGAAAATCCTGGGGGCCTTGAAGAATGTATGGAAGTCGAGAACATTATCTCGGAAAACAAAAATGGGTATGTTTGAAGGAATAGTGGTTCCAACAATGTTGTATGGTTGCGAGGCGTGGGCTATGGATAGAGTTGTGCGCAGGAGGATGGATGTGCTGGAAATGAGATGTTTGAGGACAATGTGTGGTGTGAGGTGGTTTGATCGAGTGAGTTACGTAAGGGTAAGAGAGATGTGTGGAAATAAAAAGAGCGTCGTTGAGAGAGCAGAAGAGGGTGTTTTGAAGTGGTTTGGGCACATGGAGAGGATGAGTGAGGAAAGATTGACCAAGAGGATATATGTGTTGGAGGTGGAGGGAACAAGGAGAAGAGGGAGACCAAATTGGAGGTGGAAAGATGGAGTGAAAAAGATTTTGTGTGATCGGGGCCTGAACATGCAGGAGGGTGAAAGGAGGGCAAGGAATAGAGTGAATTGGAGCGATGTGGTATACCGGGGTTGACGTGCTGTCATTGGATTGAAGCAGGGCATGTGAAGCGTCTGGGGTAAACCATGGAAAGCTGTGTAGGTATGTATATTTGCGTGTGTGGACGTATGTATATACATGTGTATGGGGGGGGGGGGGTTGGGCCATTTCTTTCGTCTGTTTCCTTGCGCTACCTCGCAAACGCGGGAGACAGGGACAAAGTATAATACAAGAATAAAATATATATATATATATATATATATATATATATATATATATATATATATATATATATATATATATATATATATATATAGTGGTAGTGATGATGTGAGAAGGAGACAGAAGGTTTGTTGAATGTGTTAGATGATAGAGTGGCAGATATAGGGTGTTTTGGTCGGAGTGGTGTGCAAAGTGAGGGTTAGGGAAAATGATTTGGTAAACAGAGAAGAGGTAGTAAAAGCTTTGCGGAAAATGAAAGCCGGCAAGGCTGCTGGTTTGGATGGTATTACAGTGGAATTTATCAAAAAAGGGGGAGACTGCGCTGTTGACTGATTGGTAAGGATATTTCATGTATGTATGACTCATGGTGAATGCCTGAGGATTGGTGGAATACTTGCATAGTGCCATTGTACAATGGCAAACGGGATAAAGGTGAGTGCTCAAATTACAGAGGTATAAGTTTGTTGAGTATTCCTGGTAAATTATATGGGAGGGTATTGATTGAGAGGGTGAAAGCATGTATAGAGCATCAGATTGGGTGAAGCGCAGTGTGGTTTCAAAAGTGTTAGAGGACGTGTAGATCATGTGTTTGCTTTGAAGAATGTATGTGAGAAATACTTACAAAAGCAAAAGGATTTGTATGTAGCATTTATGGATCTGGAGAAGGAATATGATAGAGTTGAAAGAGATGCTCTGTGGAAAGCATTAACAGGATATCGTGTGGGAGGCAAGTTGCTAGAAGCAGTGAAAAGTTTTTATCAAGGATGTAAGGCATGTGTACGAGTAGGAAGAGAGGAAAGTGATTCGTTCTCAGTTAATATCGGTTTGCGACAGGGGTGCGTGATGTCTCCACGGTTGTTTGATTTGTTTATGGATGGGTTTGTTAGGGAGGTGAATGCAACAGTTTTAGAGATCGGGGCAAGCATGCAGTCTGTTGTGGATGAGAGAGCTTGGGAAGTGAGTTAATTGTTGCACGCTGATGATAAAACGCTGGTGGCTGATTCGAGTGAGAAACTGCAGAAGCTGGTGACTATGTTTGTTAAAGTGTGTGAAAGAAGAAAGCTGAGAGTAAATGTGAATAAAAACAAGGTTGTTAGGTACAGTAGGTTGAGGGACAAGTCAATTAGGAGGTAAGTTTGAATGGAGACAATCCGAAGAAAATGAGGTGTTTAAGATATCTGGGAGTAGATTTGGCAGCGGGAGGAACCATGGAAGCGTAAGTGAATCACAGGGCGGAGGAGGGAGCGAAAGTTCTGGGAGTGTTGAAAAATGTGTGGAAGGCGAGAACATTCTCTCAGAAAGCATAAATGGGTATGTCTGAAGGAATAGTGGTTCCAAGAATGTTATATGATTGCGAGGCGTGGGCGATAGATAGAGTTGTGAGGCGGAGGATGGATGTGTTAAGAATGAGGCATTTGAGGACAATATGTGGTGTGAGGTGGTGTGGTTTCATCGAGTAAGTAATGAAAGGGTAAGAGAGACGTGTGGTAATAAAAAGAGTGTGGTTGAGAAAGCAGAAGAGGGTGATTTGAAATGATTTGGCCACATGGAGAGAATGAGTGAGGATAGATTGACAAAGAGGATATATGTGTCAGAGGTGAAGAGAACGAGAAGAGGGAGATCAAATTGGAGGTGGAAAGATGGAGTGAAAAAGATTTCGATCGATCAGGGCCTAAACATACAAGAGCGTGAAAGGCGTGCAAGGAATAGAGTGAATTGGAACGATGTGGTATACCGGGGTCGACGTGATGTTAATGAATTGAACCAGGGCATGTGAAGCGTCTGGAGTAAACCATGGAAAGTTTTGTGGGGCCTGGTTGTGGAAAGGGAGCTGTGGTTTCGGTGCATTATACATGTGAGCTAGAGACTGAGTGTGAACGAATGTGGCCTTTGTTGTCTTTTCCTAGTGCTACCTCGCGCGCATCCAAGGGGAAGGAAATTGTAATTTCATGTGTGGCGGGGTGACGACGGAAATGAATGAAGGCAGCAAGTATGAATCATGTACATGTGTAAATATGTATAGGTCTGTGTATGTATATATATGTATATATGGAAATGTATAGGTATGTATATGTGTGTATTTGGACGTGTATGTATATGCATGTGTACATGGGTAGGCTGGGCCATTCTTTCGTCTGTTTCCTAGCGCTACCTCGCTAACGCGTGAGACAGCGACAAAGTATAATAAACAAACAGATATAAGCTAAATGAAGGTGCAAGAAAGGTGCAAGAGGTGAAAAAAAGGGCAAATGAGAGTTGGGGTGAGAGAGTATCATTAAATTTTAGGGAGAATAAAAAGATGTTCTGGAAGGAGGTAAATAAAGTGCGTAAGACAAGGGAGCAAATGGGAACTTCAGTGAAGGGCGCAAATGGGGAGGTGATAACAAGTAGTGTTGATGTGACAAGGAGATGGAGTGAGTTTTTTGAAGGTTTGTTGAATGTGTTTGATGATAGAGTGGCAGATATAGGGTGTTTTGGTCGAGGTGGTGTGCAAAGTGAGAGGGTTAGGGAAAATGATTTGGTAAACAGAGAAGAGGTAGTAAAAGCTTTGCGGAAGATGAAAGCCGGCAAGGCAGCAGGTTTGGATGGTATTGCAGTGGAATTTATTAAAAAAGGGGGTGACTGTATTGTTGACTGGTTGGTAAGGTTATTTAATGTATGTATGACTCATGGTGAGGTGCCTGAGGATTGGCGGAATGCGTGCATAGTGCCATTGTACAAAGGCAAAGGGGATAAGAGTGAGTGCTCAAATCATAGAGGTATAAGTTTGTTGAGTATTCCTGGTAAATTATATGGGAGGGTATTGATTGAGAGGGTGAAGGCATGTACAGAGCATCAGATTGGGGAAGAGCAGTGTGGTTTCAGGAGTGGTAGAGGATGTGTGGATCATGTGTTTGCTTTGAAGAATGTATGTGAGAAATACTTAGAAAAGCAAATGGATTTGTATGTAGCATTTATGGATCTGGAGAAGGCATATGATAGAGTTGATATAGATGCTCTGTGGAAGGTATTAAGAATATATGGTGTGGGAGGAAAGTTGTTAGAAGCAGTGAAAAGTTTTTATCGAGGATGTAAGGCATGTGTACGTGTAGGAAGAGAGGAAAGTGATTGGTTCTCAGTGAATGTAGGTTTGCGGCAGGGGTGTGTGATGTCTCCATGGTTGTTTAATGTGTTTATGGATGGGGTTGTTAGGGAGGTAAATGCAAGAGTTTTGGAAAGTGGGGCAAGTATGAAGTCTGTTGGGGATGAGAGAGCTTGGGAAGTGAGTCAGTTGTGTTTCGCTGATGATACAGCGCTGGTGGCTGATTCATGTGAGAAACTGCAGAAGCTGGTGACTGAGTTTGGTAAAGTGTGTGGAAGAAGAAAGTTAAGAGTAAATGTGAATAAGAGCAAGGTTATTAGGTACAGTAGGGTTGAGGGTCAAGTCAATTGGGAGGTGAGTTTGAATGGAGAAAAACTAGAGGAAGTGAAGTGTTTTAGATATCTGGGAGTGGATCTGGCAGCGGATGGAACCATGGAAGCGGAAGTGGATCATACGGTGGGGGAGGGGGCGAAAATTCTGGGGGCCTTGAAGAATGTGTGGAAGTCGAGAACATTATCTCGGAAAGCAAAAATGGGTATGTTTGAAGGAATAGTGGTTCCAACAATGTAGTATGGTTGCGAGGCGTGGGCTATGGATAGAGTTGTGCGCAGGAGGATGGATGTGCTGGAAATGAGATGTTTGAGGACAATGTGTGGTGTGAGGTGGTTTGATCGAGTGAGTAACGTAAGGGTAAGAGAGATGTGTGGAAATAAAAAGAGCGTGGTTGAGAGAGCAGAAGAGCGTGTTTTGAAGTGGTTTGGGCACATGTAGAGGATGAGTGAGGAAAGAATGACTAAGAGGATATATGTGTCGGAGGTGGAGGGAGCAAGGAGAAGAGGGAGACCAAATTGGAGGTGGAAAGATGGAGTGAAAAAGATTTTGTGTGATCGGGGCCTGAACATGCAGGAGGGTGAAAGGAGGGCAAGGAATAGAGTGAATTGGAGCGATGTGGATACCGGGGTTGACGTGCTGTCAGTGGATTGAATCAAGGCATGTGAAGCGTCTGGGGTAAACCATGGAAAGCTGTGTAGGTGTGTATATTTGCATGTGTGGACGTATGTATATACATGTGTATGGGGGGGGGGTTGGGCCATTTCTTTCGTCTGTTTCTTTGCGCTACCTCGCAAACGCGGGAGATAGCGACAAAGTATAAAAAAAAAAAAAAAAATATATATATATATATATATATATATATATATATATATATATATATATATATATATATATATATATATGTATATATATGTATATATATATATATATATATATATATATATATATATATATATATATATATATATATATATATAGATATATATATATATATATATATATATATATATATATATATATATATATATATATATATATATATATATATATATATATATATATATATATGTTTCCTTGCGCTACCTCGCAAACGCGGGAGACAGCGACAAAGTATCCCTGGGGATAGGGGAGAAAGAATACTTCCCACGTATTCCCTGCCTGTCGTAGAAGGCGACTAAAAGGGGAGGGAGCGGGGACTGGAAATCCTCCCCTCTCGTTTTTTTTTTTTTTTTTTTTTTTTTTTTTTTTTTTCCAAAAGAAGGAACAGAGAATTGGGCCAGGTGAGGGTATTCCCTCAAGGCCCAGTCCTCTGTTCTTAACGCTACCTCGCTAATGCGGGAAATGGCGAATAGTTTGAAAGAAAAAAAGATATACATATATATATATATATATATAAATATATATATATATATATATATATATATATATATATATATATATATATATATATATACTTTTTTTTTCGCTGTCTCCCGCGTTTGCGAGGTAGCGCAAGGAAACACACGAAAGAAATGGCCCAACCCACCCCAATACACATGTATATACATACGTCCACACACGCAAATATACATACCTACACAGCTTTCCATGGTTTACTCCAGACGCTTCACATGCCCTGATTCAATCCACTGACAGCACGTCAACCCCGGTATACCACATCGATCCAATTCACTCTATTCCTTCCCCTCCTTTCACCCTCCAGCATGTTCAGGACCCGATCACACAAAATCTTTTTCACTTCATCTTTCCACCTCCAATTTGGTCTCCCACTTTTCGTTCCCTCCACCTCCGACACATATATCCGCTTGGTCAATGTTTCCTCACTTATTCTCTCCATGTGCCCAAACCACTTCAAAACACCCTCTTATGCTCTCTCAACCACGCTCTTTTTATTTCCACACATCTCTCTTACCCTTATGTTACTTCCTCGATCAAACCACTTCACACCACACATTGTCCTCAAACATCTCATTTCCAGCACATCCATCATCCTGCGCACAACTCTATCCATAGCCCACGCCTCGCAACCATACAACATAGTTGGAACCACTATTCCTTCAAACATACCCATTTTTGCTTTCCGAGATAATGTTCTCGACTTCCACACATTCTTCAAGGCTCCCAGGATTTTTGCCCCCTCCCCCACCCTATGATCCACTTCCGCTTCCATGGTTCCATCCGCTGCCAGATCCACTCCCAGATATCTAAAACACTTTACTTCCTCCAGTTTTTCTCAATTCAAACTTACCTCCCAATTGACTTGAACCTCAACCCTACTGTACCTAATTACCTTGCTCGTATTCACATTTACTCTTAACTTTCTTCTTTCACACACTTTACCAAACTCAGTCACCAGCTTCTGCAGTTTCTCACATGAATCAGCCACCAGCGCTGTATCATCAACTAACAACAACTGACTCACTTCCCAAGCTCTCTCATCCCCAACAGACTTCATACTTGCCCCTCTTTCCAAAACTCTTGCATTCACCTCTCTAACAACCCCATCCATAAACAAATTAAACAACCATGGAGACATCACACACCCCTGCCGCAAACCTACATTCACTGAGAACCAATCACTTTCATCTCTTCCTACACGTACACACACACACATATATATATATATATATATATATATATATATATATATATATATATATATATATATATATATATATATATCATAGAACATACAAAGCTCCAGCAGCCAGGATCGAACCTGGGACCCCTAGTGCAAGAGACAGGCTTGTAACAGCTAGGCTAAGGGACTGTATAATAGTAAACAACTATTCGAAATACTAAATACTCGAATACCCTTCGTCTCACAATGGTGAGCAATGTTCTATGAAGGTGCGCGTTCATATTCACTTTATTCGTATTCATATAACTCCGCGTTGTACAGTCAGGTTCGGTAAAATGCTATCAGCTGGCTATGTGTTCTGTTCGGAAAGAACCGATAGACCCCGTTGCTCACCATTGTGAGACGAAGGGTATTCGAGTACTTAGTATTTCGAATAGTTATTTCCTATTATACAGTCCCTTAGCCTAGCGGTTAGCATGTCTGCCTATTGCACAAGGGGTCCCAGGTTCGATCCTAGCGTTTGGAGCTTTGTATGTTCTATGAAGGTGCGCGTTCATATACACTTTATTCTTATGTATATATATATATATATATATATATATATATATATATATATATATATATATATATATATATATATATATATACACACACATATATATCTTTTTCATACTATTCGCCATTTCCCGCGTCAGCAAGGTAGCGTTAAGAACAGAGGACTGAGCCCTTAAGGGAATATCCTTACTTGGCCTCCTCCTCTGTTCCTTCATTAGGAAAACTAAAAACGAGAGGGGAGGATTTCCAGCCCCCCGCTCCCTTCCCTTTTAGTCGCCTTCTACGACACGCAGGGAATACGTGGGAAGTATTCTTTCTCCCCTATCCCCAGGGATAACATATATATATATATATATATATATATATATATATATATATATATATATATATATATATATATATATATATATATATATATATATATATATATTTTTTTTCCAAAAGAAGGAATAGAGAACGAGGGCATGTGAGGATATTGCCTCAGAGGCCCAGTCCTCTGTTCTTAACGCTACCTTGCTAACGCGGGAAATGGCGAATAGTTTGAAAGAAAAGAAATATATATGCATATATATATATATATATATATATATATATATATATATATATATATATATATATATATATATATATATATATATATATATATATGAGTGTTAACGAATGTAGCCTTCGTTGTCTTTTCCTAGCGCTACCTCGCGCACATGAAGGGGGAGGGGTTTGTTATTTCGTGTGTGGCGAGGTGGCGATGAGAATGAATAAAGGGAGACAGTTTGAATTATGTACATGGGTATATATGTATATGTCTTTGTGTGTATATATATATATATATATATATATATATATATATATATATATATATATATATATATATTTTTTTTTTTTTTATACTTTGTCGCTGTCTCCCGCGTTTGCGAGGTAGCGCAAGGAAACAGACGAAAGAAATGGCCCAACCCCCCCCCATACACATGTACATACACACGTCCACACACGCAAATATACATACCTACACAGCTTTCCATGGTTTACCCCAGACGCTTCACATGCCTTGATTCACTCCACTGACAGCACGTCAACCCCTGTATACCACATAGCTCCAATTCGCTCTATTCCTTGCCCTCCTTTCACCCTCCTGCATGTTCAGGCCCCGATCACACAAAATCTTTTTCACTCCATCTTTCCACCTCCAATTTGGTCTCCCTCTTCTCCTCGTTCCCTCCACCTCCGGCACATATATCCTCTTGGTCAATCTTTCCTCACTCATTCTCTCCATGTGCCCAAACCATTTCAAAACACCCTCTTCTGCTCTCTCAACCACGCTCTTTTTATTTCCACACATCTCTCTTACCCTTACGTTACTTACTCGATCAAACCACCTCACACCACACATTGTCCTCAAACATCTCATTTCCAGCACATCCATCCTCCTGCGCACAACTCTATCCATAGCCCACGCCTCGCAACCATACAACATTGTTGGAAACACTATTCCTTCAAACATACCCATTTTTGCTTTCCGAGATAATGTTCTCGACTTCCACACATTTTTCAAGGCTCCCAAAATTTTCGCCCCCTCCCCCACCCTATGATCCACTTCCGCTTCCATGGTTCCATCCGCTGACAGATCCACTCCCAGATATCTAAAACACTTCACTTCCTCCAGTTTTTCTCCATTCAAACTCACCTCCCAATTGACTTGACCCTCAACCCTACTGTACCTAATAACCTTGCTCTTATTCACATTTACTCTTAACTTTCTTCTTCCACACACTTTACCAAACTCAGTCACCAGCTTCTGCAGTTTCTCACATGAATCAGCCACCAGCGCTGTATCATCAGCGAACAACAACTGACTCACTTCCCAAGCTCTCTCATCCCCAACAGACTTCATACTTGCCCCTCTTTCCAAAACTCTTGCATTTACCTCCCTAACAACCCCATCCATAAACAAATTAAACAACCATGGAGACATCACACACCCCTGCCGCAAACCTACATTCACTGAGAACCAATCACTTTCCTCTCTTCCTACACGTACACCTGCCTTACATCCTCGATAAAAACTTTTCACTGCTTCTAACAACTTGCCTCCCACACCATATATTCTTAATACCTTCCACAGAGCATCTCTATCAACTCTATCATATGCCTTCTCCAGATCCATAAATGCTACATACAAATCCATTTGCTTTTCTAAGTATTTCTCACATACATTCTTCAAAGCAAACACCTGATCCACACATCCTCTACCACTTCTGAAACCGCACTGCTCTTCCCCAATCTGATCCTCTGTACATGCCTTCACCCTCTCAATCAATACCCTCCCATATAATTTACCAGGAATACTCAACAAACTTATACCTCTGTAATTTGAGCACTCACTCTTATCCCCTTTGCCTTTGTACAATGGCACTATGCACGCATTCCGCCAATCCTCAGGCACCTCACCATGAGTCATACATACATTAAATAACCTTACCAACCAGTCAACAATACAGTCACCCCCTTTTTTAATAAATTCCACTGCAATACCATCCAAACCTGCTGCCTTGCCGGCTTTCATCTTCCGCAAAGCTTTTACTACCTCTTCTCTGTTTACCAAATCATTTTCCCTAACCCTCTCACTTTGCACACCAACTCGACCAAAACACCCTATATCTGCCACTCTGTCATCAGACACATTCAACAAACCTTCAAAATACTCATTCCATCTCCTTCTCACATCACCACTACTTGTTATCACCTCCCCATTTACGCCCTTCACTGAAGTTCCCATTTGCTCCCTTGTCTTACGCACCCTATTTACCTCCTTCCAGAACATCTTTTTATTCTCCCTAAAATTTACTGATAGTCTCTCACCCCAACTCTCATTTGCCCTTTTTTTCACCTCTTGCACCTTTCTCTTGACCTCCTGTCTCTTTCTTTTATATTTCTCCCACTCAATTGCATTTTTTCCCTGCAAAAATCGTCCAAATGCCTCTCTCTTCTCTTTCACTAATACTCTTACTTCTTCATCCCACCACTCACTACCCTTTCTAAACAGCCCACCTCCCACTCTTCTCATGCCACAAGCATCTTTTGCGCAATCCATCACTGATTCCCTAAATACATCCCATTCCTCCCCCACTCCCCTTACTTCCATTGGTCTCACCTTTTTCCATTCTGTACACAGTCTCTCCTGGTACTTCCCCACACAGGTCTCCTTCCCAAGCTCACTTACTCTCACCACCTTCTTCACCCCAACATTCACTCCTCTTTTCTGAAAACCCATACAAATCTTCACCTTAGCCTCCACAAGATAGTGATCAGACATCCCTCCAGTTGCACCTCTCAGCACATTAACATCCAAAAGTCTCTCTTTCACACGCCTGTCAATTAACACGTAATCCAATAACGCTCTCTGGCCATCTCTCCTACTTACATAAGTATACTTATGTATATCTCGCTTTTTTAACCAGGTATTCCCAATCATCAGTCCTTTTTCAGCACATAAATCTACAAGCTCTTCACCATTTCCATTTACAACACTGAACACCCCATGCATACCAATTATTCCCTCAACTGCCACATTACTCACCTTTGCATTCAAATCACCCATCACTATAACCCGGTCTCGTGCATCAAAACCGCTAACACACTCATTCAGCTGCTCCCAAAACACTTGCCTCTCATGATCTTTCTTCTCATGCCCAGGTGCATATGCACCAATAATCACCCACCTCTCTCCATCAACTTTCAATTTTACCCATATTAATCGAGAATTTACTTTCTTACATTCTATCACATACTCCCACAACTCCTGTTTCAGGAGTATTGCTACTCCTTCCCTTGCTCTTGTCCTCTCACTAACCCCTGACTTCACTCCCCAGACATTTCCAAACCACTCTTCCCCTTTACCCTTGAGCTTCGTTTCACTCAGAGCCAAAACATCCAGGTTCCTTTCCTCAAACATACTACCTATCTCTCCTTTTTTCACATCTTGGTTACATCCACACACATTTAGGCACCCCACTCTGAGCCTTCGAGGAGGATGATCACTCCCCGCGTGACTCCTTCTTCTGTTTCCCATTTTAGAAAGTTAATACAAGGAGGGGAGGATTTCCGGCCCCCCGCTCCCGTCCCCTCTAGTCGCTTTCTACGACACGCGAGGAATACGTGGGAAGTATTCTTTCACCCCTATCCCCAGGGATAATATACATATATATATACATATACACACACACACACATACACACACATACGCACATACACACACACATACACACATACATATATATACATATGAAAAATGTAAGAAACAATTTAGAAAACAAACTTTTAGCTTGAAATGAATGAAAAAAATGAATGTCACATAATGGTTCAACCTCTGGCTATGGAAAAGGAAATGTACAATTTATTCACACAAACGTCAATAGCAGTTCTCATCAATTTCACCACTGTATCAATAAGCTTCAATGTCTAAGCTACATTTTTCTCCAACTTCACTATTTTCTTGTCAAAAACACCATACATGAAAACTATCACTCCAGTAACACAACTATAAACATTTACTTCCCCTTTAAAAGTTCTGGGGAAGTCTGTCTCGATACACTGCGGCGAGGCGAGTATATATATATACGTTGAGATGTATAGGTATGTATATTTGCGTGTGTGGGTGTGTATGTATGTACATGTGTATGTGGGTAGGTTGGGCCGTTCTTTCGCATGTTTCCTTGCACTACCTCGCTAACGCGGGAGACAGACAAAGCAAAATATATATATATATATATATATATATATATATATATATATATATATATATATATATATATATATATATATATATATATATATATATATATGATTAACTCTTTACTTGTACTTAGAGGGAGTTTTACATTCGCGGGGTCCCATCGTGTGACCGTTGCTATCGAACAACTTTTTAATTGTCTGTTTGCTGTCCATAATTATCGCATCCTTTCCTCAGTTAATGCCATTCCTCCCTCAGTCTTATATTACGATGATACTTCTGCACATCTTTCCTAACAAGTTTCTTGCTCAGCTTCAAATTATGCTCTCTGGTTGTTCTTTCACTACATGTTTTGAAGAACTTTTCACTATTTATGTCATTGATCTGTTTTAGAACTTAAAGGCTATGATTAGGTCACCCCTTATTCCTCTCTCTTCCATGGTGAGTAAATTCAAGGACTCTAGCTTTACCTTGTAACTCAGCACTGTTAATTCTGATACCATCGTTGCTGCCCTTCTCTGGACCTACTCTATTAGCTCTTTGTGCTTCTTTAGGTGCGGTGACCAAACTTGAGAATCATATTTAAGTTTGGTCTTATGTAGGATATGAATAGCTTGCTGACTATTTCCTTATCCATATACTTGAAGGCTTTTCTAATATTTACCAGCAGACAGTGTGTAAGTGCACACGATTGTGTACGCAATATTTATTTACCCCAGCTCTGCCACTGGTGTACACAACATAACGCACGATCTAAGCAGTTTATCATTCTGGTTTCAGTTTCGATTCCAGCATTCTCTGACCTTCCCTGGAGCTGCCCTGTAGGTCATGGAAATTAACATCTGTTATTAGAACTTTGGGTAAACCTGTGTTACGCTGAGGCGGTAGGGAACTGACTTAAGACATTAAAATCACTTCAAATGTTCATGGTAAGTTAGAGTTCCCTGGAGAACAATCTTACTGTTGGGGCGCACACCCTCATCCCCCAGTCATGTGTCCGGGTAGCCACGGACAGGCCACCCACTCACCATCTCCTGTAGATTTTCTAGACAATCTAAGAATACTTGAGAAATCGTTGCTTAATTTAGCTGCATGGAGCAACGACTCCCAGATATGCTCAGAGAGACAGACGAAAGTCTCTGATACGGGTCAAGTGGGGTAGCTTACCTCCGTCATCACAAACATTGGTAAAGCACAGAGGTCGTCACTGAGGCCAGGCTTTTGGCATAAAAAGAATAAATGAAAAAGAGAAAATAGGAAAGACGAATGTGACGTTAATTACCATATTCCCATTATACAACTGTGATGTATCGAATACATTTATTCTTGAATACTCAATAAACATTTACAAACTAATCTGACACTGCTAACTCCTCAAAGTCAGGTCACCAAGCCAGCAACCAGGGGTCACTACCCCTGAGAAATGACACCCAGCGTTCCAGTGTGTCTTGAAAAAATGAACGTATACTACGCGCTGACAAATATTTTCCCTTTACTACTTTGAAAGTGTTGCTGAAGCTTTTCCTAAGTTGATTTGATATCGTTTATATTGACGATATTATTCCAGATTTGCCGCTCAAGAACAATGCGAAGATCATTAAAATTGCAGCTCTAAAATCTGTATTTCTTTTTCCACCACTTCCACGTTGTGCAGCAATACGTGCAGCATTGAGAGCTACATCAGAGGTAATCTCTCGGCGACCACCTGCAACAAACTTTTCTCTACAACTTTGTGTTAGAACGAAACCTGATATGATGTTGTCGCGAACAAGTTGATCAACTAATTGGATTATGTTGCTATCAAGGAAAAAAAAGTACATGTAGAGCCGCTCCCGGGGACTTAGATACTGGTTTGTTAAGATCTTCTACTTTAATCGAATCGCATTCATTACACGTTTCTATTAACTGATCATAATGTCTTCCTTCTACCTCTGGTGTCTGTGCAGGTGGGAAGGTCTGTAAACTATTCCACTGTTATTTTCTTACAAAGGTAATCTGTAATTTCTTCAAAATGTATGTCAATATTATAGATAGCTACAACACTTTTCATCATATGATTACGTAAGATGAACTTTGACAAAGAGCAAGACACTACCGCTTACTGTAGGCAAAACATGTGGAAATATATAGAAAGCGAAGAAATCTTTCTGCCTTTTATATTCAAGAAGACCAGTCATATAATTCTCTTCCTGTATAGTTGTCTACAAAGTAAAGATTAACTTATTTTGACATGTTACTGAGACTTGTGCTCGAGAGCACTGACTGAAGGCTCTACACTATGGCTGTGCTTCTTATATCAAACGCTCGTGTAGACTAACTAGGGAGACTACCACAACGTCTAGCTCCCAGTTCAGGTGCAGTCAGCACGTCCGTCGTAAACATACTAGAACGCTTGTAGAAATGCTGCCACACATCCACGCATTTACCTCCCACCTGGAAACAAAGGTTCACTAACCTATGGACGGCGACCGCTAGAAACACTCCTGAAATTGTATTTTTTTCTTTTTCTTTTTTTTCTCTTTTCGTAAACTTTGAATATGGCGATATTTCTATAACAGCTTCTCCGATTATTGTTATCATCGTTAGTATTCATATCATAAGTACTTTTATTATTTTCACTACACATACAAGTACCCTCATATACATATATAACACTTTCAGACAGACACACACACACACACACACACACACACACAGTAACATAAACATATGCGCACATACACACAGAGACCCACAGTAATGGAATCGTATACACAGACAGAAAAAAAGCATAGTCACGCAAGAAAACGTATACACACACTCACGCTGGAACACACACTCTGGTACAGATGTGTTCGTTGTATCTCACGAATTATCATACCTAACGATCAATACACCTTTTTGTCCAGATGCCTCTTGTATATGTCTTCGTGCTACTGTAGGTAGGGAGTGAGTGGGTGTACACATGCTGGACGGGTAAGTGGGAGGTGTGGGTGAGTGGATGGTGGGGGGTAAGTGGATGGTGGGTGGGTAGGAGTATGGTTGGATGGGAGGCTGAGTGGATGGTAGTTAGATGGATGAGGTGTGGATGAGCGGGTAGGTGCGTGAGTGGGTATCAGAGCGGGCATGTTAGAGGGGTACTACCGTAGGCAGCACCAGGACCCAGCCAACACCATCACCTGACTGTAGGGACGGGGCAACTGACCCCCGCTAAGATATTAACACGGTAATCGAATATCACGTCAACTCTTGAAGAAAATATTCATTATCTATGAGAATAATCTTCCGTTTATGAATTTCTACTTACATCAGACTATCCATCATACATCATTATGTGCGGGACACATACAAATGTATGGGCTTTATATTGGTGATTGTAACTATATATTTGCGGGGGTTAAACATATCTGGTGAGGGAGAGAAAAAGACATGAAAGGATTTTGACTAGAGGTTGACGGAGGGTTGAGGAAGGTGGGCAGGACGCTGCGGGGATATATTAAGTGAAGGAGACGTCTGCTCCAGTGGATCTCTAGGAGCACACAGCAAGTTCCGCCGGCGCTCAGCAATTGTTGGGCCGTCCACAGCCCCGACAACCAGTAATAAAGTTTTCGGTTTTATTCCCGAGTATCTGTTGATCTTTCTGATGTTCTTCGTTCATTTGTGTTTAATATTCATTCGCCATCAGAGAAAATCAATTATAGCCTTCAGTACCAGTCAGAGATAACCCCTGGTAATTATCATGGCCAACACACTCATTCTTATCGCTTTGGCTTCAAATTTTTTTCCGCCCTTCCTTAGTATCAGATCACAATAAGATCTAATTTGAGGCCAGATATTTTAGCATTTTAACCCGTCCCGGCCGGCGAGATAAGGCCGAGAATCGATCAATCATGTGGTATCGGGCATCACAGAGGATCAAGAAAAGCCTACAAAAACGACTTTAAATCCGGCCGATAAAAACCCGTTCGTCAGCAACACCAAGAACGAAAGTTTGGCTCAAAAACTTGACATCTGGCCGATAGCATCACCTGCTTATTACCGGCAGCAGCGGGACAGCCAAGGGGATTATTACTACCCGCTACCTACTTACATCACCTGCCTACTGCTCCTGCTAACTGGACATTTGCATGGACACCTTTCGCTACCTGCCACCATGTTTGCCCCGCCAGTACCTCGTGTAGGTTTTGCATTACCCCAGTCGCATCTGTATTTTCATAGGCTAATTATAAGCTACCTGGGTCGCTCCTGCACCAGATATCTTGACCTTATATGACAGGAGAGCAATCAGGACTCCGCCGAGACGAGCCCATCATAAGGTCTACGAAGTTACTGCCCTATATTAACAAACTCGCCTCAAACTACCAATTTCCTTTGTCTATGCATCCCATACGCTACCTATTTGCTCGAGAGCCCAAGTCGCTCTCTGTCCAGTACACAGCAGATTATGGTCTCCCTCCTGCTCCTCTTCACCTGTTCTCCCGCTTCAGTACCTCTCGTACGACGCCACCAGCTAACCTACTTATCTACCTATCTATCTACTCGCCTACCGATCTACCACCAACTACCTCCCATTACCAGGCCGGAGACAGCCTTACACACAGAATATTATGATCCATTAGCACCACCAGCCTTCTCAGGAATTGATTTTATCACGCAAATCCTGATAAATACAGTTTTTTACCCGTAGTGCAGGCCAGCGCAGGGAAGATAGATCTGCATCTACAAAGTAGATCGATTGAAGGTAGAAATTGCTAGCTCAATCATTCACGAGGTAATTTACACACTTCTGGGGGCTAAATGACGGTGATCTGCTGTCATGTTCTGATGAATATGACTCTGTCCAGCCAGACATCTACCGTACGACTCCCATATTTGTCACGACGACCAAGGAATTTTCCCTGTTTCTTTTCTGACATTCTCTCTCTCTCTCTCTCTCTCTCTCTCTCTCTCTCTCTCTCTCTCTCTCTCTCTCTCTCTCTCTCTCTCTCTCTCTCTCTCTCTCTCTCTCTCTCTCTCTCTCTCTCTCTCTCTCTCTCTCTCTCTCTCTCTCTCTCTCTCTCTCTCCTTTACTTTCGTATTCTCCTCTACTGCGTTTAAAGGGTCTGCATTTCTCTTTAAAGTAGTGTTAAGGCCAAACCAATTCGCTTGAACCCTACGGCCCCATTCGTTCACACTCAGTCTCTAGCTGTCATGTAATAATGCACCGAAACCACAGCTCCCTTTCCACATCCACATCCAACAGAAATTTCCATGGTTTACCCCAGACGCTTCATATGCCCTGGTTCAATCCATTGACAGCACGTCGACCCCGGTATACCACATCGTTTCAATTCACTCTATTCCTTGCACACCTTTCACCCTCCTGCATGTTCAGGCTCCGATCGCTCAAAATCTTTTTCACTACATCTTGCCACCTCCAAAATGGTCTCCCACTTCTACTCGTTCCCTCCATCTCTGACACAT
The DNA here is from genome assembly GCF_036320965.1 of Panulirus ornatus. Taxonomy (NCBI): domain Eukaryota; kingdom Metazoa; phylum Arthropoda; class Malacostraca; order Decapoda; family Palinuridae; genus Panulirus; species Panulirus ornatus. The sequence continues at coordinate 24,753,055 of NC_092234.1, read as the reverse complement.
ATATCCTCTTTGTCAATCCTTCCTCACTCATTCTCTCCATGTGACCAAACCATTTCAAAACACCCTCTTCTACTCTCTCATCTACGCTCTTATTATTACCACACATCTCTCTCAACCTTTTACTACTTACTCGAACAAACCACCTCACACCACATATTGTCCTTAAACATTTCATTTACAACATATCCACCCTCCTCCGCACAATACTATCTATAGCCCACGCCTCGCAACGATATAACATTGTTGGAACCACCACGTATTCCTTCAAACATACCCATTTTACCTTTCCGAGATAATGTTCTCACCTTCCTCACATTTTTCAACTCTCCCAGAACTTTCGCCCAATCCCCCAACCTGTGACTCGCTTCCGCCTTCATGGATGTATGTATATATATATATATATATATATATATATATATATATATATATATATATATATATATATATATATATATATATATATATATATATATATATGTATATATATACATATATATATATACATATATATATATATATGTTTATATATTTATATATTTATATGTATATATATATTTATATATTTATATATGTTTATGGATGGGGTTGTTAGGGAGGTGAATGCAAGAGTTTTGGAGAGAGGGGCAAGTATGAAGTCTGTTGGGGATGAGAGAGCTTGGGAAGTGAGTCAGTTGTTGTTCGCTGATGATAGAACGCTGGTGGCTGATTCATGTGAGAAACTGCAGAAGCTGGTGACTGAGTTTGGTAAAGTGTGTGAAAGAAGAAAGTTAAGAGTAAATGTGAATAAGAGCAAGGTTATTAGGTACAGTAGGGTTGAGGGTCAAGTCAATTGGGAGGTGAGTTTGAATGAAGAAAAACTGGAGGAAGTGAAGTGTTTTAGATATCTGGGAGTGGATCTGGCAGCGGATGGAACCATGGAAGCGGAAGTGGATCATAGGGTGGGGGAGGGGGCGAAAATTCTGGGAGCCTTGAAGAATGTGTGGAAGTCGAGAATATTATCTCGGAAAGCAAAAATGGGTATGTTTAAAGGAATAGTGGTTCCAACAATGTTGTATGGTTGCGAGGCGTGGGCTATGGATAGAGTTGTGCGCAGGAGGATGGATGTGCTGGAAATGAGATGTTTGAGGACAATGTGTGGTGTGAGGTGGTTTGATCGAGTGAGTAACGTAAGGGTAAGAGAGATGTGTGGAAATAAAAAGAGTGTGGTTGAGAGAGCAGAAGAGGGTGTTTTGAAGTGGTTTGGGCACATGGAGAGAATGAGTGAGGAAAGATTGACCAAGAGGATATATGTGTCGGAGGTGGAGGGAACGAGGAGAAGAGGGAGACCAAATTGGAGGTGGAAAGATGGAGTGAAAAAGATTTTGTGTGATCGGGGCCTGAACATGCAGAAGGGTGAAAGGAGGGCAAGGAATAGAGTGAATTGGAGCGATGTGGTATACCGGGGTTGACGTGCTGTCAGTGGATTGAATCAAGGCATGTGAAGCGTCTGGGGTAAACCATGGAAAGCTGTGTAGGTATGTATATTTGCGTGTGTGGACGTATGTATATACATGTGTATGGGGGTGGGTTGGGCCATTTCTTTCGTCTGTTTCCTTGCGCTACCTCGCAAACGCGGGAGACAGCGACAAAAAAAAAAAAATATATATATATATATAAATATATATATATATATATATATATATATATATATATATATATATATATATATATATATATATATATATATATATATATATATATATATATATATATATATATATATATATATACGCTGCCAGATCCACTCCCAGATATCTAAAACACTTTACTTCCTCCAGTTTTTCTCCATTCAACCTTACCTCCCAATTGACTTGACCCTCAACCCTACCGTATCTAATAACCTTGCTCTTATTCATATTTACTCTTAACTTTCTTCTTTCACACACTTTACCAAACTCATTCACCAGCTTTTGCAGTTTCTCACATGAATCAGCCACCAGCGTTGCATTATCAGCGAACAACAACTGACTCACTTCCCAAGCTCTCTCATCCCCAACAAATTGCATACTTGCCCCCCTTTCCAAAACTCTTGCATTCATCTCCCTAACAACCCCATCCATAAACAATTTAAACAACCATGGAGACATCATATACCCCTGCCGCAAACCTACATTCACTGAGAACCAATCACTTTCCCCTCTTCCTACACGTACACATGCCTTATATCCTCGATAAGAACTTTTCACTGCTTCTAACAACTTGCCTCCCACACCATATATTCTTAATAACTTCCACAGAGTATCTCTATCAACTCTATCATATGCCTTCTCCAGATCCACAAATGCTATATACAAATCCATTTCCTTTTCTAAGTATTTCTCACATAAATTTTTCAAAGCAAACACCTCATCCACATATCCTCTACTACTTCTGAAACCACACTGCTCATCCCCAATCTGATGCTCTGTACTTGCCTTCACCCACTCAATCAATACCCTCCCATAAAATTTACCAGCAAAACTCAACAAACTTATACCTCTGTAATTTGAGCACTCACTCTTATCCCCTTTGCCTTTGTACAATGGCACTATGCAAGCATTCCGCCAATCCTAAGGCACTTCACCATGAATCATACATACATTAAACAACCTTACCAACCAGTCAACAATACAGTCACCCGCTTTTTTCAATAAATTCCACTGCAATACCATCCAAACCGGCTGCCTTACCGGCTTTCATCTTCCGCAAAGCTTTCACTACCTCTTCTCTGTTTACCAAATCATTTTCCCTAACCCTCTCACTTTGCACACCACCTCGACCAAAACGCCCTATATCTGCCACTCTATCATCAAACACATTCAACAAACCTACAAAATACTCACTCCATCTCCTTCTCACATCACCACTACTTGTTATCACCTCTCCATTAGCCCCCTTCGCTGAAGTTCCCATTTGCTCCGTTGTCGTATGCACTTTATTTACCTCCTTCCAAAACATCTTTTTATTCTCCCTAAAATTTAATGATACTCTCTCACCTCAACTCTCATTTGCCCTCTTTTTCACCTCTTGCACCTTTCTCTTGACCTCCTGTTTCTTTCTATTATAATTCTCCCACTCATTTGCATTTTCTCCCTGCAAAAATCGTCCAAATGCCTCTCTCTTCTCTTTCACTAATAATCTTACTTCTTCATCCCACCACTCACTACCCTTTCTAATCAACCCACCTCCCACGCTTCTTATGCCACAATCATCTTTTTCGCAAGCCATCACTGCTTCCCTAAATATATCCCATTCCTCCCCCACTCCCCTTCCCTCCTTTGTTCTCACCTTTTTCCATTCTGTACGCAGGCTCTCCTGGTACTTCCCCACACAAGTCTCCTCCCCAAGTTCACTTACACTCACCAATCTCTTCACCCCAACATTCTCTCTTCTTTTCTGAAAACCCCTAGAAATCTTCACCTTCGCCTCCACAAGATAATGATCAGACATCCCCCCAGTTGCACCTCTCAGCACATTAACATCCAAAAGTCTCTCTTTCTCGCGCCTATCAATTAACACGTAATCCAATAACGCTCTCTGGCCATCTCTCCTACTTACATACGTATACTTATGTCTATCTCGCTTTTTAAACAAGGTATTCCTAATCACCAGTCCTTCAGCATATAAATCTACAAGCTCTTCACCATTTCCATTTACAACACTGAACACCCCATGTATACCAATTATTCCTTCAACTGCCACATTACTCACCTTTGCATTCAAATCACCCATCACTATAACCCGGTCTTGTGCATCAAAACCACTAACACACTCATTCAGGTGCTCCGAAAACACTTGCCTCACATGATCTTTCTTACATGCCCGGGTGTATATGCACCAATAATCAATATATATATATATATATATATATATATATATATATATATATATATATATATATATATATATATATATATATATATATATATATAGGGAGCGGGGGGCTGGAAATCCTCCCCTCTCGTTTTTTTTTTTTTTTTTTTTCCAAAAGAAGGAACAGAGAAGAGGTCCAGGTGAGGATATTCCCTCAAAGGCCCAGTCCTCTGTTGTTAACGCTACCTCGCTGTCGCGGGAAATAACGAATAGTATAAAAAAAAAAAAAAATATACATATATATATATATATATATATATATATATATATTTGTATTTGCTTTTTCGCTGTCCCCCGCGCTTGCGAGGTAGCGCAACGATACAGACGAAAGAAATACCCCAACCCACTCCCACACGTATTGACACACACGTCCACACACGCAAACATACACACCCACACATCCCAACGTACACACATATATACACACCAGACACACACATATACACACATGCATACAATTCACACTGTCTTCTCCTACTCACACCCATCGACACCTCGCCACACACCGAATAACATACCCCTCCCCCCTCAGGTGCGCGAGGCAGCGCCAGGAAAAAACCAAAAAAGGCATCATTCGCTCACACTCAGTCTCCAGCCGTCATGTAATAATGCGCGAAACCACAGCTCCCTTTCCACATCCAGGCCCCACACAACTTTCCATGGTTTACCCCAGACGCTTCACATGTCCTGATTCAATCTATTGAGAGCACGTCGACCCCGGTATACCACATCGATCCAATTCAGTCTATTCGTTGCCCGCCTATCACCCTCATGCATGTTCAGGCCCCGATCACTCAAAATCTTTTTCACTCCATCTTCCCACCTCCAATCTGGTCTCCCACGTCTTCTCGTTCCCTCCACCTCCGAGACATATATTCTCTTGGTCAATCTTTCCTCACTCATTCTCTCCATGTGCCCAAACCATTTCAACAAATGGCGTCCTAGATTCGTGTCTTGGATGTATAACAACTGACTGTTATATTTGTCTCTTGTGTCTCCCCTAATGATGTGATTATTACACGAAAGTGCACTTGGGAACTTTTCGTGTTTCATTTTCCCCGTGGACTCATAGGAATATCGTGATCACGCGCAAAATTGTGATCCTTTCCAACATATATATGTTTTTTTTTTTTGCTTTGTCGCTGTCTCCCGCGTTTGCAAGGTAGCGCAAGTAAACAGACGAAAAAATGGCCCAATCCACCCCCATACACATGTATATACATACGTCCACACACGCAAATATACATACCTACACAGCTTTCCATGGTTTACCCCAGACGCTTCACATGCCTTGATTCAATCCACTGACAGCACGTCAACCCCGGTATACCACATCGATCCAATTCACTCTATTCCTTGCCCTCCTTTCACCCTCCTGCATGTTCAGGCCCCGATCACACAAAATCTTTTTCACTCCATCTTTCCACCTCCAATTTCGTCTCCCACTTCTCGTTCCCTCTACCTCCGACACATATATCCGCTTGGTCAATCTTTCCTCACTCATTCTCTCCATGTGCCCAAACCATTTCAAAACACCCTCTTCTGCTCTCTCAACCACGCTCTTTTTATTTCCACACATCTCTCTTACCCTTACGTTACTTACTCGATCAAACCACCTCACCCCACAAATTGTCCTCAAGCATCTCATTTCCAGCACATCCATCCTCCTGCGCACAACTCTATCCATAGCCCACGCCTGGCAACCATACAACATTGTTGGAACCAGTATTCCTTCAAACATACCCATTTTTGCTTTCCGAGATAATGTTCTCGACTTCCACACATTCTTCAAGGCTCCCAGGATTTTCGCCCCCTCCCCCACCCTCTGATCCACTTCCGCTTCCATGGTTCCATCCGCTGCCAGATCCACTCCAAGATATCTAAAACACTTTACTTCCTCCAGTTTTTCTCCATTCAAACTTACCTCCCAGTTGACTTGACCCTCAACCCTACTGTACCTAATTACCTTGCTCCTATTCACATTTACTCTTAACTTTCTTCTTTCACACACTTTATCAAACTCAGTCTCCAGCTTCGGCAGTTTCTCACATGAATCAGCCACGAGCGCTGTATCATCAGCGAACAACAACTGACTCACTTCCCAAGCTCTCTCATCCCCAACAGACTTCATACTTGCCCCTCTTTCCAAAACTCTTGCATTCACCTCACTAACAACCCATCCATAAACAAATTAAACAACCATGGAGATATCACACACCCCCGCCGCAAACCTACATTCACTGAGAACCAATCACTTTCCTCTCTTCCTACACGTACACATGCCTTACATCCTCGATAAAAACTTTTTACTGCTTCTAACAACTTGCCTCCCACACCATATATTCTTAATACCTTCCACAGAGCATCTCTATCAACTCTATCATATGCCTTCTCCAGATCCATAAATGCTACATACAAATCCACTTGCTTTTCTAAGTATTTCTCACATACATTCTTCAAAGCAAACACCTGATCCACACATCCTCTACCACTTCTGAAACCACACTGCTCTCCCCCAATCTGATGCTCTGTACATGCCTTCACCCTCTCAATCAATACCCTCCCATATAATTTACCAGGAATACTCAACAAACTTATACCTCTGTAATTTGAGCACTCACTCTTACCCCCTTTGCCTCTGTACAATGGCACTATGCATGGATTCCGCCAATCCTCAGGCACCTCACCATGAGTCATACATACATTAAATAACCTTACCAACCAGTCAATAATACAGTCACCCCCTTTTTTAAAAAAAATCCACTGCAATACCATCCAAACCTGCCGCCTTGCCGGCTTTCATCTTCCGCAAAGCTTTTACTACCTCTTCTCTGTTTACCAAATCATTTTCCCTAACCCTCTTACTTTGCACACCACCTCGACCAAAACACCCTATATCTGCCACTCTATCATCAAACACATTCAACAAACCTTCAAAATACTCATTCTTCTCCTTCTCACATCACCACTACTTGTTATCACCTCCCCATTTGCGCTCTTCACTGAAGTTCCCATTTGCTTCCTTGTCTTACGCACTTTATTTACCTCCTTCCAAAATATCTTTTTATTCTCCTTAAGATTTAATGATATTCTCTCACCCCAACTCTCATTTGCCCTCTTTTTCACCTCTTGCACCTTTCTCTTGTGCTTCTTTCTCTTTCTTTTATACATCTCCCACTCAATTGCATTTTTTCCCTGCAAAAATCGTCCAAATGCCTCCCTCTTCTCTTTCACTAATAATCTTACTTCTTCATCCCACCACTCACTACCCTTTCTAATCAACCCACCTCCCACTCTTCTCATGCCACAAGCATCTTTTGCGCAATCCATCACTGATTCCCTAAATACATCCCATTCCTCCCCCACTCCCCTTCCCTCCTTTGTTCTCACCTTTTTCCATTCTGTACTCAGTCTCTCTGGTACTTCCTCACACAAGTCTCCTTCCCAAGCTCACTTACTCTCACCACCCTCTTCACCCCAACATTCACTCATTTTTTCTGAAAACCCATACAAATCTTCACCTTAGTCTCTACAAGATAATGATCAGACATCCCTCCAGTTGCACCTCTCAGCACATTAACATCCAAAAGTCTCTCTTTCGCGCGCCTGTCAATTAACAAGTAATCCAATAACGCTCTCTGGCCATCTCTCCTACTTACATACGTATACTTATGTATATCTCGCTTTTTAAACCAAGTATTCCCAATCACCAGTCCTTTTTCAGCACAAAAATCGACAAGCTCTTCACCATTTCCATTTACAACACTGAACACCCCATGTATACCAATTATTCCCTCAACTGCCACATTACTCACCTTTACATTCAAATCATCCATCACTATAACCCGGTCTCGTGCATCAAAACCACTAACACACTCATTCAGTTGCTCCCAAAACAATTGCCTCTCATGATCCTTCTTCTCATGCCCAGGTGCATATGCACCAATAATCACCCATCTCTCTCCATCAACTTTCAGTTTTACCCATATTAATCGAGTTACTTTCTTACATTCTATCACATCCTCCCACAACTCCTGTTTCAGGAGTACTGCTACTCCTTCTCTTTCTCTTGTCCTCTCACTAACCCCTGACTTTACTCCCAAGACATTCCCAAACCACTCTTCCCCTTTACCCTTGAGCTTCGTTTCACTCAGAGCCAAAACATCCAGGTTCCTTTCCTCAAACATACTACCTATCTCTCCTTTTATCTCATCTTGGTTACATCCACACACATTTAGACACCCCAGTCTGAGCCTTCGAGGAGGATGAGCACTCCCCGCGTGACTCCTTCTTCTGTTTCCCATTTTAGAAAGTTAAAAAATACAAGGAGGTGAGGATTTCTGGCCCCCCGCTCCCGTCCCCTCTAGTCGCCTTCTACGACACGCGAGAATGCGTGGAAGTATTCTTTCCACCCATCCCCAGGAATAAATATATATAATATATAATATATATTATATATATATATATATATATATATATATATATATATAGTTATATAAATTATATATAATACTAAATATAATATATATAATATATATATATATATATATATATATATATATATATCTATATAATATATATATATATATATAAAATATAATATATATATATATATATATATATATATATATATATATATATAATATATATATTCTTTTTTTCATTCATTTCAAGCTAGAAGTTTTCAGTTTCTAAATTGTTTCTTACATTTCTCATATGTATATATATGTATGTGTGTGTGTGTGTGTATATGTGCGTATGTATGTGTATGTGTGTGTATGTGTATATGTATATATATATGTATATTATCCCTGGGGATAGGGGTGAAAGAATACTTCCCACGTATTCCTCGCGTGTCGTAGAAAGCGACTAGAGGGGACGGGAGCGGGGGGCCAGAAATCCTCCCCTCCTTGTATTAACTTTCTAAAATGGGAAACAGAAGAAGGAGTCACGCGGGGAGTGCTCATCCTCCTCGAAGGCTCAGAGTGGGGTGCCTAAATGTGTGTGGATGTAACCAAGATGTGAAAAAAGGAGAGATAGGTAGTATGTTTGAGGAAAGGAACCTGGATGTTTTGGCTCTGAGTGAAACGAAGCTCAAGGGTAAAGGGGAAGAGTGGTTTGGGAATGTCTGGGGAGTAAAGTCAGGGGTTAGTGAGAGGACAAGAGCAAGGGAAGGAGTAGCAATACTCCTGAAACAGGAGTTGTGGGAGTATGTGATAGAGTGTAAGAAAGTAAATTCTCGATTAATATGGGTAAAACTGAAAGTTGATGGAGAGAGGTGGGTGATTATTGGTGCATATGCACCTGGGCATGAGAAGAAAGATCAAGAGAGGCAAGTGTTTTGGGAGCAGCTGAATGAGTGTGTTAGTGGTTTTGATGCACGAGACCGGGTTATAGTGATGGGTGATTTGAATGCAAAGGTGAGTAATGTGGCAGTTGAGGGAATAATTGGTATACATGGGGTGTTCAGTGTTGTAAATGGAAATGGTGAAGAGCTTGTAGATTTATGTGCTGAAAAAGGACTGATGATTGGGAATACCTGGTTTAAAAAGCGAGATATACATAAGTATACTTATGTAAGTAGGAGAGATGGCCAGAGAGCGTTATTGGATTACGTGTTAATTGACAGGCGTGCGAAAGAGAGACTTTTGGATGTTAATGTGCTGAGAGGTGCAACTGGAGGGATGTCTGATCATTATCTTGTGGAGGCTAAGGTGAAGATTTGTATGGGTTTTCAGAAAAGAAGAGTGAATGTTGGGGTGAAGAGGGTGGTGAGAGTAAGTGAGCTTGAGAAGGAGACCTGTGTGAGGAAGTACCAGGAGAGACTGAGTACAGAATGGAAAAAGGTGAGAACAATGGAAGTAAGGGGAGTGGGGGAGGAATGGGATGTATTTAGGGAATCAGTGATGGATTGCGCAAAAGATGCTTGTGGCATGAGAAGAGTGGGAGGTGGGTTGATTAGAAAGGGTAGTGAGTGGTGGGATGAAGAAGTAAGAGTATTAGTGAAAGAGAAGAGAGAGGCATTTGGACGATTTTTGCAGGGAAAAAATGCAATTGAGTGGGAGATGTATAAAAGAAAGAGACAGGAGGTCAAGAGAAAGGTGCAAGAGGTGAAAAAAAGGGCAAATGAGAGTTGGGGTGAGAGAGTATCATTAAATTTTAGGGAGAATAAAAGATGTTCTGGAAGGAGGTAAATAAAGTGCGTAAGACAAGGGAGCAAATGGGAACTTCAGTGAAGGGCGCAAATGGGGAGGTGATAACAAGTAGTGGTGATGTGAGAAGGAGATGGAGTGAGTATTTTGAAGGTTTGTTGAATGTGTTTGATGATAGAGTGGCAGATATAGGGTGTTTTGGTCGAGGTGGTGTGCAAAGTGAGAGGGTTAGGGAAAATGATTTGGTAAACAGAGAAGGAGGTAGTGAAAGCTTTGCGGAAGATGAAAGCCGGTAAGGCAGCAGGTTTGGATGGTATTGCAGTGGAATTTATTAAAAAAGGGGGTGACTGTATTGTTGACTGGTTGGTAAGGTTATTTAATGTATGTATGACTCATGGTGAGGTGCCTGAGGATTGGCGGAATGCGTGCATAGTGCCATTGTACAAAGGCAAAGGGGATAAGAGTGAGTGCTCAAATTACAGAGGTATAAGTTTGTTGAGTATTCCTGGTAAATTATATGGGAGGGTATTGATTGAGAGGGTGAAGGCATGTACAGAGCATCAGATTGGGGAAGAGCAGTGTGGTTTCAGAAGTGGTAGAGGATGTGTGGATCAGGTGTTTGCTTTGAAGAATGTATGTGAGAAATACTTAGAAAAGCAAATGGATTTGTATGTAGCATTTATGGATCTGGAGAAGGCATATGATAGAGTTGATAGAGATGCTCTGTGGAAGGTATTAAGAATATATGGTGTGGGAGGAAAGTTGTTAGAAGCAGTGAAAAGTTTTTATCGAGGATGTAAGGCATGTGTACGTGTAGGAAGAGAGGAAAGTGATTGGTTCTCAGTGAATGTAGGTTTGCGGCAGGGGTGTGTGATGTCTCCATGGTTGTTTAATTTGTTTATGGATGGGGTTGTTAGGGAGGTAAATGCAAGAGTTTTGGAAAGAGTGGCAAGTATGAAGTCTGTTGGGGATGAGAGAGCTTGGGAAGTGAGTCAGTTGTTGTTCGCTGATGATACAGCGCTGGTGGCTGATTCATGTGAGAAACTGCAGAAGCTGGTGACTGAGTTTGATAAAGTGTGTGGAAGAAGAAAGTTAAGAGTAAATGTGAATAAGAGCAAGGTTATTAGGTACAGTAGGGTTGAGGGTCAAGTCAATTGGGAGGTGAGTTTGAATGGAGAAAAACTGGAGGAAGTGAAGTGTTTTAGATATCTTGGAGTGGATCTGGCAGCGGATGGAACCATGGAAGCGGAAGTGGATCATAGGGTGGGGGAGGGGGCGAAAATCCTGGGGGCCTTGAAGAATGTGTGGAAGTCGAGAACATTATCTCGGAAAGCAAAAATGGGTATGTTTGAAGGAATAGTGGTTCCAACAATGTTGTATGGTTGCGAGGCGTGGGCTATGGATAGAGTTGTGCGCAGGAGGATGGATGTGCTGGAAATGAGATGTTTGAGGACAATGTGTGGTGTGAGGTGGTTTGATCGAGTGAGTAACGTAAGGGTAAGAGAGATGTGTGGAAATAAAAAGAGCGTGGTTGAGAGAGCAGAAGAGGGTGTTTTGAAGTGGTTTGGGCACATGGAGAGAATGAGTGAGGAAAGATTGACCAAGAGGATATATGTGTCGGAGGTGAGGGAACGAGGAGAAGAGGGGAACCAAATTGGAGGTGGAAAGATGAGTGAAAAAGATTTTGTGTGATCGGGGCCTGAACATGCAGGAGGTGTGAAAGGAGGGCAAGGAATAGAGTGGAATGGAGCGATGTGGTATACGGGTTGACGTGCTGTCAGTGGATTGAATCAAGGCATGTGAAGCGTCTGGGGTAAAACCATGGAAAGCTGTGTAGGTATGTATATTTGCGTGTGTGGACGTGTGTATGATACATGTGTATGGGGGGGGGTTGGGCCATTTCTTTCGTCTGTTTCCTTGCGCAACTCGCAAACGCGGGAGACAGCGACAAAGTAATAAAAAAAAAAAAAAAAAATATAAATATATATAATATATAATATATAAATATATATATATATATATATATATATATATTTATATAATATAAATAATATATTGTCGCTGATCTCCCGCGTTTGCAAGGTAGCGCAACGAAACAGCGAAAGAAATTGGCCCAAACCACCCCCAAACACATGTGATATACAATACACGTCCCCACACGCAAATATAACATACCCATACATCCTCAATGTATACATATATAATACACACACAGACATACAAATATATATAACCCATGCACACAATTCACACTGTCTGCATTTATTCATTCCAAACTGCCACCTCGCCACACATGGATAACATCCCCTTCCCTCAGTGTGCGAGGAAGCGCAGGAAAAGACGAAAAATAAAGACCCTATTCGTTCACACTCAGACTCTAGCTGTCATGCAATAATGCCCTAAACCACAGCTCCCTTTCCAATCCAGACCTCACAACTACTTACTCATAGTTTACCCCAGACATTTGACATGCCCTGATTCAATCCATTGACAGCGCGTCCGACCCCGTATACCACATCGATCCAATTCACTCTATTCCTACCCGCCTTTCACCCTCCTGCATGTTTCAGGCCCCGATCACTCAAAATCTTTTTCACTCCATCTTTCCACCTCCAATTTGTCTCCCACTTCTCCTCGTTCCCTCCACCACCGACATATATATCACTTTGTCAATCTTTCCTCACTCATTATCTCCATGTGCCCAAATCGTTTCAAGACACCATCTTCTGCTCCCTCAACCACGCTCTTCTTTTTATCACATATTTCTCTTAAGCCTTACATTACTTACTCGATCAAACCACCTCACACCACACAATGTCATCAAACATCTCATTCACGCACATCCACCCTTCTGCGCATTACTGTATCCATAGCCCACGCCATCGCAACCATACAACTTGCTGGAATCACTGTTCCTCAAACCTAGACATTTTTGCTCCCGAGATAATGTTCTCACTTCACACATTCTTCAAGGCTCCGGATTTCGTCCCCACCCCCATCCTATGATTTCACTTGCCGATTCCATGGTTCCATCCGTTGCCAGATTTACTCCTGATGTCTAAAACACTTACTTCCTCCAGTTTTTCTCCATTCAAACTACCTCCAATTGACTTGACCCTCAACCCTACCGTATCTAATAACCTTGCTCTTATTCATATTTACTCTTAACTTTCTTCTTTCGAACACTTTAGCAAACTCATTCACCAGCTTCTGCAGTTTCTCACATGAATCAGCCACCAGCGTTGCATCATCAGCGAACAACAAATGACTCACTTCCCAAGCTCTCTCATCCCCAACAGATTGCATACTTGCCCCTTTTTCCAAAACTCTTGCATTCATCTCCCTAAGAACCCCATCCATAAACAATTTAAACAACCATGGAGACATCATATACCCCTGCCGCAAACCTACATTCACAGAGAACCAATCACTTTCCCCTCTTCCTACACGTACACATGCCTTATATCCTCGATAAAAACTCTTCACTGCTTCTAACAACTTGCCTCCCACACCATATATTCTTAATAACTTCAACAGATAATCTGTATCAACTCTATCATATGCCTTCTCCAGATCCATAAATGCTATATACAAATCCATTTGCTTTTCTAAGTATTTCTCACATAAATTCTTCAAAGCAAACACCTGATCCACATATCCTCTACTACTTCTGAAACCACACTGCTCATCCCCAATCTGATGCTCTGTACTTGCCTTCACCCACTCAATCAATACCCTCCCATATAATTTACCAGCAAAACTCAACAAACTTATACCTCTGTAATTTGAGCACTCACTCTTATCCCCTTTGCCTTTGTGCAATGGCACTATGCAAGCATTCCGCCAATCCTAAGGCACTTCACCATGAATCATACATACATTAAACAACCTTACCAACCAGTCAACAATACAGTCACACGCTTTTTTCAATAAATTCCACTGCAATACCATCTGAACCTGCTGCCTTACCGGCTTTCATCTTCCGCAAAGCTTTTACTACCTCTTCTCTGTTTACCAAATCATTTTCCCTAACCCTCTCATTTTGCACACCACCTCGACCAAAACGCCCTATATCTGCCACTCTATCATCAAACACATTCAACAAACCTACAAAATACTCTCTCCATCTCCTTCTCACATCACCACTACTTGTTATCACCTCTCCATTAGCCCCCTTCGCTGAAGTTCCCATTTGTTCCGTTGTCTTATGCACTTTATTTACCTCCTTCCCAAACATCTTTTTATTCTCCCTAAAATTTAATGATACTCTCTCACCTCAACTCTCATTTGCCCTCTTTTTCACCTCTTGCACCTTTCTCTTGACCTCCTGTCTCTTTCTTTTATACATCTCCCACTCATTTGCATTTTTTCCGTGCAAAAATCGTCCAAATGCCTCTCTCTTCTCTTTCACTAATAATCTTACTTCTTCATCCCACCACTCACTACCCTTTCTAATCAACCCACCTCCCACGCTTCTTATGCCACAATCATCTTTTTCGCAAGCCATCACTGCTTCCGTAAATATATCCCATTCCTCCCCCACTCGCCTTCCCTCCTTTGTTCTCACCTTTTTCCATTCTGTACGCAGGCTCTCCTGGTACTTCCTCACACAAGTCTCCCCCCCAAACTCACTTACTCTCACCAATCTCTTCACCCCAACATTCTCTCTTCTTTTCTGAAAACCCCTACAAATCTTCACCTTCGCCTCCACAAGATAATGATCAGACATCCCTCCAGTTGCACCTCTCAGCACATTAACATCCAAAAGTCTCTCTTTCTCGCGCCTATCAATTAACACGTAATCCAATAACGCTCTCTGGCCATCTCTCCTACTTACATACGTATACTTATGTCTATCTCGCTTTTTAAACAAGGTATTCCTAATCACCAGTCCTTTTTCAGCATATAAATCTACAAGCTCTTCACCATTTCCATTTACAACACTGAACACCCCATGTATACCAATTATTCCTTCAACTGCCACATTACTCACCTTTGCATTCAAATCAGCCATCACTATAACCCGGTCTTGTGCATCAAAACCACTAACACACTCATTCAGCTGCTCCGAAAACACTTGCCTCTCATGATCTTTCTTACATGCCCGGGTGTATATGCACCTATAATCAATATATATATATATATATATATATATATATATATATATATATATATATATATATATATATATATATATATATATATATATATATATATATATAGGGAGCGGGGGGCTGGAAATCCTCCCCTCTCGTTTTTTTTTTTTTTTTTTTTCCAAAAGAAGGAACAGAGAAGAGGTCCAGGTGAGGATATTCCCTCAAAGGCCCAGTCCTCTGTTGTTAACGCTACCTCGCTGTCGCGGGAAATAACGAATAGTATAAAAAAAAAAAAAAATATACATATATATATATATATATATATATATATATATATATTTGTATTTGCTTTTTCGCTGTCTCCCGCGCCTGCGAGGTAGCGCAACGAAACAGACGAAAGAAATAATCTAACCCACCCCCACACATATGGACACACACACGTCCACACACGCAAACATACACACCCACACATCCCAACGTACACACATATATACACACACAGACACACACATTTACACACATGCATACAATTCACACTGTCTTCTCCTACTCACCCCCATCGACACCTCGCCACACACCGAATAACATCCCCCTCCCCCCACATGTGCGCGAGGCAGCGCCAGGAAAAAAACAACAAAGGGATCATTCGCTCACACTCAGTCTCCAGCCGTCATGTAATAATGCCCGAAACCACAGCTCCCTTTCCACATCCAGGCCCCACACAACTTTCCATGGTTTACCCCAGACGCTTCACATGCCCTGATTCAATCTATTGAGAGCACGTCGACCCCGGTATACCACATCGATCCAATTCAGTCTATTCGTTGCCCGCCTATCACCCTCATGCATGTTCAGGCCCCGATCACTGAAAATCTTTTTCACTCCATCTTCCCACCTCCAATCTGGTCTCCCACGTCTTCTCGTTCCCTCCACCTCCGAGACAAATATTCTCTTGGTCAATCTTTCCTCACTCATTCTCCCCATGCGCCCAAACCATTTCAACAAATGATGTCCTAGATTCGTCTCTTGGATGTATATCAACTGACTGTTATATTTCTCTCTTGTGTCTCCCCTAATGATGTGATTCTTACACGAAAGTGCACTTGGGAACTTTTCGTGTTTCATTTTCCCCGTGGACTCATAGGAAAATCGTGATCACGCGCAAAATTGTGATCCTTTCCAACATATATATATTTTTTTTTTTTTGCTTTGTCGCTGTCTCCCGCGTTTGCGAGGTAGCGCAAGGAAACAGACGAAAGAAATGGCCCAATCCACCCCCATACACATGTATATACATACGTCCACACACGCAAATATACATACCTACACATCTTTCCATGGTTTACCCCAGACGCTTCACATGCCCTGATTCAATCCACTGACAGCACGTCAACCCCGGTATACCACATCGATCCAATTCACTCTATTCCTTGCCCTCCTTTCACCCTCCTGCATGTTCAGGCCCCGATCACACAAAATCTTTTTCACTCCATCTTTCCACCTCCAATTTGGTCTCCCACTTCTCCTCGTTCCCTCCACCTCCGACACATATATCCTCTTGGTCAATCTTTCCTCACTCATTCTCTCCATGTGCCCAAACCATTCAAAACACCGTCTTCTGCTCTCTCAACCACGCTCTTTTTATTTCCACACATCTCTCTTACCCTTACGTTACTTACTCGATCAAACCACCTCACACCACACATTGTCCTCAAACATCTCATTTCCAGCACATCCATCCTCCTGCGCACAACTCTATCCATAGCCCACGCCTGGCAACCATACAACATTGTTGGAACCACTATTCCTTCAAACATACCCATTTTTGCTCTCCTAGATAATGTTCTCGACTTCCACACATTCTTCAAGGCTCCCAGAATTTTCGCCCCCTCCCCCACCCTCTGATCCACTTCCGCTTCCATGGTTCCATCCGCTGCCAGATCCACTCCCAGATATCTAAAACACTTTACTTCCTCCAGTTTTTCTCCATTCAAACTTACCTCCCAGTTGACTTGACCCTCAACCCTACTGTACCTAATTACCTTGCTCTTATTCACATTTACTCTTAACTTTCTTCTTTCACACAGTTTACCAAACTCAGTCTCCAGCTTCGGCAGTTTCTCACATGAATCAGCCACCAGCGCTGTATCATCAGCGAACAACAACTGACTCACTTCCCAAGCTCTCTCATCCCCAACAGACTTCATACTTGCCCCTCTTTCCAAAACTCTTGCATTCACCTCACTAACAACCCCATCCATAAACAAATTAAACAACCATGGAGACATCACACACCCCTGCCGCAAACCTACATTCACTGAGAACCAATCACTTTCCTCTCTTCCTACACGTACACATGCCTTACATCCTCGATAAAAACTTTTCACAGCTTCTAACAACTTGCCTCCCACACCATATATTCTTAATACCTTCCACAGAGCATCTCTATCAACTCTATCATATGCCTTCTCCAGATCCATAAATGCTACATACAAATCCATTTGCTTTTCTAAGTATTTCTCACATACATTCTTCAAAGCAAACACCTGATCCACACATCCTCTACCACTTCTGAAACCACACTGCTCTTCCCCAATCTGATGCTCTGTACATGCCTTCACCCTCTCAATCAATACCCTCCCATATAATTTACCAGGAATACTCAACAAACTTATACCTCTGTAATTTGAGCACTCACTCTTACCCCCTTTGCCTCTGTACAATGGCACTATGCATGGATTCCGCCAATCCTCAGGCACCTCACCATGAGTCATACATACATTAAATAACCTTACCAACCAGTCAATAATACAGTCACCCCCTTTTTTAAAAAAATCCACTGCAATACCATCCAAACCTGCCGCCTTGCCGGCTTTCATCTTCCGCAAAGCTTTTACTACCTCTTCTCTGTTTACCAAATCATTTTCCCTAACCCTCTTACTTTGCACACCACCTCGACCAAAACACCCTATATCTGCCACTCTATCATCAAACACATTCAACAAACCTTCAAAATACTCATTCTTCTCCTTCTCACATCACCACTACTTGTTATCACCTCCCCATTTGCGCTCTTCACTGAAGTTCCCATTTGCTTCCTTGTCTTACGCACTTTATTTACCTCCTTCCAAAATATCTTTTTATTCTCCTTAAGATTTAATGATATTCTCTCACCCCAACTCTCATTTGCCCTCTTTTTCACCTCTTGCACCTTTCTCTTGTGCTTCTTTCTCTTTCTTTTATACATCTCCCACTCAATTGCATTTTTTCCCTGCAAAAATCGTCCAAATGCCTCCCTCTTCTCTTTCACTAATAATCTTACTTCTTCATCCCACCACTCACTACCCTTTCTAATCAACCCACCTCCCACTCTTCTCATGCCACAAGCATCTTTTGCGCAATCCATCACTGATTCCCTAAATACATCCCATTCCTCCCCCACTCCCCTTCCCTCCTTTGTTCTCACCTTTTTCCATTCTGTACTCAGTCTCTCTGGTACTTCCTCACACAAGTCTCCTTCCCAAGCTCACTTACTCTCACCACCCTCTTCACCCCAACATTCACTCATTTTTTCTGAAAACCCATACAAATCTTCACCTTAGTCTCTACAAGATAATGATCAGACATCCCTCCAGTTGCACCTCTCAGCACATTAACATCCAAAAGTCTCTCTTTCGCGCGCCTGTCAATTAACAAGTAATCCAATAACGCTCTCTGGCCATCTCTCCTACTTACATACGTATACTTATGTATATCTCGCTTTTTAAACCAAGTATTCCCAATCACCAGTCCTTTTTCAGCACAAAAATCGACAAGCTCTTCACCATTTCCATTTACAACACTGAACACCCCATGTATACCAATTATTCCCTCAACTGCCACATTACTCACCTTTACATTCAAATCATCCATCACTATAACCCGGTCTCGTGCATCAAAACCACTAACACACTCATTCAGTTGCTCCCAAAACAATTGCCTCTCATGATCCTTCTTCTCATGCCCAGGTGCATATGCACCAATAATCACCCATCTCTCTCCATCAACTTTCAGTTTTACCCATATTAATCGAGTTACTTTCTTACATTCTATCACATCCTCCCACAACTCCTGTTTCAGGAGTACTGCTACTCCTTCTCTTTCTCTTGTCCTCTCACTAACCCCTGACTTTACTCCCAAGACATTCCCAAACCACTCTTCCCCTTTACCCTTGAGCTTCGTTTCACTCAGAGCCAAAACATCCAGGTTCCTTTCCTCAAACATACTACCTATCTCTCCTTTTATCTCATCTTGGTTACATCCACACACATTTAGACACCCCAGTCTGAGCCTTCGAGGAGGATGAGCACTCCCCGCGTGACTCCTTCTTCTGTTTCCCATTTTAGAAAGTTAAAAAATACAAGGAGGGGAGGATTTCTGGCCCCCCGCTCCCGTCCCCTCTAGTCGCCTTCTACGACACGCGAGGAATGCGTGGGAAGTATTCTTTCACCCCTATCCCCAGGGATAATATATATATATATATATATATATATATATATATATATATATATATATATATATATATATATGTATATATATATATATATATATATATATATATATATATATATATATATATATATATATATATATATATATATATATATATATATATATATATATATATATATATATATATATATATATATATATATATATATATATATATATATATATATATATATATATTCTTTTTTTCATTCATTTCAAGCTAGAAGTTTCAGTTTTCTAAATTGTTTCTTACATTTCTCATATGTATATATATGTATGTGTGTGTGTGTGTGTATATGTGCGTATGTATGTGTATGTGTGTGTATGTGTATATGTATATATATATGTATATTATCCCTGGGGATAGGGGTGAAAGAATACTTCCCACGTATTCCTCGCGTGTCGTAGAAAGCGACTAGAGGGGACGGGAGCGGGGGGCCAGAAATCCTCCCCTCCTTGTATTAACTTTCTAAAATGGGAAACAGAAGAAGGAGTCACGCGGGGAGTGCTCATCCTCCTCGAAGGCTCAGAGTGGGGTGCCTAAATGTGTGTGGATGTAACCAAGATGTGAAAAAAGGAGAGATAGGTAGTATGTTTGAGGAAAGGAACCTGGATGTTTTGGCTCTGAGTGAAACGAAGCTCAAGGGTAAAGGGGAAGTGTGGTTTGGGAATGTCTGGGGAGTAAAGTCAGGGGTTAGTGAGAGGACAAGAGCAAGGGAAGGAGTAGCAATACTCCTGAAACAGGAGTTGTGGGAGTATGTGATAGAGTGTAAGAAAGTAAATTCTCGAGTAATATGGGTAAAACTGAAAGTTGATGGAGAGAGGTGGGTGATTATTGGTGCATATGCACCTGGGCATGAGAAGAAAGATCAAGAGAGGCAAGTGTTTTGGGAGCAGCTGAATGAGTGTGTTAGTGGTTTTGATGCACAAGACCGGGTCATAGTGATGGGTGATTTGAATGCAAAGGTGAGTAATGTGGCAGTTGAGGGAATAATTGGTATACATGGGGTGTTCAGTGTTGTAAATGGAAATGGTGAAGAGCTTGTAGATTTATGTGCTGAAAAAGGACTGATGATTGGGAATACCTGGTTTAAAAAGCGAGATATACATAAGTATACTTATGTAAGTAGGAGAGATGGCCAGAGAGCGTTTTTGGATTACGTGTTAATTGACAGGCGTGCGAAAGAGAGACTTTTGGATGTTAATGTGCTGAGAGGTGCAACTGGAGGGATGTCTGATCATTATCTTGTGGAGGCTAAGGTGAAGATTAGTATGGGTTTTCAGAAAAGAAGAGTGAATGTTGGGGTGAAGAGGGTGGTGAGAGTAAGTGAGCTTGAGAAGGAGACCTGTGTGAGGAAGTACCAGGAGAGACTGAGTACAGAATGGAAAAAGGTGAGAACAATGGAAGTAAGGGGAGTGGGGGAGGAATGGGATGTATTTAGGGAATCAGTGATGGATTGCGCAAAAGATGCTTGTGGCATGAGAAGAGTGGGAGGTGGGTTGATTAGAAAGGGTAGTGAGTGGTGGGATGAAGAAGTAAGAGTATTAGTGAAAGAGAAGAGAGAGGCATTTGGACGATTTTTGCAGGGAAAAAATGCAATTGAGTGGGAGATGTATAAAAGAAAGAGACAGGAGGTCAAGAGAAAGGTGCAAGAGGTGAAAAGAAGGGCAAATGAGCGTTGGGGTGAGAGAGTATCATTAAATTTTAGGGAGAATAAGAAGATGTTCTGGAAGGAGGTAAATAAAGTGCGTAAGACAAGGGAGCAAATGGGAACTTCGGTGAAGGGCGCAAGTGGGGAGGTGATAACAAGTAGTGGTGATGCGAGAAGGAGATGGAGTGAGTATTTTGAAGGTTTGTTGAATGTGTTTGATGATAGAGTGGCAGATATAGGGTGTTTTGGTCGAGGTGGTGTGCAAAGTGAGAGGGTTAGGGAAAATGATTTGGTAAACAGAGAGGAGGTAGTAAAAGCTTTGCGGAAGATGAAAGCCGGCAAGGCGGCAGGTTTGGATGGTATTGCAGTGGAATTTATTAAAAAAGGGGGTGACTGTATTGTTGACTGGTTGGTAAGGTTATTTAATGTACGTATGACTCATGGTGAGGTGCCTGAGGATTGGCGGAATGCGTGCATAGTGCCATTGTACAAAGGCAAAGGGGATAAGAGTGAGTGCTCAAATTACAGAGGTATAAGTTTGTTGAGTATTCCTGGTAAATTATATGGGAGGGTATTGATTGAGAGGGTGAAGGCATGTACAGAGCATCAGATTGGGGAAGAGCAGTGTGGTTTCAGAAGTGGTAGAGGATGTGTGGATTAGGTGTTTGCTTTGAAGAATGTATGTGAGAAATACTTAGAAAAGCAAATGGATTTGTATGTAGCATTTATGAATCTGGAGAAGGCATATGATAGAGTTGATAGAAATGCTCTGTGGAAGGTATTAAGAATATATGGTGTGGGAGGAAAGTTGTTAGAAGCAGTGAAAAGTTTTTATCGAGGATGTAAGGCATGTGTACGTGTAGGAAGAGAGGAAAGTGATTGGTTCTCAGTGAATATAGGTTTGCGGCAGGGGTGTTTGATGTCTTCATGGTTGTTTAATTTGTTTATGGATGGGGTTGTTAGGGAGGTAAATGCAAGGGTTTTGGAAAGAGTGGCAAGTATGAAGTCTGTTGGGGATGAGAGAGCTTGGGAAGTGAGTCGGTTGTTGTTCGCTGATGATACAGCGCTGGTGGCTGATTCATGTGAGAAACTGCAGAAGCTGGTGACTGAGTTTGATAAAGTGTGTGGAAGAAGAAAGTTAAGAGTAAATATGAATAAGAGCAAGGTTATTAGGTACAGTAGGGTTGAGGGTCAAGTCAATTGGGAGGTGAGTTTGAATAGAGAAAAACTGGAGGAAGTGAAATTTTTTAGATATCTTGGAGTGGATCTGGCAGCGGATGGAACCATGGAAGCGGAAGTGGATCATAGGGTGGGGGAGGGGGCGAAAATCCTGGGGGCCTTGAAGAATGTGTGGAAGTCGAGAACATTATCTCGGAAAGCAAAAATGGGTATGTTTGAAGGAATAGTGGTTCCAACAATGTTGTATGGTTGCGAGGCGTGGGCTATGGATAGAGTTGTGCGCAGGAGGATAGATGTGCTGGAAATGAGATGTTTGAGGACAATGTGTGGTGTGAGGTGGTTTGATCGAGTGAGTAACGTAAGGGTAAGAGAGATGTGTGGAAATAAAAAGAGCGTGGTTGAGAGAGCAGAAGAGGGTGATTTGAAATGGTTTGGGCACATGGAGAGAATGAGTGAGGAAAGATTGACCAAGAGGATATATGTGTCGGAGGTGGAGGGAACGAGGAGAAGAGGGAGACCAAATTGGAGGTGGAAAGATGGAGTGAAAAAGATTTTGTGTGATCGGGGCCTGAACATGCAGGAGTGTGAAAGGAGGGCAAGGAATAGAGTGAAGTGGAGCGATGTGGTATACAGGGGTTGACGTGCTGTCAGTGGATTGAATCAAGGCATGTGAAGCGTCTGGGGTAAACCATGGAAAGCTGTGTAGGTATGTATATTTGCGTGTGTGGACGTGTGTATGTACATGTGTATGGGGGGGGGGGTTGGGCCATTTCTTTCGTCTGTTTCCTTGCGCTACCTCGCAAACGCGGGAGACAGCGACAAAGTATAAAAAAAAAAAAAAAAAAAATATATATATATATATATATATATATATATATATATATATATATATATATATATATATATATATATATATAAATATATTTGTCACTGTCTCCCGCGTTTGCAAGGTAGCGCAACGAAACAGCCGAAAGAAATGGCCCAACCCACCCCCATACACATGTATATACATACACGTCCCCACACGCAAATATACATACCCATACATCTCAATGTATACATATATATACACACACAGACATACAAATATATACCCATGCACACAATTCACACTGTCTGCATTTATTCATTCCTATCGCCACCTCGCCACACATGGAATAACATCCCCCTCTTCCCTCATGTGTGCGAGGAAGCGCTAGGAAAAGACAACAAAGGACCCTATTCGTTCACACTCAGACTCTAGCTGTCATGCAATAATGCCCTAAACCACAGCTCCCTTTCCATATCCAGACCTCACAGAACTTTCTATAGTTTACCCCAGACATTTGACATGCCCTGATTCAATCCATTGACAGCGCGTCGACCCCCGTATACCACATCGATCCAATTCACTCTATTCCTTACCCGCCTTTCACCCTCCTGCATGTTCAGGCCCCGATCACTCAAAATCTTTTTCACTCCATCTTTCCACCTCCAATTTGGTCTCCCACTTCTCCACGTTCCCTCCACCTCTGACATATATATCCTCTTGGTCAATCTTTCCTCACTCAATCTCTCCATGTGCCCAAATCGTTTCAAGACACCATCTTCTGCTCCCTCAACCACGCTCTTCTTTTTTTCACATATTTCTCTTAGCCTTACATTACTTACTCGATCAAACCACCTCACACCACATATTGTCATCAAACATCTCATTTCACGCACATCCACCCTCTGCGCATTACTCTATCCATAGCCCACGCCTCGCAACCATACAACGTTGCTGGAATCACTATTCCTTCAAACATAGACATTTTTGCTCTCCGAGATAATGTTCTCGACTTCTACACATTCTTCAAGGCTTCCGGGATTTTCGTCCCCTCTGCCCATCCTATGATTCACTTCCGATTCCATGGTTCCATCCGCTTGCCAGATTTACTCCCAGATGTCTAAAACACTTTACTTCCTCCAGTTTTTCTCCATTCAAACTTACCTCCAAATTGACTTGACCCTCAACCTTACTGTACCTAATAACCTTGCTCTTATTCACATTTACTCTTAACTTTCTTCTTTCACACACTTTACCAAACTCAGTCACCAGCTTCTGCAGTTTCTCACATGAATCAGCCACCAGTGCTGTATCATCAGCGAACAACAACTGACTCACTTCCCAAGCTCTCTCATCCCCAACAGACTGCATACTTGCACCTCTTTCCAAAACTTTTGCATTCACCTCACTAACAACCCCATCCATAAACAAATTAAAGAACCAGGGAGACATCACACAACCCTGCCGCAAACCTACATTCACAGAGAACCAATCACTTTCCTCTCTTCCTACACGTACACATGCCTTACATCCACGATAAAAACTTTTCACTGCTTCTAACAACTTGTCTCCCAAACCATATATTCTTAGTACCTTCCACAGAGCATCTCTATCAACTCTTTCATATGCCTTCTCCAGATCCATAAATGCTACATACAAATCCATTTGCTTTTCTAAGTATTTCTCATATACAAAGCAAACACCTGATCCACACATCCTCTACCACTTCTGAAACCACACTGCTCTTCCCCAATCTGATGCTCTGTACATGCCTTCACCCTCTCAATCAATACCCTCCCATATAATTTACCAGAATACTCAACAAACTTATGTCTCTGTAATTTGAGCACTCACTCTTATCTCCTTTGCCTTTATACAATGGCACTATGCACCCATTCCGCCAATCCTCAGGCACCTCACCATGAATCATGCATACATTGAATAACCTTACCAACCAGTCAACAATACAGTCACCCCCTTTTCCTAATAAATTCCACTGCAATACCATTCGAACCTGCTGCCTTGCCGGCTTTCATCTTCCGCAGACCTTTTAATACCTCTTTTCTGTTCACCAAATCATTTTCCCTAACCCTCTCACTTTGCACACCACCTCGACCAAAACACCCTATATCTGCCACTCTATCATCAAAAACATTTAACAAACCTTCAAAATACTCACTCCATCTCCTTCTCACATCACCACTACTTGTTATCACCTCCCCACTAGCCCCCTTCACTGAAGTTCCCATTTGCTCCCTTGTCTTACGCACTTTATTTACCTCCTTCCAGAACATCTTTCTATTCTCCCTAAAATTTAATGATACTCTCTCACCCCAACTCTCATTTGCCCTCTTTTTCACCTCTTGCACCTTTCTCTTTACCACCTGTCTCTTTCTTTTATACATCTCCCACTCATTTGCATTTTTTCCCTGCAAAAATCGTCTAAATGCCTCTCTCTTCTCTTTCACTAATAATCTTACTTCTTCATCCCACCACTCACTACCCTTTCTAATCAACCCACCTCCCACGCTTCTCATGCCACAAGCATCTTTTGCGCAAGCCATCACTGCATCCCTAAATACATCCCATTCCTCCCCCACTCCCCTTACCTCCTTTGTTCTCATCTTTTTCCATTCTGTACTCAGTCCCTCCTGGTACTTCCTCACACAAGTCTCCTTCCCAAGCTCACTTACTCTCACCACCCTCTTCCCCCAACATTCTCTCTTCTTTCCTGAAGACCCATACATATATATATATATATATATATATATATATATATATATGTATATATATATATATATATATATATATATATATATATATATATATATATATATATATATATATATATATATATATATATATATATATATATATATATATATGGTTCTCAGTGAATGTAGGTTTGCGGCAGGGGTGTGTGATGTCTCCATGGTTGTTTAATTTGTTTATGGATGGGGTTGTTAGGGAGGTGAATGCAAGAGTTTTGGAAAAAGGGGCAAGTATGAAGTCTGTTGTGGATGAGAGAGCTTGGGAAGTAAGTCAGTTGTTGTTCGCTGATGATACAGCGCTGGTGGTTGATTCATGTGAGAAACTGCAGAAGCTGGTGACTGAGTTTGGTAAAGTGTGTGAAAGAAGAAAGTTAAGAGTAAATGTGAATAAGAGCAAGGTTATTAGGTACAGTAGGGTTGAGGGTCAAGTCAATTGGGAGGTGAGTTTGAATGGAGAAAAACTGGAGGAAGTGAAGTGTTTTAGATATCTGGGAGTGGATCTGGCAGCGGATGGAACCATGGAAGCGGAAGTGGATCATAGGGTGGGGGAGGGGGCGAAAATTCTGGGAGCCTTGAAGAATGTGTGGAAGTCGAGAACATTATCTCGGAAAGCAAAAATGGGTATGTTTGAAGGAATAGTGGTTCCAACAATGTTGTATGGTTGCGAGGCGTGGGCTATGGATAGAGCTGTCCGCAGGAGGATGGATGTGCTGGAAATGAGATGTTTGAGGAGAATGTGTGGTGTGAGGTGGTTTGATCGAGTAAGTAACGTAAGGATAAGAGAGATGTGTGGAAATAAAAAGAGCGTGGTTGAGAGAGCAGAAGAGGGTGTTTTGAAGTGGTTCGGGCACATGGAGAGATGAGTGAGGAAAGATTGACCAATAGGATATATGTGTCGGAGGTGGAGGGAACGAGGAGAAGAGTTAGACCAAATTGGAGGTGGAAAGATGGAGTGAAAAAGATTTTGTGTGATCGGGGCCTGAACATGCAGGAGGGTGAAAGCAGGGCAAGGAATAGAGTGAATTGGAGCGATGTGGTATACCGGGGTTGACGTGCTGTCAGTGGATTGAATCAAGGCATGTGAAGCGTCTGGGGTAAACCATGGAAAGCTGTGTAGGTATGTATATTTGCGTGTGTGGACGTATGTATATACATGTGTATGGGGGGGGGGGTTGGGCCATTTCTTTCGTCTGTTTCCTTGCGCTACCTCGCAAACGCGGGAGACAGCGACAAAGTATAAAAAAAAAAAATATATATATATGTGTGTATATATATATATATATATATATATATATATATATATATATATATATATATATATATATATATATATATATATATATATAATTTGTTTATTATACTTAATCGCCGTCTCCCACGTCAGCGTGGAAGTGCAAGGAAATTGACGAGAAATGGCCCAACCCATATACATGCATGTACATAACGCTCATAAAAGCACATATATATACATATACATTTCAACGTATGCATACATAAACATGTATATATATACAGATGTACATATTCTTTCTTGCTGCCTCACCCCGCCAAACATGAATTAGACCTCCCCCTCCAGCTAGGTAGCGCCAAGAAAGACAAAATAGGCCAAATTCGTTCACACTCAGTGTTTACCTGTCATGTGTAATGCACCGAAATCAAAGCTCCCTTTCCACATCCAAGCTCTACACACTTTTCCATGGTTTACCCCAGAAGTTTCAAATGCTCTGGTTCACTCCACTGACAGCACGTCGACGCCGGTATACTACATCGTTCCAATTTACTCTATTCCTTCGCACGCCTTTACCCTCCTATATGTTCATGCCCCGATCGCTCAAAATCTTTTTCACTCCATCCTTCCACCTCAGTTTTGTCTTCCACTTCTCTTTCTTCCCTCCACCTCTGACACATATATCCTCTTCGTCAGTTTTTCCTCACTTATTCCCTCCATGTGTCCAAACTATTTCAACACACTCTCTTCTTTTTATTTCCACACATCTCTCTTCCCTTTCATTACTTACTCGATCAAACCACCTCACACCATGTATTGTCCTCAAACATTTCATATCCAACACATCCAACCTCCTATGTACAACTCCATCTATAGCCTATGCCTCGCATCCATATAACATTGTTGGAACCACTATTCCTTCAAACAAACACATTTTTACTCTCCGAGATAACGTTCTCGCCTTCCACACATTCTTCAACTCTCCCAGACCTTCGCCCCCTCCCCCACTATGTGACTCACTTCCGCTTCCATGGTTCCATCCGCTGATAAGTTAACTCCCAGATATCTAAAACGCTTCTATTTCTCCAGTTTTTCTCTATTCAAACTTACCCCCCAGTTACCTTCTCCGTCAACCCTACTGAACCTAATAACCTTGCTCTTATTCACATTTACTCCCAACTTTCTTCTTTCATACACTTTACTAACCTCTGCAGTTTCTCACCAGATTCAACTACCAGTACTGTATCATCAGCGAACAACAACTGACTCACTTCTCAAGTTCTCTCATTCACAACTTACTGCATACTTGACCCTCTCCCCAAATCTCTTGCATTCACTTCCCTAACCACCCCAGCCATAAATAAATTAAATATCTATGGAGACATCACACACCCCTGCCGCAAACCAACATTCAATGGCAACCAATCACTTTACTCTCTTCTTAATTGTACACATGCCTTATATCTTCGATAAAAACAATTCACTGCTTCTAGCAGCTTACCTCCCAAACCATATACTCTTAATACCTTCCACAGAGTATCTCTATCAACTCTACCATATGCCTTCTTCAGATCCATAAATGCTACATACAAATCCATCTGTTTTTCTAAGTATTTCTCACATACATTCTTGAAAGCTAACACATGACCCACACATCCTCTACCACTTCTGAAACAACACTGCTTTTCCCCAATATGTTGCTCTGTACATGCTTTTACCCTCTCAATCAATACCCTCCCATATAGTCTTCCATGAATACTCAACAAACTTCTGTATTTTAAGCACTCAGCTTTATCCCCTTTGCCTTTTTACAATGGCACTATGCCTACATCCCGCCAATCATCAGGCACCTCACCATGAACCATACATACATTGAATATCCTTACCAACCAGTCAACAACACAGTCACACCTTTTTTGATAAATTCTAATGCAATACCATCTATATCCACCGCCTTGCTGGCTTTCATCTTCCGCAAAGCTTTCACTACCTATTCTCTGTTTATCAAACCATCCTTCCTGACCCTCTCACTTCACACACCACCTCGACCAAAACACCATATATTTGCCACTTTATCATCATACACATTCAACACACCTTCAGAAAACTCACTCCATCTCCTTCTCACTTCATCACTACCTGTTATTACCACCCCAACAGCCCCCTTCACCGATGCTCCCATTATTTTCTTTGTCTTACACACATTCTTTACGTCCTTCCAAAACATCTTTTTATTCTCCCTAAAATTAAATGATACTCTCTCACCTCAACTCTCATTTGCTCTCTTTTTCACCTCATGTACCTTTCTCTTGACCTCCTGCCTTTTTCTTTTAAACATCTCCCTAGTCATTCGCACTACTTCCCTGCAAAAATCGCCCAAACATCCAAAACTCTCTCTTTCACGCTCCAATTAATCAACACATAGTCCAATAACGTTCTCTCCAGCTTACACACGTATACTTATGTATG
Organism: Panulirus ornatus; assembly: GCF_036320965.1. Lineage (NCBI taxonomy): Eukaryota > Metazoa > Arthropoda > Malacostraca > Decapoda > Palinuridae > Panulirus > Panulirus ornatus. Next base: position 24,723,279 of record NC_092234.1, on the reverse strand, counting down.
TCTCTCTTTTTAAACCAGGTGTTCCCAATCACCAGTCCTTTTTCAGCACACAAATCTACAAGCTCTTCACCATTTCCATTTACAACACTGACACCCGACGTACACCAATTATACCCTCAACTGCCACATTACTCACCTTTGCATTCAAATCACCCATCACTATATATATATATATATATATATATATATATATATATATATATATATATATATATATATATATAGTTAAAGTCAGTTCCACATAAACCCAGGATTAATTATAACAGCATATAGAGGACCTCCAGGCCCTAGTCTGCTCCCTTCTGCTACCACACCCTCCCTCACCACCACCAACGCCCTCCCACCTTGACCATCACACTCCCCCTCAACAGCACCACTCCCCTCCTCCCAGGTTACTACGCCATACGTATCCCTAACCACCACCACTCCCCTGTCCTTCGCCATCACACAGTCCATCACCAACACCACTCTCTCCCTCCCTGTCTACAAAAACCTCCGTCAGCACCAATACTCTCACTCCTTAGCCACGAAATAAATGCATGTCTGGGAAGTATGCATGGGGTAAGTTGTCGTACATCTGGCAACTTCCTCGAGGTGTCAACAGACCGGGAACGGACGGACAGACAGGAGCGCCTTTTTTATATGGGCGAAATGATTGTGACGTCAGAGAGAAACAGCATTAATCTCATTTAAGACGCGTGGTGGGCGCTGCTCTTTCCCTGCCTTTCGGCAAAATTTAGCGGTAGGTCTCGTAGGGAGGAAGACTCTCTCTCTCTCTCTCTCTCTCTCTCTCTCTCTCTCTCTCTCTCTCTCTCTCTCTCTCTCTCTCTCTCTCTCTCTCTCTCTCTCTCTCACCCAAAGCTCAACCCGAGTAGATGTAAAGTAAGGAGGATGAACATAGAATCGAGGATGAGTATAGAACTCCCTCTCCTAAATTCCACATAAATGTTTACACAAAACAGGCGTTAAAGAAGAATTTAATTAGGCAATTTAATCAATTTTCCTATATTCACTTTGGCATGTTCATCTCATGTACCAAGTGTGATTGACATCATATGGTAGGGTTACTTTAATGTAAATTGCCTTTAATTATAGATATAGTATAACGAGCGAAACATTATCTTGTTTTCATCAAAATAATTAGAGATAATTAAGACAGACCAACATTTTGATATTAATTAAGGTTTAATCATTTAAGGAGATGATTATCCTCTCAGATATATATATATATACTTGCAGATAATTGTGTAAGAAAAATGATGAAAAATTGCAATTACTTATGTGAATAAGTGGCGCTTTCAGCCAACCAAGGATACCATGAAACCACTGGGGCCACCATGAGCTTAGCAGACATACAATGAACCTAGAAGACCTACCATGAACCTAGAAGTACCATGAGCCTACCACAGGGTACCATGAAGATACCTTAATACCATGAGCCTACCACGAGTAGAATGAAGATAGCATAGTACTATGCGCATATAGCATATCACAAGTAACATGAATATATCAAGGTACCATGAGCCTGCCATGGGTACCATGAGCCTAGAAGGCGCACTATAAGGGTACCACGGATACCATGAGCATATCAGGATACCACGAGTATACCAGGGGTACCATGAACATACCAGGAACACCATGAATGTACCGGGCTACCATAACCCTACCAGGGGCATAACTAGCCTACCATTGGTAATAAGAACATACAAGAAGATCCATGAGAGTACCAGAGGCGCCATGAACTTACCAGGAATACCATGAGCCGACCAGAGGCAGCATGAGCCCGTTACGGGTACCATGAGTCTACCTGGGGCACCATGAGCCTGCCTATGGCACCTTCACCCTGCCGGGAGCAATAGGAGATTAGGAGAGGCACCATGAATCTACTAGTGGCTTCAATATCCTACCAATGGTAACATGAGCCTAATAGGGCCACCATAAACATACCAGGAACACCATGAGCCTACCAGGGACACCATGAGCTCACTATGGGCTTTATGAGTTTACCAAAAGCACCAGGATTCTACCAGGGACACCGTGAGCCTACAGGGACACCTTGAGCCTATGCAGTCACCATGAGCCTACCAGGAACATAATGAGTTCACTTTGGGTTACATGGGTTTACCAAGAGCACCAGGAATCTACCAAGGGCACCGTGAGCCTACCAGTGGTACCATGAGTCTACCAGGTGCACCATGAGCTTACCAGAGGCGCTATGAGCCTAGCAGAGGTTGCATGAGCCTATAAGGGGCACCATAAGCCTACCAAAGGTACCATGTACCTACCAGGGGCACCACGAGCCTACCAGGCGCACCATCAGCCTACCAGGGGCACCAAGAGCCTACCAAGGTCACCATGAACCTATCAGTGGTACCATGATCCGAGCAAGGATACCATGAACTTTGAGTACCAAGAGCTTATTTTGGGTACCTTGAATTTACCAGGGGCTCTACGAACCTAACACGGGTACCATGAACCTATCAGGGTACCTTGAGCCTTCCGTTGGTACCAGGGGTACTATGAGTCCACTAGACAAACCATGAAGCCTATTTGTGGTACCATGAGCACATGTGGACCACTATGAGCTTACCAGGAGAACACGAGGACATATAACAATACAAATGATAACAGACTCACAAATACAGACATATAGAGACTCCTCTAGTGAGAACAGGAGAGCAAATGTGTAACTAAGAGCAGTGTCTGTATGCTTTATATGAGAAAGGATTTGCAATTGAGGTCAGTCTTCAAGTGAAGGAGATGTCTCGACAACTTTATTTTTTTTCGTTCTTTTGTCATATTCTACATATATTGATCTATGTCATGATGTATTGATCTACACCAGGGCCTTGAGTTGCCTCATCTTGCGACGGTTCGGACCTGCGACACTTTAGAATTAGGAAACGGTGTATCAAGTTAACGAGACAGCTTCATCTTGCGATGGACCGAGAAATAAAGATGAAAAACCATTTTAACCTCATACCTTTAACGTATAAATGAGTATTGTCTCTTGGTACTAAGTATATCATCACAATTAGAGGCATCGTATTTCTATCATGCATATCTTACTGATGTCACTGCACAATACTACTCGATATGCATCTTATGAACTGGGGAAGTACATTCGTACGTGTTCACTCCTGTGCCATTATACACCACATCCGCGGTAAGTGTAGGTATTCCAGTATGTATGGTAGGAGCGTTACAGATAACTCTTGGGGGGGGGGGGGGGTACACAGACAATGCAGAGAATAACGGACATAGCCCGAGTCCTCTCCTCTACTCTCCTTCCCAGTAGTTCTCAATCTACTCCAACCCATTTCAGCTGCAGTCTAAACCCTCACCTCAACGTTTCAGCATGGTGACATTCTTAGTAAGTTTCGTTATGGCAAATGTCTAAATTACGTCATAGAGTTTGGATCTGTCTATGAGTGACAGTCTAAGTTGCTTCAAGTTCATTATAGTCCATTCATACAGGCTAGACTGGCTGAGATATTTAACCAAGGAATGTAATCCCCTTTATTATACAGGTTACATTGCTTCAACTAAGACGGACTAGACTTGCGACAAGTGTCCAGAAATGTAACCGCGACGTAGGATGAGGCTCTGTTCATACGAGGAAAATTACAAAGGAATACAAACACTGATCCTCCCCAGTCTAATGCCTTCACTCTCTCAACCACTACCCTCCCATAAAGCTTACCAGGTACGCTCAACGAACTTATTACCTCTTTACTTTGCCTTTATACAATGGCACTATGCATGCATTCCGCTAATCCTAGCGCACTTCATCATGATCCATACAGACAATGAAGATCCTAACTAACGAAACATCAACACAGTCATCCCCTTTCTCGATAAATTCAACAGCAATGCTATCCATTAGCCGCCTTGCCACATCTTATTCTTCGCAAGGTTTTCACCACCTATTCTTACTTCTCCAAATCACTCCCGATGACTCTCACTTCGCATACCACCCCGACCCAAACACACTACATTTGCCAATGTATCATCTAACACATTCAACAGACCTTCAAAATACACGCTTCATCTCCTATTCATTACTTATTGTTACCATATCCTCTCTTGCCACCTTCATTGAAGTTCCTATTTGTTCTCTTGTTTTATTCACATTATCAATCTCCCTCCAAAAAATCTTCATATCCGACAGTCACGCACCCGAGCTTTCATTTGCCTCTTTTTGATGCTCTGCACCTTGATCTTCCTCTTTACTTCCTGCCATATATATCTAGGGACTCAGTTATTTGCACTTCCTTGTAAGTACCGTCCAAACGGCTCTCTTCTCTCTTTCACGAATAAGTTTACTTCTACAGCCAACCACTCACTAGACTGACTTACTAACAGCAGCCTGCCTAATAGAAATCTTTAGAATCACCTTCCTCGGTATGAATTATTTCAACAAAGTTGAAATATATATATATATATATATATATATATATATATATATATATATATATATATATATATATATATATATATATATATATATATATATATATATATATATATATATATATATATATATAAATAGATATATTTTTTTTCTTTTTTTTTTTTGCTCTGTCGCTGTCTCCCGCGTTTGCGAGGTAGCACAAGGAAACAGACGAAAGAAATGGCTCAACCCACCCCCATACACATGTATATACATACGTCCACACATGCAAATATACATACCTACGCAGCTTTCCATGGTTTACCCCAGACTCTTCACATGCCCTGATTCAATCCACTGACAGCACGTCAACCCCGGTATACCACATCGATCCAATTCACTCTATTCCTTGCCCTCCTTTCACCCTCCTCCATGTTCAGGCCCCGATCACACAAAATCTTTTTCACTCCATCTTTCCACCTCCAATTTGGTCTCCCACTTCTCGTTCCCTCCGCCTCCGACACATATATCCTCTTGGTCAATCTTTCCTCACTCATTCTCTCCATGTGCCCAAACCATTTCAAAACACCCTCTTCTCCTCTCTCAACCACGCTCTTTTTATTTCCACACATCTCTCTTACCCTTACGTTACTTACTCGATCAAACGACCTCTCACAACACATTGTCCTCAAACATCTCATTTCCAGCACATCCATCCTACTGCGCACAACTCTATCCATAGCCCACGCCTCGCAACCATACAACATTGTTGGAACCACTATTCCTTCAAACATACCCATTTTTGCTTTCCGAGATAATGTTCTCGACTTCCACACATTCTTCAAGGCTCCCAGGATTTTCGCCACCTCCCCCACCCTATGATCCACTTCCGCTTCCATGGTTCCATCCGCTGCTAGATCCACTCCCAGATATCTAAAACACTTTACTTCCAACAGTTTTTCTCCATTCAAACTTACCTCCCAATTGACTTGACCCTCAACCCTACTGTACTTAATTACTTTGCTCTTATTTACATTTACTCTTAACTTTCTTCTTTCACACACTTTACCAAACTCAGTCACCAGCTTCTGCAGTTTCTCACATGAATCAGCCACCAGCGTTGTATCATCAGCGAACAACAACTGACTCACTTCCCAAGCTCTCTCATCCCCAACAGACTCCATACTTGCCCCTCTTTCCAAAACTCTTGCATTCACCTCCCTAACAACCCCATCCATAAACAAATTAAACAACCATGAAGACATCACACACCCCTGCCGCAAACCTACATTCACTGACAACCAATCACTCTCCTCTCTTCCTACACGTACACATGCCTTATATATATATATATATATATATATATATATATATATATATATATATATATATATATATATATATATATATATATATATATATATATATATATATATATATATTATCCCTGGGGATAGGGGATTAAGAATACTTCCCACGTATTCCCTGCGTGTCGTAGAAGGCGACTAAAAGGGGAGGGAGCGGGGGGCTGGATATCCTCCCCTCTTTTTTTTTTTTTTTTTTTTTTTTCCAAAAGAAGGAACAGAGGGGGCCAGGTGAGGATATTCCAAAAAAGGCCCAGTCCTCTGTTCTTAACGCTACCTCGCTAACGCGGGAAATGGCAAATAGTTTAAAAGAAAAAGAAAGATATATATATATATATATATATATATATATATATATATATATATATATATATATATATATATATATATATATATATATATATACATATATATATATATATATATATATATATATATATATATATATATATATATATATATATATATATATATATATATATATGTATATATATATATATATATATATATATATATATATATATATATATATATATATATATATATATATATATATATATATATATATATATATGTATATATATATATATATATATATATATATATATATATATATATATATATATATATATATGTATATATATATATATATATATATATATATATATATATATATATATATATATATATGTATATATATATATATATATATATATATATATATATATATATATATATATATATATATATATATATATATATATATAATATATATATATATATATATATATATATATATATATATATATATATATATATATATATATATATATATAATATATATATATATATATATATATATATATATATATATATATATATATATATATATATATATATATAAATATATATATATTTATATATATATATATATATATATGTATATATTATATATATATATATATATATATATATATATATATATATATATATATATATATATATATATATATATATATATATATATATATATATATATATATATATATATATACATATATATATATATCTTCTTTCTTTCGTACTATTCGCCATTTCCAGCGTTAGCGAGGTAGCGTTAAGAACAGAGGACTGGGCCTTTGAGGGAATATCCTCACCTGGCCCCCTTCTCTGTTCCCTCTTTTCGAAAATTGAAAAAAACGAGAGGGGAGGATTTCCAGCTACCCGCTCCCTCCCCTTTTAGTCGCCTTCTACGACACGCAGGGAATGCGTGGGAATTATTCTTTCTCCCCTATCCCCAGGATTGATATATATATATATATATATATATATATATATATATATATATTTTTTTTTTTTTTTTTTTTTATACTTTGTCGCTGTCTCCCGCGTTTGCGAGGTAGCGCAAGGAAACAGACGAAAGAAATGGCCCAACCCCCCCCATACACATGTACATACACACGTCCACACACACAAATATACATACCTACACAGCTTTCCATGGTTTACCCCGGACGCTTCACATGCCTTGATTCAATCCACTGACAGCACGTCAACCCCTGTATACCACATCGCTCCAATTCACTCTATTCCTTGCCCTCCTTTCACCCTCCTGCATGTTCAGGCCCCGATCACACAAAATCTTTTTCACTCCATCTTTCCACCTCCAATTTGGTCTCCCTCTTCTCCTCGTTCCCTCCACCTCCGACACATATATCCTCTTGGTCAATCTTTCCTCACTCATTCTCTCCATGTGCCCAAACCATTTTAAAACACCCTCTTCTGCTCTCTCAACCACGCTCTTTTTATTTCCACACATCTCTCTTACCCTTACGTTACTTACTCGATCAAACCACCTCACACCACACATTGTCCTCAAACATCTCATTTCCAGCACATCTATCCTCCTGCGCACAACTCTATCCATAGCCCACGCCTCGCAACCATACAACATTGTTGGAACTACTATTCCTTCAAACATATATATATATATATATATATATATATATATATATATATATATATATATATATATATATATATATATATATATATATATATATATATATATATATATATATATATATATATATATATATATATATATATATATATATATATATATATATATATATATATATATATATATATATATATATATATATATATATATATATATATATATATCCACTCCCAGATATCTAAAACACTTCACTTCCTCCAGTTTTTCTCCATTCAAACTCACCTCCCAATTGACTTGACCCTCAACCCTACTGTACCTAATAACCTTGCTCTTATTCACATTTACTCTTAACTTTCTTCTTTCACACACTTTACCAAACTCAGTCACCAGCTTCTGCAGTTTCTCACATGAATCAGCCACCAGCGCTGTATCATCAGCGAACAACAACTGACTCACTTCCCAAGCTCTCTCATCCCCAACAGACTTCATACTTGCCCCTCTTTCCAAAACTCTTGCATTCACCTCCCTAACAACCCCATCCATAAACAAATTAAACAACCATGGAGACATCACACACCCCTGCCGCAAACCTACATTCACTGAGAACCAATTACTTTCCTCTCTTCCTACATGTACACATGCCTTACATCCTCGATAAAAACTTTTCACTGCTTCTAACAACTTGCCTCCCACACCATATATTCTTAATACCTTCCACAGAGCATCTCTATCAACTCTATCATATGCCTTCTCCAGATCCATAAATGCTACATACAAATCCATTTGCTTTTCTAAGTATTTCTCACATACATTCTTCAAAGCAAACACCTGATCCACACATCCTCTACCACTTCTGAAACCACACTGCTCTTCCCCAATCTGATGCTCTGTACTTGCCATCACCCTCTCAATCAATATCCTCCCATATAATTTACCAGGAATACTCAACAAACTTATACCTCTGTAATTTGAGCACTCACTCTTATCCCCTTTGCCTTTGTACAATGGCACTATGCACGCATTCCGCCAATCCTCAGACACCTCACCATGAGTCATACATACATTAAAAAACCTTACCAACCAGTCAACAATACAGTCACCCCCTTTTTTAGTAAATTCCACTGCAATACCATCCAAACCTGCTGCCTTGCCGGCTTTCATCTTCCGCAAAGCTTTTACTACCTCTTCTCTGTTTACCAAATCATTTTCCCTAACACTCTCACTTTGCACACCACCTCGACCAAAACACCCTATATCTGCCACTCTATCATCAAACACATTCAACAAATCTTCAAAATACTCACTCCATCTCCTTCTCACATCACCACTACTTGTTATCACCTCCCCATTTGCGCCCTTCACTGAAGTTCCCATTTGCTCCCTTGTCTTACGCACTTTATTTACCTCCTTCCAGAACATCTTTTTATTCTCCCTAAAATTTAATGATACTCTCTCACCCCAACTCTCATTTGCCCTTTTTTTCACCTCTTGCACCTTTCTCTTGACCTCCTGTCTCTTTCTTTTATACATCTCCCACTCAATTGCATTTTTTCCCTGCAAAAATCGTCCAAATGCCTCTCTCTTCTCTTTCACTAATACTCTTACTTCTTCATCCCACCACTCACTACCCTTTCTAATCAACCCACCTCCCACTCTTCTCATGCCACAAGCATCTTTTGCGCAATCCATCACTGATTCCCTAAATACATCCCATTCCTCCCCCACTCCCCTTACTTCCATTGTTCTCACCTTTTTCCATTCTGTACTCAGTCTCTCCTGGTACTTCCACAAACAAGTCTCCTTCTCAAGCTCACTTACTCTCACCACAATCTACACCCCAACATTCACTCATTCTTTTCTGAAACCCATACAAATTTTCACCTTAGCCTCCACAAGATAATGATCAGACATCCCTCCAGTTGCACCTCTCAGCACATTAACATCCAAAAGTCTCTCTTGCGCGCGCCTGTCAATTAACACGTAATCCAATAACGCTCTCTGGCCATCTCTCCTACTTACATAAGTATACTTATGTATATCTCGCTTTTTAAACCAGGTATTCCCAATCATCAGTCCTTTTTCAGCACATAAATTTACAAGCTCTTCACCATTTCCATTTACAACACTGAACACCCCATGTATACCAATTATTCCCTCAACTGCCACATTACTCACCTTTGCATTCAAATCACCCATCACTATAACCCGGTCTCGTGCATCAAAACCACTAACACACTCATTCAGCTGCTCCCAAAACACTTGCCTCTCATGATCTTTCTTCTCATGCCCAGGTGCATATGCACCAATAATCACCCATCTCTCTCCATCAACTTTCAGTTTTACCCATATCAATCGAGAATTTACTTTCTTACATTCTATCACATACTCCCACAACTCCTGTTTCAGGAGTATTGCTACTCCTTCCCTTGCTCTTGTCTTATCACTAACCCCTGACTTTACTCCCAAGACATTCCCAAACCACTCTTCCCCTTTCCCCTTGAGCTTCGTTTCACTCAGAGCCAAAACATCCAGGTTCCTTTCCTCAAACATACTACCTATCTCTCCTTTTTTCACATCTTGGTTACATCCACACACATTTATGCACCCCAATCTGAGCCTTCGAGGAGGATGAGCACTCCCCGCGTGACTCCTTCTTCTGTTTCTCATTTTAGAAAGTTAAAAAATACAAGGAGGGGAGGATTTCTGGCCCCCCGCTCACGTCCCCTCTAGTCGCTTTCTACGACACGCGAGGAATGCGTGGGAAGTATTCTTTCACCCCTATCCCAGGGATAATGTATATATATATATATATATATATATATATATATATATATATATATATATATATATATATATATATATATATATATATATATATATATAACAAGTAGTGGTGATGTGAGAAGGAGATGGAGTGAGTATTTTGAAGGTTTGTTGAATGTGTTTGATGATAGAGTGGCAGATATAGGGTGTTTTGCTCGAGGTGGTGTGCAAAGTGAGAGGGTTAAGGAAAATGATTTGGTAAACAGAGAAGAGGTAGTGAAAGCTTTGCGGAAGATGAAAGCCGGCAAGGCAGCAGGTTTGGATGGTATTGCAGTGGAATTTATTAAAAAAGTGGGTGACTGTATTGTTGACTGGTTGGTAAGGTTATTTAATGTATGTATGACTCATGGTGAGGTGCCTGAGGATTGGCGGAATGCGTGCATAGTGCCATTGTACAAAGGCAAAGGGGATAAGAGTGAGTGCTCAAATTACAGAGGTATAAGTTTGTTGAGTATTCCTGGTAAATTATATGGGAGGGTATTGATTGAGAGGGTGAAGGCATGTACAGAGCATCAGATCGGGGAAGAGCAGTGTGGTTTCAGAAGTGGTAGAGGATGTGTGGATCAGGTGTTTGCTTTGAAGAATGTATGTGAGAAATACTTAGAAAAGCAAATGGATTTGTATGTAGCATTTATGGATCTGGAGAAGGCATATGATAGAGTTGATAGAGATGCTCTGTGGAAGGTATTAAGAATATATGGTGTGGGAGGAAAGTTGTTAGAAGCAGTGAAAAGTTTTTATCGAGGATGTAAGGCATGTGTACGTGTAGGAAGAGAGGAAAGTGATTGGTTCTCAGTGAATGTAGGTTTGCGGCAGGGGTGTGTGATGTCTCCATGGTTGTTTAATTTGTTTATGGATGGGGTTGTTAGGGAGGTAAATGCAAGAGTTTTGGAAAGAGGGGCAAGTATGAAGTCTGTTGGGGATGAGAGAGCTTGGGAAGTGAGTCAGTTGTTGTTCGCTGATGATACAGCGCTGGTGGCTGATTCATGTGAGAAACTGCAGAAGCTTGTGACTGAGTTTGGTAAAGTGTGTGGAAGAAGAAAGTTAAGAGTAAATGTGAATAAGAGCAAGGTTATTAGGTACAGTAGGGTTGAGGGTCAAGTCAATTGGGAGGTGAGTTTGAATGGAGAAAAATTGGAGGAAGTGAAGTGTTTTAGATATCTGGGAGTGGATCTGGCAGCGGATGGAACCATGGAAGCGGAAGTGGATCATAGGGTGGGGGAGGGGGCGAAAATTCTGGGGGCCTTGAAGAATGTGTGGAAGTCGAGAACATTATCTCGGAAAGCAAAAATGGGTATGTTTGAAGGAATAGTGGTTCCAACAATGTTGTATGGTTGCGCGGCGTGGGCTATGGACAGAGTTGTGCGCAGGAGGATGGATGTGCTGGAAATGAGATGTTTGAGGACAATGTGTGGTGTGAGGTGGTTTGATCGAGTGAGTAACGTAAGGTTAAGAGAGATGTGTGGAAATAAAAAGAGCGTGGTTGAGAGAGCAGAAGAGGGTGTTTTGAAGTGGTTTGGGCACATGGAGAGAATGAGTGAGGAAAGATTGACCAAGAGGATATATGTGTCGGAGGTGGAGGGAACGAGGAGAAGAGGGAGACCAAATTGGAGGTGGAAAGATGGAGTGAAAAAGATTTTGTGTGATCGGGGCCTGAACATGCAGGAGGGTGAAAGGAGGGCAAGGAATAGAGTGAATTGGAGCGATGTGGTATACCGGGGTTGACGTGCTGTCAGTGGATTGAATCAAGGCATGTGAAGCGTCTGGGGTAAACCATGGAAAGCTGTGTAGGTATTTATATTTGCGTGTGTGGACGTGTGTATATACATGTGTATGGGGGTGGGTTGGGCCATTTCTTTCGTCTGTTTCCTTGCGCTACCTCGCAAACGCGGGAGACAGCGACAAAGTATAAAAAAAAAAAAAAAAGAAATAAAAAAATAATATATATATATATATATCTATATATATATATATATATATATATATATATATATATATATATATATATATATATATATATATATATATATATATATATATATATATATATATACACATACACACTAACATACATACGCACATATACACACACACATACATATATATACATATGAAAAATATAAGAAACAATTTAGAAAACTGAAACTTCTAGCTTGAAATGAAATGAAAAAATGGATTTCACATAATGGTTCAACATCTGGCTATGGAAAAAGGAAATGTATAATTTATTTACACAAACGTCAATAGTAGTTCTCATCAATTTGACCACTGTATCAATAAGCTTCAATGTCTAAGCTACATTTTTTCCAATTTCACTATTTTCTTGTCAAAGCACCATGTATGAAAACTATCACTCCAGTAACACAACTATAAACATTTACTTCCCCTTTAAAAAAGTTCTGGGGAAGTCTGTCTCGATACACTGCGGGACACTACCACCTGGCGAGGTTTGTGTTGCAATGGTTCTTGATTCACAAAGGTAGTAGCATCACTGTTGGGCCAAGGTAGTTCCGTTGGCGAAGAGGAGCTCATGAAACATGTCGGAAAGCATGCTACCTTACTCAGCAGCTGATAAGACATCGCTGGTTCGATGCCCCCAATCTAACTTGCCGTGGACGATGTCAAACTGGGTCACGTCCTCCCTGCTGGACAGCACTGTACACCTGATTGTCTCCATATATATATATAAATATATATATATATATATATATATATATATATATATATATATATATATATATATATATATATATATATGTATATATATATATATATATATATATATATATATATATATATATATATATATATATATATATATATATATATATATATATATATATATATTTATATTTATATATATATATATATATATATATATATATATATATATATATATATATATATATATATATATATATATATATATATATATATACATATATATATATATATATATATATATATATATATATATATATATATATATATATATATATATATATATATATATATATATATATATATATATATATATATATATATATATATGCGCACACACATATACATATATACACATGTACATAATTCATACCGTCTGCCCATATTCATTCCCGTTGCCACCCCGCCACTCATGAAAACCCCCTCCCCCTGCATGTGCGCGAGGTAGCGCTAGGAAAAGACAACAAAGGCCACATTCGTTCACACTCAGTCTCTAGCTATCATGAATAATACACCGAAACCAGAGCTCCCTCTCCACATCCAGGCCCCAAAAAACTTTCCATGGTTTACTTCACACGCTTCACATGCCTTCGTTGAATCCATTGATAGCACGTCGACCCCGGTATACCACATCGTTCCAATTCACTCTATTCCTTGCACGCCTTTCACGTTCCTGCATATTCAGGCCCCGATCACTCAAAATCTTTTGCACTCCATCTTTCAACCTCCAATCAGGTCTCCCACTTCTCGTTCCCTCCACACATTTATCCTCTTTGTCAATCTTTCCTCACTCATTCTCTCCATTTGACCAAACCATTTCAAAACACCCTCTTCTGCTCTCTCAACAACACTCTTTTTATTACCAGACATCTCTCTCACCCTTTCATTACTTACTCGATCAAACCACCTCACACCACATATTGTCCTCAAACATCTCATTTCAAGCACATCCACCCTCCTTCACACAACTGTATCTATAGCCCACGCCTCGCAACCATATAACATCGTTAGAACCACTATTCCTTCAAACATCCACATTTTTGCTTTCCAAGATAACGTTCTCGACTTCCACACATTTTTCAACGCTCCCAGAATTTTCGCCCCCTCCCCCACCCTATGATTTACTTCCGCTTCCATGGTTCCATCCGCTGCTAAATCCATTCCCAGAAGTCTAAAACACTTCACTTCCTCCAGTTTTTCTCAGTTCAAACATACCTCCCAGTTGACTTGTCCCTCAACCCTACTGTACCTAATAACCTTGCCCTTATTTACATTTACTATCAGCTTTCTTCTTTCACATACTTTACCAAACTCAGCAACCACCTTCTGCAGTTTCTCACCCGAATCAGCCACCAGCGCTGTATCATCAGCGAACGACACCTGACTCACTTCCCAAGCTCTCTCATCCACAACAGATTGCATACTTGCCCCTCTTTCCAAAACTCTTGCATTCACCTCCCTAACAACCCCATCCATAAACAAATCAAACAAACATGGAGGCATCACGCACCCTTGCCGCAAACCTACATTCACTGAGAACCAATCACTTTCCTCTTTTTGTACACGTACACATGCCTTACATCCTCGATTAAACTTTTCACTGCTTCTAACAACTTACCTCCAACACCATATATTCTTAATATCTTCCACAGAGCATCTCTATCAACTCTATCATATGCATTCTCCAGATCCATAAATGCTACATACAAATCCATTTGTTTTTCTAAGTATTTCTCACATACATTTTTCAAAGCAAACACCTGGTCCACACATCCTCTACCACTTCTGAAACCACACTGCTCTTCCCCAATCTGATGCTCTGTACATGCCTTCACCCTCTCAATCAATACCCTCCCATATAATTTACCAGGAATACACAACAAACTTATACCTCTGTAATTTGAGCACTCACTCTTATCCCCTTTGCCTTTGTACAATGGCACTATGAAAGCATTCCGCCAATCCTCAGGCACCTCACCATGAGTCATACATACATTAAATAACCTTACCAACCATTCAACAATACAGTCACCCCATTTTTTTGATGAATTCCACTGCAATACCATCCAAATCCGCTGCCTTGCTGGCATATATATATATATATATATATATATATATATATATATATATATATATATATATATATATATATATATATATTTATTTATTTATTATTATACTTTGTCGCTGTCTCCCGCGTTTGCGAGGTAGCGCAAGGAAACAGACGAAAGAAATGGCCCAACCCCCCCCCCCATACACATGTATATACATACGTCCACACACGCAAATATACATACCTACACAGCTTTCCATGGTTTACCACAGACGCTTCACATGCCTTGATTCAATCCACTGACAGCACGTCAACCCCGGTATACCACATCGCTCCAATTCACTCTATTCCTTGCCCTCCTTTCACCCTCCTGCATGTTCAGGCCCCGATCACACAAAATCTTTTTCACTCCATCTTTCCACCTCCAATTTGGTCTCCCTCTTCTCCTTGTTCCCTCCACCTCCGACACATATATCCTCTTGGTCAATCTTTCCTCACTCATCCTCTCCATGTGCCCAAACCACTTCAAAACACCCTCTTCTGCTCTCTCAACCACGCTCTTTTTATTTCCACACATCTCTCTTACCCTTACGTTACTCACTCGATCAAACCACCTCACACCACACATTGTCCTCAAACATCTCATTTCCAGCACATCCATCCTCCTGCGCACAACTCTATCCATAGCCCACGCCTCGCAACCATACAACATTGTTGGAACCACTATTCCTTCAAACATACCCATTTTTGCTTTCCGAGATAATGTTCTCGACTTCCACACATTCTTCAAGGCCCCCAGAATTTTCGCCCCCTCCCCCACCCTATGATCCACTTCCGCTTCCATGGTTCCATCCGCTGCCAGATCCACTCCCAGATATCTAAAACACTTCACTTCCTCCAGTTTTTCTCCATTCAAACTCACCTCCCAATTGACTTGACCCTCAACCCTACTGTACCTAATAACCTTGCTCTTATTCACATTTACTCTTAACTTTCTTCTTCCACACACTTTTCCAAACTCAGTCACCAGCTTCTGCAGTTTCTCACATGAATCAGCCACCAGCGCTGTATCATCAGCGAACAACAACTGACTCACTTCCCAAGCTCTCTCATCCCCAACAGACTTCATACTTGCCCCTCTTTCCAAAACTCTTGCATTTACCTCCCTAACAACCCCATCCATAAACAAATTAAACAACCATGGAGACATCACACACCCCTGCCGCAAACCTACATTCACTGAGAACCAATCACTTTCCTCTCTTCCTACACGTACACATGCCTTACATCCTCGATAAAAACTTTTCACTGCTTCTAACAACTTTCCTCCCACAGCATATATTCTTAATACCTTCCACAGAGCATCTCTATCAACTCTATCATATGCCTTCTCCAGATCCATAAATGCTACATACAAATCCATTTGCTTTTCTAAGTATTTCTCACATACATTCTTCAAAGCAAACACCTGATCCACACATCCTCTACCACTTCTGAAACCACACTGCTCTTCCCCAATCTGATGCTCTGTACATGCCTTCACCCTCTCAATCAATACCCTCCCATATAATTTACCAGGAATACTCAACAAATTTATACCTCTGTAATTTGAGCACTCACTCTTATCCCCTTTGCCTTTGTACAATGGCACTATGCACGCATTCCGCCAATCCTCAGGCACCTCACCATGAGTCATACATACATTAAATAACCTTACCAACCAGTCAACAATACAGTCACCCCCTTTTTTAATAAATTCCACTGCAATACCATCCAAACCTGCTGCCTTGCCGGCTTTCATCTTCCGCAAAGCTTTCACTACCTCTTCTCTGTTTACCAAATCATTTTCCCTAACCCTCTCACTTTGCACACCACCTCGACCAAAACACCCTATATCTGCCACTCTATCATCAAACACATTCAACAAACCTTCAAAATACTCACTCCATCTCCTTCTCACATCACCACTACTTGTTATCACCTCCCCATTTGCGCCCTTCACTGAAGTTCCCATTTGCTCCCTTGTCTTACGCACTTTATTTACCTCCTTCCAGAACATCTTTTTATTCTCCCTAAAATTTAATGATACTCTCTCACCCCAACTCTCATTTGCCCTTTTTTTCACCTCTTGCACCTTTCTCTTGACCTCCTGTCTCTTTCTTTTATACATCTCCCACTCAATTGCATTTTTTCCCTGCAAAAATCGTCCAAATGCCTCTCTCTTCTCTTTCACTAATACTCTTACTTCTTCATCCCACCACTCACTACCCTTTCTAATCAACCCACCTCCCACTCTTCTCATGCCACAAGCATCTTTTGCGCAATCCATCACTGATTCCCTAAATACATACCATTCCTCCCCCACTCCCCTTACTTCCATTGTTCTCACCTTTTTCCATTCTGTACTCAGTCTCTCCTGGTACTTCCTCACACAGGTCTCCTTCTCAAGCTCACTTACTCTCACCACCCTCTACACCCCAACATTCACTCTTCTTTTCTGAAAACCCATACAAATCTTCACCTTAGCCTCCACAAGATAATGATCAGACATCCCTCCAGTTGCACCTCTCAGAACATTAACATCCAAAAGTCTCTCTTTCGCACGCCTGTCAATTAACACGTAATCCAATAACGCTCTCTGGCCATCTCTCCTACTTACATAAGTATACTTATGTATATCTCGCTTTTTAAACCAGGTATTCCCAATCATCAGTCCTTTTTCAGCACATAAATCTACAAGCTCTTCACCATTTCCATTTACAACACTGAACACCCCATGTATACCAATTATTCCCTCAACTGCCACATTACTCACCTTTGCATTCAAATCACCCATCACTATGACCCGGTCTCGTGCATCAAAACCACTAACACACTCATTCAGCTGCTCCCAAAACACTTGCCTCTCATGATCTTTCTTCTCATGCCCAGGTGCATATGCACCAATAATCACCCACCTCTCTCCATCAACTTTCAGTTTTACCCATATTAATCGAGAATTTACTTTCTTACACTCTATCACATACTCCCACAACTCCTGTTTCAGGAGTATTGCTACTCCTTCCCTTGCTCTTGTCCTCTCACTAACCCCTGACTTTACTCCCCAGACATTCCCAAACCACTCTTCCCCTTTACCCTTGAGCTTCGTTTTACTCAGAGCCAAAACATCCAGGTTCCTTTCCTCAAACATACTACCTATCTCTCCTTTTTTCACATCTTGGTTACATCCACACACATTTAGGCACCCCACTCTGAGCCTTCGAGGAGGATGAGCACTCCCCGCGTGACTCCTTCTTCTGTTTTCCATTTTAGAAAGTTAATACAAGGAGGGGAGGATTTCTGGCCCCCCGCTCCCGTCCCCTCTAGTCGCTTTCTACGACACGCGAGGAATACGTGGGAAAGATTCTTTCACCCCTATCCCCAGGGATAATATACATATATATATACATATACACATACACACACATACACATACATACGCACATATACACACACACACACACATACATATATATACATATGAGAAATATAAGAAACAATTTAGAAAACTGAAACTTCTAGCTTGAAATGAATGAAAAAAATGAATGTCACATAATGGTTCAACCTCTGGCTATGGAAAAAAGGAAATGTATAATTTATTTACACAAACGTCAATAGCAGTTCTCATCAATTTAACCACTGTATCAATAAGCTCCAATGTCTAAGCTACATTTTTCTCCAATTTCACTATTTTCCTTCACATTTTCAATTGTGTCTGAAGGTTCTACTTCAAGAGTGATTGTTTTTCCAGTAAGGGTCTTCACATCTTGGTTACATCCACACACATTTAGGCACCCCACTCTGAGCCTTCGAGGAGGATGCTTTACTTGTGGTGCTGACTTCCCTCTTTAAATTTGATCGCCGTTTCCCGCGTCTGTGGGTGATGAACTGCTAGACTCCTACTTTCGCACCCTTCATGAGCGACCACCTGCTTCTCCTCGCTGGGTGAGTCTTGCTGTAGCTCCTGCACCATGCCGCCTTCCCACCATACTACAGCAACTCTGTCATCATGCAACAGCGTGTGGGGCCTGGAATAATGTGGTGATGAAAGCTGTAAATGTCTGCACTCTCACTAGAATGGGCTTCAGATGTATGCTGGTGGTTTCGCACTCGGAATTACTTGTCAAATGTCTAGAGGTTGAGTGGATTACTTATGTAACCTCAGGACCTCCGTGTATGGGGCTTCTACTGTTTCAAGGCAGCACTCCAGTCAGACGCAGGGAACTGAAGGACTCATTTACTGCAAGACGTTCCTCGACAAGCCATCCTTTTCATCTTTTGAGGAAGCTGTACAACCTCACAGTCACTAAGCGATCATGGCAATCAACACTTGCCCACCGTGGACGAGAGAAGAGCGAAGGATGACGATCATAATTTTCAGGTCATTACACCAGCTTGACGGAGTCGACTACCAGCAGCAACTGTTCCCTTCTGTTCTCGCCCTTGTCAGTATTATATATATATATATATATATATATATATATATATATATATATATATATATATATATATATATATATATATATATATATATATATATATATATACACATATATATATATATTCATACATATTTGCCTTTATATATTTCTGGCGCTACCCCGCCCTATAGGAAACAGCATCGCTACCCTGCGCTTCAGCTAGGTTGTGCCAGTAAATCAAACAAAAAATGCCACATTCGTTCACGATCAGACTCTAGCTGTCATGTGTAATGCACCGAAACCACAGCACCCTATCCATTTCCAGGCTCCACAGGCCTTTCCATGGTTTACTCCAGACGCTTTACATGCCCTCGGTTCAGTCCAGTGACAGCTCGTCGACCCCCGCATTGCTCCAGTTCACTCTATTCCTTGTACGCCTCTCACCCTCCTGTATGTTTATGCCCCGATCGCTCAAAATCTTTTTCACTCCATCCTTCCACCTCCAATTTGGTCTCCCACCTCTCCTCGTTCCCTCCACCTCTGACACATATATCCTTTTCGTCAACTTTTCCTCACTCATTCTCTCCATATGTCCAAACTATTTCAACACTCGAATTCGATGTAAACCATTTCTCCAGTATGTCCCCTGTGATCGAACTCTAGTCGCCGAGCAGATGATACCGGGTTCGATCCTAGATCCTATATACATATTCCTATCTTTTATGCTGAGGCGACGAAATTGTTCCATTTCTAATTCTTCCCACAAAATATGGGATATGTCAGCGATTAGCCAGGGAATGGTTCGACCAAGACGTCTCGAGTGCCCACAGGATGGCCGACTATGGCTGATGTCTGCAGATGAATGATCCAGATGATCCTAAAGGGAAATCATCAAAGACGAAGTGTCTTCATCGTAGTTGAGGATGTGTTGGCGTTGAAATCTTACTATACACGTGAACAAGCCTGTCACTTTGTGATGCATAATGTAACAATGTTGAGTAAGAGAATATGTTACATAAGTTACCTTCAGGAAATAATGTTATTTTACACTTTTATTCTCATGGATGGTATGTAATTCAGACGTGACACAAAGAAATTAATCGAGCAGTGATAAAGAACGAGGCTTCGTGAAGTCGAGTTGTCAAGTACTTTAGAAAATAGCACAAAGTTTAAGTCTGGAATCATGTGAAAGTAAACATAAGCGCAACTTCGAAAAATCTCTGAAGCGAAGAATTCCTCGCCATTTTCTTGTATTACGTTCAACTGCTCATGGTAGGATGTGATTCCATATTTGGAAGATCCTATCGAAAAAGTAAACGGGTGAAGTGGGGGATTTGGGGGGATGGGGGATATGGGGGGCATATGAGGCATTTACTCTCAAGCTTTTTATTTCGTTATTACAGGAGGGGGGGAGAGGGGATGAACACCAGTGGTCGAGTTGGCTTTGGACCGACCACAGGAGCCAGAATTCTAACACTGAGGTATAGATTAACAACTGCTTAGGGCAGAAATGCTGAGACTTCTCAAAATTTTGGATACTCATATCACATCTCTTAACATTCCCGTTTCTGGTTTAATGAGGGATGGTTATTTAGACGGCGGTCGTATGATTTCTCTCTCAATTAAGGAATGATTGTTAGTAAGGCGCCGCTGTAAACGATTCCACTTGTCTTCTTTCAGCAGTGTTATAAAAGTTGACAAAATATTCAAGATGGGAAGGCGCCAGTGATCTGCTAAGAGTAAGGATGAGTTTTCAGTTTCAGCTCTGGTTCCATATGCAATGCATATGGAACCAGAGTTGAAGCTAAAAACTCATATGCATATTATGAAACAAGCCTGAATTTATCTATTTTCTTTTAGCTTTCTACTCGCTGTTTACCTGGCATTAGATCGCCAGACATTTACAAATTCATTCATTCTGTCCAGCTACATAGCATAAACGAGGAGTCATTTACGTTATACAGTTCAGGATGCTTCCTTTTTCGTTGTAAATGGCTATGTACTTTGCGCCATCGATATCAGTATTCATATATCACTTGTGAGCCCTGCTGATCAGCTCGTCTACATCAGCTGGCGGCTGTGGGCACTCACATGTTGTGGCCAGCTTACTACGTATATCCTGATCACCGTCATTTACACTCATCAGAACGACAACAGACATCAGCGCTGGTCCCAGCGGCACCCCACTTATCACGTCTAATCAATGTGAGCCTTCCATAACTACTACGGATAACAAGAGCCCAGCAGCAGTATCTCAAACCCATCGTAGTAAAGGAGCCTATCAGAAAAATCAGGTCTGTCGTATGTACCAGAAACCAGCCAAAAGGGCTGAGGCAAAATTTCGCTGGTACAACTTTTGAAAACTACAAAAAATGGTAATTTCACGAAATGGCGCTTATGGATATCAGACAAAAATCTAAGGTTTTCTCACGTAATAGCCATGACAGAAACTGGGGTATAGGGAACAACTTATAAAAAGCAGAAACGAAGTTGTGCAATTGGTGATCTAACATGGAGAATGGGTGTGAGGTTATGCAAATTATAATAATGATAAAAAAACGGAGATAGAGTTACTCCAATTCCAAACATAGGACGCTATGATTGTCATGCAAATAACGCAATACGAAGAGAAAAGGTGCATTCATGTGAGTAGCACTTACCACAGAAAACGGAGGTGTAATCATGAAACATAGATTAGAGCGAATATGGAATGTTGTCATTACATGGTGCAACCATTAGGACAGAAATAGACGCAGGGGCAACCCTGTTACAAAACTGTCTTGATTAATATATATATATATATATATATATATATATATATATATATATATATATATATATATATATATATATATATATATATATATTGCAAGAGGTCACGGTGGTGCACGTGATCTAGCAAATACTGATAACCGCGTGGGAAATGAAGCATGATAAGTTCCCAAGTGCACTTTCGTGTAATGTTCACATCATCAGAAGAAATACAGGAATGAAATAGGTAGAATCTGTAAACAGTTCCCTTTCCTGTCCACATAAAAATAAAATTTTACGACAGGCATAATGTGGTTACGCCGGCTGGGAATTCCTCACTCGAGAGAAGTGCATAATATCCTTGTCACCGGATGTAGCGCAGCCTTGAAGCTGCTAGTTCCTTCATAAAAGACGACCTGAGCTTTTGTGTAACAGTTGAGAAAGAGAGAGAGAGAGAGAGAGAGAGAGAGAGAGAGAGAGAGAGAGAGAGAGAGAGAGAGAGAGAGAGAGAGAGAGAGAGAGAGAGAGAGAGAGAGAGAGAGAGAGAGAGAGAATCATGGTAAAGACTGGAAGTCCAAATAAAGATCAGCCATGGCATTTGGCAAGACAGTCAACATTCTAATTGTAAACCTATATCAATCTTGTCACTACATTGCTATGGGTCGTTGAATATTTAGGCTTTAAGCCAATCGACAGAACAGGTCATTAAATCTAACGATCAAAGATATCTTCAACACGTCCTTCAGGTTTCCAAGATAGCTCCAGAACCCTACAGCTCTTACTGCGTATATGGCCTAGATTTATCTCCTTACCCTCCTCCTGTTATTTACAGGTGTTCTTCATTAAACAAACACTTGTATTTCTTATTGTTATTATGTTATTGTAGGTTGCTTTTAAAGCTGTTTACGGAGAGATATTATGTTTGCGAAATGTTACCTTGTAATCTGTATAATGACATTATTTAGTATTCATATTCTGTGCTATATAGATGGCGTCTTTATTTAGATAATGATAGAGGGTGGTTATTACTTTACCAATATGGAGGAAAAAACTGTAATTACGATCGTATGAGGTACGAGTTACGCTCTCCCAAGTTAGGCCACGTTATAAGGAAGAGTTAGTGGGCCTGGTGTTTAGGTAGTGGCGTATGGACATGTATAGCTGAGTCTTATTAAGTCATTTTGTTTCCTCATATGCATGACAAAAGAGACCGGAGCGCGCGTTGCCGGTCGGCGGGATATGAAGTTTCATTCAGTTTTATAGCCATAGTAAACGGCGCTGTGATGGGCCGGGTGTAAGGCACCACTGATTTATAACTTCTATGAATATTTGCTCATGGTAATGGTGCCGCGGGATCGTAAATTTGTCTCGTCATCAACAAGAGAATTCCTGGCCGAGAGTATTGTCTTCAGCAAGACAACGTCTGGTGTGGTGTATTGTTTCGTCATCACTGAGAGAATGTCTGGTGTGGTGTATTGTCGCATCATCAACAAGTCCTGACCCGGAGTTACGTCTGGTCATCAACAAGAGAACATCTAGCCTAGTCTTGTCTGGTCATCAACAAGGTGATGCCTGGCCGGGAGTATTGATAACCTGACCGCGCCAGACCAGTAGTTCGAGCGATGCACATTAAATCGCGCCATTTCACGCCGACTCACTCTGTCAGCGCTCTTGTGTCTTCGGCTATCTATTAACCGAGTTAATTGCTCACACAGGTACCACGGACGGTGAGGATGTATTTCCCAACAATTTTAGCTTTTTAAAGCTTTACTGCCTTGTTCCACAAGGGACTCAATTTAGCATATGTGAAAGTACAACAAATACCTAGCTGTTCAAGTATGCGCACATCCTGATCACATTCATTTCTCAAACAATCATTTTGATTACTGGAATCTTACTTCTCCAGACCTAACTCAAATATGAAGAGACTTTGTTTCAAAGTGCGTTGCTCTAAATGATGTCTCTAAAACTGACGTCAGTTTGTTGAATATTTCAGATGAATTTGAAGATAAAACTGGTGATGTGCTAAGGCAACACAGTGGGAGGCTGGGAGGTTGAGATGAGACCACAAATTGATAGATATGAAGAAGTATCTGTGATCACCGACCTCACATTAACTCGAGTACCTGGGTCACCGTAGAGTGATATGTCAAACATTGAATTATTATCCGCAGCGTAAAGTGATGCTTGAGGCTAAATTCGATGATAGTGAGAGAGAGTGAGAGTTCGAGGTTGAGGAGTTATGCTTATTAGAGCAGTGCTAGTTGGTGCATACGAAGGTAATGGCAACTCTTTCCTTGTGGCAAGCTCCAAATACTAACTTGACGGTGTGATATTTGAACATGGGAGGGAGTTCTTAGAAAAAAAAGGAAGCTACAGAGAACAAAGGTAACTATTGTCCTCAGGACTGAGAACAACGAAAACTATTGTCCTCAGGATTGTGAACAAAGAAAGCCATTGTCCTCAGGACTGAGAACAACGAAAACTATTGTCCTCAAGACTGAGAACAAAGAAAACTATTGTCCTAAGGATTGAGAACAAAGAATTCTATCTTCCTCAGGACTGAGAACAACGAAAACTATTGTCCTCAGGACTGAGAACAAAGAAAACTATTGTCCTAAGGATTGAGAACAATGAAAACCATTGTCCTCAAGACTGAGAACAAAGAAAACTATTGTCTTCAAGACTGAGAACAAAGAAAACTATTGTCCTCAGGACTGAGAACAAAGAAAACTATTGTCCTCAGGATTGTGAACAAAGAAAACCATTGTCCTCAGGACTGAGAACAAAGAAAACCATTGTCCTCAAGACTGAGAACAAAGAAAACTATTGTCCTAAGGATTGAGAACAAAGAATTCTATCTTCCTCAGGACTGAGAACAAAGAAAACTATTGTCCTCAGGACTGAGAACAACGAAAACTATTGTCCTCAGGACTGAGAACAAAGAAAACTATTGTCCTAAGGATTGAGAACAAAGAATTCTATCTTCCTCAGGACTGAGAACAACGAAAACTATTGTCTTCAGGACTGAGAGCAGCGAAAACTATTGTCCTCAGGATTGAGAACAAAGAAAACTATTGTCTTCAGGACTGAGAACAAAGAAAATACGATTTTCAGGACTGAGAACAAAGAGAACCACAGCCTTCAGAACTAGGAACAGAAGGGCTGTTCATACCGGAGATATCTCTAGCAGCAATGAAGTTTTAAGACTAAGAGATTATACAAGACATATTGATCTGTCATTATGATGGCCTGTTATGCTAAGTATATTTCTCTACGTCCATAAAAAAGAATAAGAGGAGGAGGCGCAGGGAGGTCTGGTCAACCACTACCGTGATCTACCCTTTTCAAATTTACATATATAATGGCATTACCCTGATTTAATCTCTTCTTGGTGTGAGAACCAACTTAATGTTCGCCAGTAACTCACAAACAGACTTTTAGTGAGCCAGACGTTTTTCATTGTAAATTCCGAGCAAACGACTCACATAAACGAACATTTTATGATAAAGATTTGAATGATGATGGTCGAGATATGCATATCTATTATACTTGGTCCACGAAGTATTTTCTAAGATAAAGGAAATTTTCGAGCGTCGTAGTCAAATGTGTGTAGATGAGATCAATAAATTCTCCAGGATTAGGTGTCTGTCACAACACGTGGATATTATTTCAGGCTCTTAAAGCTACACACCACCTTCCTCCCTGAAAAAAAAAAAAAACGCAGACTCTGCTCTGATATGGTCGAGATAAACTTCCTTTTTGCGACCAGCACATCAAATATTTATTTAGTTTACCAGATTAAAGTCAGATGAACAAACAACTTAGGGAAAGAATGTTTTCAACAGGCTGGTGCTTCCTGACGACGAGTGTAAATGGTTCTGTAAATTGTTCTGACCTTTACGTTGCCGGCAAAATTGGTCCTCCCTAAGCATCCGAAAAACGTAACAAATTAAACACGAGTTGAGATCCTGCTCGTTTTTCTTGCTTTTGGCGCCTTTAAAAGGCTTTTGTTTTCTTTAAAAATCATGGTCTTGCTCTCAAGAACTTTGTGCCAAAAGAAGAAAAAGAAGAAAAAAAAAAAAATATATATATATATATATATATATATATATATATATATATATATATATATATATATATATATATATATATATATATATATATATATATATTTATATATTTCTTTTCTTTCAAACTATTCGCCATTTCCCGCGTTAGCGAGGTAACGTTAAGAACAGAGAACTGGGCCTTTGAGGGAATATCCTCACCTGTCCCCCTTCTCTGTTCCGTCTTTTGGAAAATTAAAAAAAAATAATGAGAGGGGAGGGTTTCCAGCCCCCCGCTCCCTCCCCTTTTTGTCGCCTTCTACGACACGCAGGGAACACGTGGGAAGCATTCTTTCTCCCCTATCCCCAGGGATAATATATATATATATATATATATATGTATATATATATATATATATATATATATATATATATATATATATATATATATATATATATATATATATATATATATATATTGCTGTTCTTTTATAATCAGATGATAATTAGGTGAGGATTTACAGATAATAGTACCGTATACGAACACAGTTGCTTGATGGCCTGGAATCCTGGAAGCTTTGTAGCCTGTGTGTTGTGGTGACGCATGACGCACTCCTCTGTGATGAACTCCTGGATTCCCCCACTCGGCAGACCTGTCTCTAACTTATACATTACACATCGAAAAATTATTTGATGGAGAAAATAAAGTAGAATTACCTTTTCTTTTTGCTATCGATCACACTAGACTGTAACAGTTACGGTCAAGAGAAGATCGTTGCGAGCGAAGCCTAACAAAGTGACGATAAGGTAGTTTGGGATATCGCTGTAAATCTATGACCTGTACGCCATTAAATCATAATTAATGGCCTGTAACGTTCAGCGAACAATCCTTTTAGCAACCGCTAAGCAGGGACGCCAACATTCTACATATTATGCTAACAAGCACCACTGACACGTAATGGTAGCCGCCTATTACGTGGGCACATGAGGCAGGTACTGTTCACCGAGTCCTCCCTCACCTACGGTAGCGCGCGGACGATCGTACAGGACGAGCAAAATATCGTACCTTAGGGAGTAAGTCCAGCTTCTGCTGTGGACATGAAGGGCTGATCAGCTATATCCTTGGTCGAGTTTATCTTTGTATGAAAATAACGGGTGTTACCGGACTCCGCCTACTGAGGATCACGCCTCGAGTGGAGGGTTACCTTTAGCGAGGCTGTATCGCCGGGAGTATAATCTCGCCAAAGAACTCACTTCAAAGGAGTTTCCATTCCCCAGCTCCTGTATGTAGCTCAGCCTTGGGCAAAAATAGCCTTTCTTGGTTTGATTTGGTCCTAAATTTAGCAGGTATGGTTTTCAGCCGCCTCTCCCGCCCACTGCAGGTAGCAGGTGGTAGGCAGCCACCGACCAGGGAGGTGTATTACCGATACTATACGCCTGCGTAGCGAGAGGTATGAGTGACGGCTGTGCGTAAGCCAGCACTACAGTGGCCGCCAAGTGTGACGTCATCCTTTGGTCCAGGTAGCTCTATGCTCTTTGTGCCTTACCAACACATGGGCTGCTGGCTTTCAGTTCTCAAACATATAACCTCTATATCTCACATGTAACTCAAAGGATCCTTTCTTTGTAGCTCTATATTTTTCTGTGGTGTTCGCTGCGCGTTATGCCCTCCTTTTGGTCAAATTTCTTAGGAAATACTCGTAAGTAGTTACTCTAAGACGAGCAATTAACTGTAATCGTTCCTCCTGGTCCCCAGCGGCAGGACGTCATCAAAGTTGGTAAATTCCGATTAAGATATTAAAATGCAGGTAGATATGAGGATGGCAAGGGAAGGTAGGGTAGGTAGGGTTTTTATAGGTTCTGTTGATTTCTACGATAGTTTCACCTGTCAATGAGGGAGTTAGATAGGTATTTATTTTGAGAAATACTTCACCTACTACTTTCTTTCTTTCTTTTAAACTATTCGCCATTTCCCGCGTTAGCGAGGTAGCGCTAAGAACAGAGGACTGGGCCTTTTTTGGAATATCCTCAACTGGCCCCCTCTGTTCCTTCTTTTGGAAAAAAAAAAAAAAAAAAAAAAATATATATGGATAGTTAGGTAAATCATAGTTTTCCATTTCTACAAATATTTCACCTACTTTCAGGGGAAGTTGGGCCATTACTTTCTCTTATGCCTAGGAGTGTTTCAACCACTGCTAGCGATAGTTAGGTAAGGCGCATTCTTCTTTTTGTATTTCTGGGAGCGTTTTACGTAGTATTACGTTAACTAGTCCGCATTTTTCATAATTTTCAATGTCCGCCCTACTATCGACACATTTAACAAACGACTGATCATGAGTTCAACTGTACATTAAGAAGGTCCTCTCCGTTTGTAGACACACCGAGGATGTTGGCTGATGCTCGGTGACTAACCAACATATCCACAGTTACAGTTTATCTATTTCCCTGGCCGGATAGATATTGCTGGCTGCTGAGGGTGATACATTTTCAGGAAAATATCATACGATATATTATCTATACTATGCGCAGCTGGTCGGCAGAGGGTAGCAGACGAGGGCTCGGAGAAACCGACTCTGCTAGTTCACGTCTAACTCACAACTAACGCACTCACGACTAACCTTATATTTCTGTGTTTTCATTAAGTACACCAACGTTGATGTTGTTTACTGTATTCCAACACTAGGGACGAGGGATCATGAGGAATGACTGCGGGTCGTCACATCTGGGGACAAGGAACCAAGAGGAATGACTACAGGTCGTCACATCTGGGGACAAGGAACCAAGAGGAATGACTACAGTTCGTCAAAACTGACGGCCAAGGACCAGGAGGAATGACTACAGGTCGTCACTTTTCCTCCCCCATCTTACTGGCATGTTAAGGTAAAACATAGATATATAGGATCTATTCTTTCTCTGTTGTCACTAGGGGTAATGATGATAAAGATATGAACACTAATATCACTACCAATAATAATAACAATAATGATAATAACAATGATGATAATAATAATAATGATAGCAGTGATAATAGTAATAATGATAATGAGAATGATAATAGCAATAGTAGATATGATGATGATAATAATAGTAATAACGATAATAATAAATGCAACAATAATGATGATGATAATAATGATAATAATAATGATGATAATAATAATAATGATGATAATAATAATAATAATAATAATAATAATAATTTGTTAACTTCGTCAAGAAATCCTAAATAGTTTTACTGCAGTCAATCACAAAAACCTATGTTTGATCACCAGCCATTTCTCCTTTTCCTTCCGCTTTCAGCACCGTCATGTTATCTTGACCTGGTAGTAATATTCCCCGAATAAATGCAGGAGTCTGTCATGGCCCAGCCTCGCTACTCGTGTGGTCTAGTTTTCCATCCCCTACTGAAATGAGCAAATGATAAACGAAGAAGAAGAAGAAGAAGAAGAAGAAGAAGAAGAAGAAGAAGAAGAAGAAGAAGAAGAAAAAGAAGAAAAAAAAAAGAAGAAGAGGGAAGAGATGTCGAGAATGTATGAATACCATGTCTCCTGCAGCACTAGTTAGCCAGCAGATACACCCACGGGGATCAGTTACCCAAAGAAAACGATAAAACAATGTTACTCTGCACTTACCCCACCCCAGCCGAGCCTAACTACGTAGTGAAAACAAAGCGAGACCGTATATGGACCAGATGACGGATACGGACAACTGTCAGAGTTGTACCTGTCAGGAAAATTGGAATATAGTACTAGCGGTAAACTGACTCATTCTCTAAGCGCAAGGACTTAAGATAGATGGACAGTCTTACACAGTCGATTTGAATGACACCATCGTACTAAGGTTTAAATGTCTCTCAAGTGATGTGTATTAATGCCAACTAATATATATATATATATATATATATATATATATATATATATATATATATATATATATATATATATATATATATATATATATATATAAACATGTATATAAATACACGTCCACACGCAAATATACATACCTATACATCTCAACGTGTACATATATATACACACAGAGACATATACATAAATACAAAAGGACATAATTCATACTGTCCGCCTTTATTCATCCCATCGACACCTCGCCACACATGAAATAACAACCCCCTCCCCCATCATGTGCGCGAGGTAGCGCTAGGAAAAGACAACAAAGGCCACATTCGTGCACACTCAGTCTCTAGCTGTCATGTAATAATGCACCGAAACCACAGCTCCCTTTCCACATCCAGCCCCAAAGAACTTTCCATGGTTTACCCCAGACGCTTCACATGCCCTAGTTCAATCCATTGACAGCACGTCGACCCCGGTATACCACATCGTTCCAATTCACTCTATTCCTTGCACGCCTTTCACCCTCCTGCATGTTCAGGCACTGATCACTCAAAATCTTTTTTCAATCCTTCTTTCCACCTCCAATTTGGTCTCCCACTTCTCGTTCCCTCCACCCTGACACATATAATCTCCTGGTCAATCTTTCCTCACTCATTATCTCCATGTGACCAAACCATTTCAAAACACCTTCTTCTGCTCTCTCAACCACACTCTTTTTATTACCACATATTTCTCTTACCCAATTATTACTTACTCGATCAAACCACCTCACACCAGATATTGTCCTAAAACTTCTCATTTCCAGCACATCCACCCTCCTCCGCACAACTCTATCCACAACCCACACCTCGCAACCATATAACATTGTTGGAACCACTATTCCTTCAAACATACCCATTTTTGCCTTCCGAGATAATGTTTTCGACTTCCACACATTCTTCAACGCTTCCAGATCTTTCGCCCCCTCCCCCACCCTATGCTTCACTTCCGCTTCCATGGTTCCATCCGCTGCCAGATCCACTCCCAGATATCTAAAACACTTTACTTCCTCCAGTTTTTCTCCATTCAAACTTATCTCCCTATTGACTTGTCCCTCAACCCTACTGTACCTAATACCCTTGCTCTTATTTACATTTACTCTTAACTTTCTTCTTTCACACACTTTACCAAACTCAGTCACCAGCTTCTGCAGTTTCTCACGCGAATCAGCCACCAGCGCTGTATCATCAGCGAACAACAACTGACTAACTTTCCAAGCTCTCTCATCCACAACATTCTGCATATTTGCCCCTCTTTCCAAAACTCTTGCATTCACATCCCTAACAACCTCATCCGTAAACAAATTAAACAACCATGGAGACATCACACACCCCTGCCGCAAACCTACATTCACTGAGAACCAATCTCTTTCCTCTCTTCCTACACGTACACATGCTTACATCCAAGATAAAAACTTTTCACTGCTTCTAACAACTTGCCTCCCACACCATATATACTTAATACCTTCCACAGAGCATCTCTATCACCTCTATAATACGCCTTCTCCAGATCCATAAATACTACATACAAATCCACTTGCTTTTCTAAGTATTTCTCACATACATTCTTCAAAGCAAACACATGATCCACACATCCTCTACCACTTCTGAAGCCACACTGCCCTTCCCTAAACTGATGCTCTGTACATTCCTTCACCCTCTCAATCAATACCCTCCCATATAATTTCCCAGGAATACTCACAAACTTGTATCTCTGCAATTTGAGTACTCGTTCAGTGGCACTATGCAAGAATTCCGCCAATCCTCGGGCACTTCACCATTAGTCATACATACATTAAATAATCTTACCAACCAGTCAACAATACCGTCACCAACTTTTTTGTTAAATTCTACTGCAATACCATCCAAACCCGTGCCTTGACAGTTTTCATCTTCCACAAAGCTTTTACTACCTCTTCTCTGTTTACCATATCATTTCCCTAACTCTCTCACTTTGCCCACTACCTCGACCAAGACACCCTATATCTGCCACTCGATCATCAAACACATTCAACAAACCTTCAAAGTACTCACTCCATCTCCTTCTCACATCACCACTACTTGTTATCACCTCCCCATCTGCCCCTTTCACTGAAGTTCCCATTTGTTCCCTCGTCTTACGCACTTTATTTTCCTCCTTCCAAAACATCTTTTGATTGTCCATAAAATCTAATGATACTCTCTCACCCCAACTCTCATTTGCCCTCTTTTTCATCTCTTGCACCCTTCTCTTGACCTCCTGCCTCTTTCTTTTATACATCTCCCAGTCATTTGCATTATTTCCCTGCAAAAATCGTCCAAATGCCTCTCTCTTCTCTTTCACTAATAATGTTATTTCTTCCTCCCATCACTCACTACCCTTTCTAATCTACCCACCTCCCAAGCTTCTCACGCCACAAGCATCTTTTCCGCACGTCATCATTGCTTCCCTAAATACATCTCATTCATCCTCCACTCCCCTTACGTCCTTTGTTCTCACCTTTTTCTGCTCTGTACTCAGTCTCTCCTGGTGTTTCCTCAAACACGTCTCCCTCCCAAACTCACTTACTCTCACCACTCTTTTCACCCCGACATTCTCTCTTCTTTTCTGAAAACCTCTACAAAACTTCACCTTCGCCCCCACAAAATAATGATCAGACATCCGTCCAGTTCCACCTCTCAGCACATTTACATCCAAAAGTCTCTCTTTCGCGCGCCGATCAATCAACACGCAATGCAATAACGCTCTCTGGCCATCTCTCCTACTTACATACGTATACTTATGTTTATCTCCCTTTTTAAACCAGTTATTCCCAATCACCATTCCTTTTTTCAGCACATAAATTTACAGGCTCTTCACCATTTCCATTTACAACAATGTACACCCCATGTACACCAATTATTCCCTCAACTGCCACATTACTTACCTTTGCATTGAAATCACCCATCACTATAACCCGGTCTCGTGCATCAAAACTACTAACACACTCGTTCAGCTGCTCCCAAAACACTTGCCTCTCATAATCTTTCTTCTCATGCCCAGGTGCATATGCACCAATAATCACCAATCTCTCTCCATCAACTTTCAGTTTTAGCCATATCAATCTAGAGTTTACTTTCTTACACTCTATCACATACTCCCACCACTTCTGTTTCAGGAGTAGTGCTACTCCTTCCCTTGCTCTTGTTCTGTCACTAACCCCTGACTTTACTCCCAAGACATTCCCAAGCCACTCTTCCCCTTGACCCTTGAGCATCGTTTCACTCAGAGACAAAACATCCAGGTTCCTTTCCTCAAACATACTACCTATCTCTCCTTTTTTCTCATCTTGTTTACACTCATACACATTTAGATACCCCAGTCTGAGCCTTCGAGGAGGATGAGCACTCTCCGTGTGACCCATTCTTCCGTTTCCCTTTTTAGGAGGTTAAATCACAAGGAGGGGAGGGTTTTCGACACCCCGCTCCCGTCCCCTTTAGTCGCCTTCTACGACACGTGAGGAATGCGTGGGAAGTATTCTTTCTCCTCTATCCCCAGGGATAATACATATGTATATATATATATATATATATATATATATATATATATATATATATATATTTTTTTTTTTTTTCTTTTTTTTTTCCAAAAGAAGGAACAGAGGGGGCCAGGTGAGGATATTCTGAAAAAGGCCCAGTCCTCTGTTCTTAACGCTACCTCGCTAACGCGGGAAATGGCGAATAGTTTGAAAAAAAAAAAAATATATATATATATTTTTTTTTTTTTTCAAACTATTCGCCATTTCCCGCGTTAGCGAGGTAGCGTTAAGAACAGAGGACTGGGCCACTGAGGGAATATCCTCACCTGGCCCCCTCTGTTCCATCTTTTGGAAAATTAAAAAAAAAACGAGAGTGGAGGATTTCTAGGGATAGGGGAGAAAGAATACGTCCCACGTATTCCCTGCGTGTCGTAGAAGGCGACTAAAAGGGAAGGGAACGGGGGGCTGGAAATCCCTCCCTCTCGTTTTTAGTTTTCCTAATGAAGGAACAGAGGAGGGGGCCAAGTGAGGATAATCCCTCAAAGGCTCAGTCGTCTGTTGTTAACGCTACCATGCTAACGCGGGAAATGGCGAACAGTATGAAAGAAAATTATATATATATATATATATATATATATATATATATATATATATATATATATATATATATATATATATATATATATATATATGTTATTAGGTACAGTAGGGTTGAGGGTCAAGTCAATTGGGAGGTGAGTTTGAATGGAGAAAAACTGGAGGAAGTGAAGTGTTTTAGATATCTGGGAGTGGATCTGGCAGCGGATGGAACCATGGAAGCGGAAGTGGATCATAGGGTAGGGGAGGGGGCGAAAATTTTGGGAGCCTTGAAGAATGTGTGGAAGTCGAGAACATTATCTCGGAAAGCAAAAATGGGTATTTTTGAAGGAATAGTGGTTCCAACAATATTGTATGGTTGCGAGGCGTGGACTATGAATAGAGTTGTGCGCAGGAGGATGGATGGGCTAGAAATGAGAAGTTTGAGGACAATGTGTGGTGTGAGGTGGTTTGATCGAGTAAGTAACGTAAGGGTAAGAAAGATGTGTGGAAATAAAAAGAGCGTGGTTGAGAGAGCAGAAGAGGGTGTTTTGAAATGGTTTGGGCACATGGAGAGAATGAGTGAGGAAAGATTGACCAAGAGGATATATGTGTCGGAGGTGGAGGGAACGAGGAGACGAGGGAGACCAAATTGGAGGTGGAAAGATGGAGTGAAAAAGATTTTGTGTGATCGGGGCCTGAACATACAGGAGGGTGAAAGGAGGGCAAGGAATAGAGTGAATTGGAGCGATGTGGTATACCGGGGCTGACGTGCTGCCAGTGAATTGAATCAAGGCGTGTGAAGCGTCTGGGGTAAACCATGGAAAGCTGTGTAGGTATGTATATTTGCGTGTGTGGACGTATGTATATACATGTGTATGGGGGTGGGCTGGGCCATTTCTTTCGTCTGTTTCCTTTCGCTACCTCGCAAACGCGGGAGACAGCGACAAAGCAAAAAAAAAAAAAAAGAAATATGTATATATTTATATATATATATATATATATATATATATATATATATATATATATATATATATATATATATATATATATATAAATATATATATATATATATATATATATATATATATATATATATATATATATATATATATATATATATATATATATATATATATATATATATATATATATATAAATATAAGGTTATTTAATGTATGTATGACTCATGGTGAGGTGCATGAGGATTGGCGGAATGCGTGCATAGTGCCATTGTATAAAGGCAAATGGGATAAGAGTGAGTGCTCAAATTACAGAGGTATAAGTTTGTTGAGTATTCCTGGTAAATTATATGGGAGGGTATTGATTGAGAGGGTGAAGGCATGTACAGAGCATCAGATTGGGGAAGAGCAGTGTGGTTTCAGAAGTGGTAGAAGATGTGTGGATCAGGTGTTTGCTTTGAAGAATGTATGTGAGAAATACTTAAAAAAGCAAATGGATTTGTATGTAGCATTTATGGATCTGGAGAAGGCATATGATAGAGTTGATAGAGATGCTCTGTGGAAGGTATTAAGAATATATGGTGTGGGAGGAAAGTTGTTAGAAGCAGTGAAAAGTTTTTATCGAGGATGTAAGGCATGTGTACGTGTAGGAAGAGAGGAAAGTGATTGGTTCTCATTGAATGTAGGTTTGCGGCAGGGGTGTGTGATGTCTCCATGGTTGTTTAATTTGTTTATGGATGGGGTTGTTAGGGAGGTAAATGCAAGAGTTTTGGAAAGAGGGGCAAGTATGAAGTCTGTTGGGGATGAGAGAGCTTGGGAAGTGAGTTGTTGTTCGCTGATGATACAGCGCTGGTGGCTGATTCATGTGAGAAACTGCAGAAGCTGGTGACTGAGTTTGGTAAAGTGTGTGGAAGAAGAAAGTTAAGAGCAAATGTGAATAAGAGCAAGGTTATTAGGTACAGTAGGGTTGAGGGTCAAGTCAATTGGGAGGTGAGTTTGAATGGAGAAAAACTAGAGGAAGTGAAGTGTTTTAGATATCTGGGAGAGGATCTGGCAGCGGATGGAACCATGGAAGCGGAAGTGGATCATAGGGTGGGGGAGGGGGCGAAAATTCTGGGGGCCTTGAAGAATGTGTGGAAGTCGAGAACATTATCTCGGAAAGCAAAAATGG
Source organism: Panulirus ornatus (assembly GCF_036320965.1). NCBI lineage: Eukaryota > Metazoa > Arthropoda > Malacostraca > Decapoda > Palinuridae > Panulirus > Panulirus ornatus. Next base: position 24,686,601 of record NC_092234.1, on the reverse strand, counting down.
GTATGTTTGAAGGAATAGTGGTTCCAACAATGTTGTATGGTTGCGAGGCGTGGACTATGGATAGAGTTGTGCGCAGGAGGATGGATGTGCTGGAAATGAGATGTTTGAGGACAATGTGTGGTGTGAGGTGGTTTGATCGAGTAAGTAACGTAAGGGTAAGAGAGATGTGTGGAAATAAAAAGAGCGTGGTTGAGAGAGCAGAAGAGGGTGTTTTGAAGTGGTTTGGGCACATGGAGAGAATGAGTGAGGAAAGATTGACCAAGAGGATATATGTGTCGGAGGTGGAGGGAACGAGGAGAAGAGGGAGACCAAATTGGAGGTGGAAAGATGGAGTGAAAAAGATTTTGTGTGATCGGGGCCTGAACATGCAGGAGGGTGAAGGGAGGGCAAGGAATAGAGTGAATTGGAGCGATGTGGTATACCGGGGTTGACGTGCTGTCAGTGGATTGAATCAAGGCATGTGAAGCGTCTGGGGTAAACCATGGAAAGCTGTGTAGGTATGTATATTTGCGTGTGTGGACGTATGTATATACATGTGTATGGCGGGCTGGTTGGGCCATTTCTTTCGTCTGTTTCCTTGCGCTACCTCGCAAACGCGGGAAACAGCGAAAAAGTATAATAATATAAAAAAAGTATATATATATATATATATATATATATATATATATATATATATATATATATATATATATATATATATATATATATGGGAGCGGGGGGCTGGAAATCCTCCCCTCTCAATTTTTCTTTAATTTTCCAAAAGAATGAACAGAGAAGGGGGCCAGGTTAGGATATTCCCTCAGTGGCCTAGTTCTCTGTTCTTAACGCTACTTCGCTAACGCGGGAAATGGCGAATAGTTTGAAAAAAAAAAAAAAATATATATATATATATATATATATATATATATATATATATATATATATATATATATATATATATATATATATATACAACAGCACGAGAACGTATTTAGTTATCAATCTTTCTTATGTTTTCTAATTTCCTCATTATTATTCTATCATTAGGTGGGAGCTCAAAACACCAGTTGTCTGTAATTCTCCATTTATTGCATTCAAACTTTCGCTTTCCTAGAGGCATCTTTTAACAAAATGAAGAAAGATAGTACGAGTAATATTCTAGATGCAAAATATGGCAACAGAAATATAGAAAAACTTACAGTTGATGAATAACACAGAACAATATCGCACAAGGTAGGACTATAAATAATCCATCAGTTACTACACTAAGTACGTCATTCGACACCGTTACTGTCAGGACGTAGAGCTCAGGTCATCATGAACTCAGATCTACATCCTCGTTCTTCAGTTTTCACTATCTAACCAACTTAGAGAAGAAGAAGAAGAAGAAGAAGAAGAAGAAGAAGAAGAAGAAGAAGAAGAAGAAGAAGAAGAAAACGAAAAAGAAGAAGAAGAAGAGGAAGAAGAAGAAGAGGAAGAAGAAGAAGAAGAAGAGGAAGAAGAAGATGAAGAAGAATAAGAAGAAGAAGATGATGATGATGATGATGATGATGATGATGATGAAGGAGGCAACTGAATTAGATTAAAGTGCCAATACTGTTCTGTTTAGGATAGTGTACCTCATCATACACAACAGTGATAGTGACCCAGGTGTTTGGTCTAGGATAGTGTACCTCACCATACACAACAGTGATAGTGACCCAGGTGTTTGGTCTAGGATAGTGTACCTCACCATACACAACAGTGATAGTGACCCAGGTGTTTGGTCTAGGATAGCGTACCTCACCATACACAACAGTGATGGTGACCCGGGTGTTTGGTCTAGGATAGCGTACCTCACCATACACAAATGAAGAACAATATCATATGAGATGAAGAATAAAACCAAATTCCATCACAAGCCCAACTCCATCATAAACCCCACACCCTGACAAACTCCACTCCATCACAAATCCCACTCCACAAGTTCTCTGATTACGGTGTTGGAGACACCTGGTGTTGAAGATGGAGGCTTATTGGTTTAATGACTACCATGTTGGAGACGTTAATTCACTTATCTTACTATGGGAAATTGGTTTTTCTATGTTTACCGACTACAGAGTTGGAGATGACTAAAGTGTTGGAGATGCTGTTAAGCTAAATTCAATGCTAAAGAGGGTGGTTCACTGGTTCGCTATCTACAGTGTTGGAAAGGGTGGCACGCTAACTTCAGTGTTGGAGATGGGGAGACATTAACGACTGCCTGTGCTGGAGATGGTCTAAGACAAAATAGTCATGAATACAATGACAGTTGATGATAATCGATGAGTATGATGGGTGTTGTGGGCAGACTCATCAATAACAATGTTCCTAGACACAGTAAACGGGAAATAATTCATCACCTCCGTGGTGTATCGGTTACCGTTCCGTACCATGACGCATTCACGGGACGCCTGAGATTGAGTGTAGAGGTTCGAAACCTAGGTCAATAAGAAAGGGGGTGCGGGGGTGGGGGGGAAGCTATTTTCATGTATGGTAGAGTGGCGACAAGATGGGATGAAAGTAGCATATATATATATATATATATATATATATATATATATATATATATATATATATATATATATATATATATATATATATATATATATATATACATATATATATATATATATATATATATATATATATATATATATATATATATATATATATATATATATATATATATATATATATATATATATATATATATATATATATATATATATATATATATATATATATATATATATATATATATATATATATATATATATATATATATATATATATATATATATATATATATATATATATATATATATATATATATATATATATATATATATATATATATATATATATATATATATATATATATATATATATATATATATATATATATATATATATATATATATATATATATATATATATATATATATATATATATATATATATATATATATATATATATATATATATATATATATATATATATATATATATATATATATATATATATATATATATATATATATATAACCTGGCCACCTCCCTCAGCACTGTGATGGCTGCCGCAACGTCTTCAGCAACCCGGAATTATTCCCTGAAACAACGCTTGGAAGGAGGCAGAAGTGATATTGTGACAGTGATTGTGTCAGCGTCGCGTCGCCTCGCCGCAGTGTATCGAGACAGACTTCCCCAGAACTTTTAAAGGGGAAGTAAATGTTTACAGTTGTGTTACTGGAGTGATAGCTTTCATGCATGGTGTTTTGACAAGAAAATAGTGAAGTTGGAGAAAAATGTAGCTTAGACATTGAAGCTTATTGATTCAGTGGTGAAATTGATGAGAACTGCTATTGACGTTTGTGTGAATAAATTGTACATTTCCTTTTCCATAACCAGAGGTTGAACCATTATGTGACGTTCATTTTTTCATTCATTTCAAGCTAAAAGTTTGTTTTCTAAATTGTTTCTTACATTTTTCATATGTATATATATGTATGTGTGTGTGTGTGTGTGCGTGTGTGTGTGTGTGTGTGTGTGTGTGTGTGTGTGTTTATATATGTATATTATCCCTGGGGATAGGGGTGAAAGAATACTTCCCACGTATTCCTCGCGTGTCGTAGAAAGCGACTAGAGGGGACGGGAGCGGGGGGCCGGAAATCCTCCCCTCCTTGTATTAACTTTCTAAAATGGGAAACAGAAGAAGGAGTCACGCGGGGAGTGCTCATCCTCCTCGAAGGCTCAGAGTGGGGTGCCTAAATGTGTGTGGATGTAACCAAGATGTGAAAAAAGGAGAGATAGGTAGTATGTTTGAGGAAAGGAACCTGGATGTTTTGGCTCTGAGTGAAACGAAGCTCAAGGGTAAAGGGGAAGAGTGGTTTGGAAATGTCTGGGGAGTGAAGTCAGGGGTTAGTGAGAGGACAAGAGCAAGGGAAGGAGTAGCAATACTCCTGAAACAGGAGTTGTGGGAGTATGTCATAGAATGTAAGAAAGTAAATTCTCGATTAATATGGGTAAAATTGAAAGTTGATGGAGAGAGGTGGGTGATTATTGGTGCATATGCACCTGGGCATGAGAAGAAAGATCATGAGAGGCAAGTGTTTTGGGAGCAGCTAAATGAGTGTGTTAGCGGTTTTGATGCACGAGACCGGGTTATAGTGATGGGTGATTTGAATGCAAAGGTGAGTAATGTGGCAGTTGAGGGAATAATTGGTATGCATGGGGTGTTCAGTGTTGTAAATGGAAATGGTGAAGAGCTTGTAGATTTATGTGCTGAAAAAGGACTGATGATTGGGAATACCTGGTTTAAAAAGCGAGATATACATAAGTATACTTATGTAAGTAGGAGAGATGGCCAGAGAGCGTTATTGGAATACGTGTTAATGGACAGGCGTGCGAAAGAGAGACTTTTGGATGTCAATGTGCTGAGAGGTGCAACTGGAGGGATGTCTGATCATTATCTTGTGGAGGCTAAGGTGAAGATTAGTATGGGTTTTCAGAAAAGAAGAGTGAATGTTGGGGTGAAGAAGGTGGTGAGAGTAAGTGAGCTTGGGAAGGAGACCTGTGTGAAGAAGTATCAGGAGAGACTGTGTACAGAATGGAAAAAGGTGAGAACAATGGAAGTAAGGGGAGTGGGGGAGGAATGGGATGTATTTAGGGAATCAGTGATGGATTGCGCAAAAGATGCTTGTGGCATGAGAAGAGTGGGAGGTGGGCTGTTTAGAAAGGGTAGTGAGTGGTGGGATGAAGAAGTAAGAGTATTAGTGAAAGAGAAGAGAGAGGCATTTGGACGATTTTTGCAGGGAAAAAATGCAATTGAGTGGGAGAAGTATAAAAGAAAGAGACAGGAGGTCAAGAGAAAGGTGCAAGAGGTGAAAAAAAGGGCAAATGAGAGTTGGGGTGAGAGACTATCAGTAAATTTTAGGGAGAATAAAAAGATGTTCTGGAAGGAGGTAAATAGGGTGCGTAAGACAAGGGAGCAAATGGGAACTTCAGTAAAGGGCGTAAATGGGGAGGTGATAACAAGTAGTGGTGATGTGAGAAGGAGATGGAGTGAGTATTTTGAAGGTTTGTTGAATGTGTCTGATGACAGAGTGGCAGATATAGGGTGTTTGGGTCGAGGTGGTGTGCAAAGTGAGAGGGTTAGGGAAAATGATTTGGTAAACAGAGAAGAGGTAGTAAAAGCTTTGCGGAAGATGAAAGCCGGCAAGGCAGCAGGTTTGGATGGTATTGCAGTGGAATTTATTAAAAAAGGGGGTGACTGTATTGTTGACTGGTTGGTAAGGTTATTTAATGTATGTATGACTCATGGTGAGGTGCCTGAGGATTGGCGGAATGCTTGCATAGTGCCGTTGTACAAAGGCAAAGGGGATAAGAGTGAGTGCTCAAATTACAGAGGTATAAGTTTGTTGAGTATTCCTGGTAAATTATATGGGAGGGTATTGATTGAGAGGGTGAAGGCATGTACAGAGCATCAGATTGGGGAAGAGCAGTGTGGTTTCAGAAGTGGTAGAGGATGTGTGGATCAGGTGTTTGCTTTGAAGAATGTATGTGAGAAATACTTAGAAAAGCAAATGGATTTGTATGTAGCATTTATGGATCTGGAGAAGGCATATGATAGAGTTGATAGAGATGCTCTGTGGAAGGTATTAAGAATATATGGTGTGGGAGGCAAGTTGTTAGAAGCAGTGAAAAGTTTTTATCGAGGATGTAAGGCATGTGTACGTGTAGGAAGAGAGGAAAGTGATTGGTTCTCAGTGAATGTAGGTTTGCGGCAGGGGTGTGTGATGTCTCCATGGTTGTTTAATTTGTTTATGGATGGGGTTGTTAGGGAGGTAAATGCAAGAGTTTTGGAAAGAGGGGCAAGTATGAAGTCTGTTGGGGATGAGAGAGCTTGGGAAGTGAGTCAGTTGTTGTTCGCTGATGATACAGCGCTGGTGGCGGATTCATGTGAGAAACTGCAGAAGCTGGTGACGGAGTTTGGTAAAGTGTGTGGAAGAAGAAAGTTAAGAGTAAATGTCAATAAGAGCAAGGTTATTAGGTACAGTAGGGTTGAGGGTCAAGTCAATTGGGAGGTGAGTTTGAATGGTGAGAGGCTGGAGGAAGTGAAGTGTTTTAGATATCTGGGAGTGGATCTGTCAGCGGATGGAACCATGGAAGCGGAAGTGGATCATAGGGTGGGGGAGGGGGCGAAAATTTTGGGAGCCTTGAAAAATGTGTGGAAGTCGAGAACATTATCCCGGAAAGCAAAAATGGGTATGTTTGAAGGAATAGTAGTTCCAACAATGTTGTATGGTTGCGAGGCGTGGGCTATGGATAGAGTTGTGCGCAGGAGGATGGATGTGCTGGAAATGAGATGTTTGAGGACAATGTGTGGTGTGAGGTGGTTTGATCGAGTAAGTAACGTAAGGGTAAGAGAGATGTGTGGAAATAAAAAGAGCGTGGTTGAGAGAGCAGAAGAGGGTGTTTTGAAATGGTTTGGGCACATGGAGAGAATGAGTGAGGAAAGATTGACCAAGAGGATATATGTGTCGGAGGTGGAGGGAACGAGGAGAAGAGGGAGACCAAATTGGAGGTGGAAAGATGGAGTGAAAAGGATTTTGTGTGATCGGGGCCTGAACATGCAGGAGGGTGAAAGGAGGGCAAGGAATAGAGTGAATTGGAGCGATGTGGTATACAGGGGTTGACGTGCTGTCAGTGGATTGAATCAAGGCATGTGAAGCGTCTGGGGTAAACCATGGAAGGCTGTGTAGGTATGTATATTTGCTTGTGTGGACGTGTGTATGTACATGTGTATGGGGGGGGGGGTTGGGCCATTTCTTTCGTCTGTTTCCTTGCGCTACCTCGCAAACGCGGGAGACAGCGACAAAGTATAAAAAAAAAAAAAAAAAAAAAAAAATATATATATATATATATATATATATATATATATATATATGTATATATATATATATATATATATATATATATATATATATATATATATATATATATATATATATATATATATATATATATATATATATACATATATATATTTATATATATATATATATATATATATATATATATATATATATATATATATATATATATATATATATATATATATATATATATATATATATATATATATATATATATATATATATATATATATATATATATATATATATATATATATATATATATATATATATATATATATATATATATATATATATATATATATATATATATATATATATATATATATATATATGTGTATATATATAAGTATATATATTTTTTTTTCTTTTTTTGCTTTGTCGCTGGCTTACCCCAGACGCTTCACATGCCGTGGTTCATTCCATTGACAGCACGTCGACCCCGGTATACCACATCGTCCCAATTCACTCTATTCCTTGCCCGCCTTTCACCCTCCTGCATGTTCAGGCCCCGATCACACAAAATCTTTTTCACTCCATCTTTCCACCTCCAATTTGGTCTCCCACTTCTCGTTCCCTCCACCTCTGACACATACATCCTCTTGGTCAATCTTTCCTCACTCATTCTCTTCATGTGACCAAACCATTTCAAAACACCCTCCTCTGCTCTCTCAACCACACTCTTTTTATTACCACACACCTCTCTTACCCTATTTTTACTTACTCGATCAAATCACCTCACACCACATATTGTCCTCAAACATCTCATTTCCAGCACATCCACCCTCCTCCGCACAACTCTATCCATAGCCCACGCCTTGCAACCATATAGCACTGTTTGAACCACTATTCCTTCAAACATACCCATTTTTGCTTTCCGAGATAATGTTCTCGATTTCCACTAATTCTTCAATGCTCCCAGAACTTTCGCCCCCTCCCCAATCCGATGATTCACTTCCGCTTCCATGGTTCCATCCGCTGCCAGATCCACTCCCAGACATCTAAAACACTTCAGTTCCTCCAGTTTTCCTCCGTTCAAACTTACCTCCCAGTTAAATTGACACTCAACCCTACTGTATATATAATAACCTTACTCTTATTCATATTAACCCTTAAGTTTCTTCTTTCACACACTTTACCAAACTCAGTCACCAGCTTCTGCAGTTTCTCACATGAATCAGCCACCAGCGCTGTATCATCAGCGAACAACAACTGACTCACTTCCCAAGCTCTCTCATCCACAACAGACTGCATACTTGCCCCTCTTTCCAAAACATTTGCATTCACCTCCCTAACAACCCCATCCATAAACATATTAAACAACCACGGAGACATCACACACCCCTGCCGCAAACCTACATTCACTGAGAACCAATCACTTTCCTCTCTTCCTACACGTACACATGCCTTACATCCTCGATAAAAACTTTTCACTGCTTCTAAGAACTTGCCTCCCACACCATATATTCTTAGTACCTTCCACAGATCATCTCTATCAACTCTATCATATGCCTTCTCCAGATCCATAAATGCTACATACAAATCCATTTGCTTTCCTAAGTATTTCTCACATACATTCTTCAAAGCAAACACCTGATCCACACATCCTCTACCACTTCTGAAACCACACTGCTCTTCCTCAATCTGATGCTCTGTACATGCCTTCACCCTCTCAATCAATACCCTCCCATATAATTTACCAGGAATACTCAACAAACTTATACCTCTGTAATTTGAGCACTCACTCTTATCCCCTTTGCCTTTGTACAATGGCACTATGCAAGCATTCCGCCAATCCTCATGCACCTCACCATGAATCATACATACATGAAATAACCTTACAAACCAGTCAACAATACAGTCACACCCTTTTTTAATAAATTCCACTGCAATACCATCCAAACCTGCTGCCTTGCCGGCTTTCATCTTTCGCAAAGCTTTTACTACCTCTTCTCTGTTTACAAAATCATTTTCCCTAACCCTCTCACTTTGCACACCACCTCGACAAACACACCGTATAACTGCCACTATATCATTAAACACATTCAACAAACCTTCAAAATACTTACTCCATCTCCTTCTCACATCACCACTACTTGTTATCACCTCCTCATTAGCCCCCTTCACTGAAGTTACCATTTGCTCCCTTGTCTTACGCAGTTTATTTACCTCCTTCCAGAACATCTTTTTATTCTCCCTTAAGTTTAATGATACCTTCTCACCCCAACTCTCATTTGCCCTCTTTTTCACATATTGCACCTTTTTCTTGACCTCCTGCCTCTTTGTTTTATACATCTCCGACTCATTTGCATTTTTCCCTGCAAAATCGTCCAAATGCCTCTCTCTTCTCTTTCACTAATAATCTTACTTGTTCATCCCACCACTCACTGCCCTTTCTAATCAACCCACCTCCCAGGCTTCTCGTGCCACAAGCATCTTTTGCGCAAGCCATCACTGCTTCCCTAAATACATCCCATTCCTCCCCCACTCCCCTTACCTCCTTTGTTCTTACCTTTTTCCATTCTGTACTCAGTCTCTCCTGGTACTTCCTCACACAAGTCTCCTTCCCAAGCTCACTTACTCTCACCACCCTCTTCACCCCAACATTCTCTCTTCTTTTCTGAAAACCCATACAAATCTTCACCTTCGCCTCCAGCACATTAACATCCAAAAGTCTCTCGCGCGCCTGTCGATTAACACGTAATCTAATAACGCTCTCTGGCATCTCTCCTACTTACATACGTATACTTATGTATATCTCGCTTTTTAAATCAGGTATTCCCAATCACCAGTTCTTTTTTAGCACATAAATCACAAGCTCTTCACAATTTCAATTTACAATACTGAACACCCCATGTGTACCAATTATTCCCTCAACTGCCACATTACTCACCTTTGCACTCAAATCACCCATCACTATAACCCGGTCTTGTGCATCAAAATCACTAACACACTCATTCAGCTGCTCCCAAAACACTTGCCTCTCATGATCTTTCTTCTCATGCCCAGATGCATATGCACCAATAATCACCAATCTCTTTCCATCAACTTTCAGTTTTAGCCATATGAATCTAGAATTTACTTTCTTACACTCTATCACATGCTCCCACAACTCCAGTTTCATGAGTAGCGCTACTCCATCAATTGCTCTTGTCCTCTCACTAACCCCTGACTTTACTCCCAAGACATTCCCAAACCACTCTTCCCCTTTACCCTTGAGCTTCCTTTCACTCAGAGCCATAACATCTAGGTTCCTTTCGTCAAACATACTACCTATCTCTCCTTTTTTCACATCTTGGTTACATCCATACACATTTAGACACCATTTCGCCATTTTCCGCATTAGTGAGGTAGCGCTAATAACAGAGGACTGAGCCTTAGAGTGAAAATCCTCACTTGATCCCCTGCTCTGTACACGCTTTTGGAAAATTAAAAACTGGAGAGGAGGTTTTCCTGCATCCTGTTCCCTCCCCCTTTAGTGTCCTTCTGTGACACGCAGGGAAGTATTTTTTCTCCTCTATCCCCAAGGAACATATATATATATATATATATATATATATATATATATATATATATATATATATATATATATATATATATATATTTTTTTTTTTTGCTTTGTCGCTGTCTCCCGCATTTGCGAGGTAGCGCAAGGAAACAGACGAAAGAAATGGCCCAACCCACCCCCATACACATGTATGTACATACGTCCACACACGCAAATATACATACCTACACAGTTTTCCATGGTTTACCTCAGACGCTTCACATGCCCTGATTCAATCCACTGACAGAACGTCAACCCTGGTATACCACATCGATCCAATTCACTCTGTTCCTTGCCCTCCTTTCACCCTCCTGCATGTTCAGGCCCCGATCACACAAAATCTTTTTCACTCCATCTTTCCACCTCCAATTTGGTCTCCCACTTCTCCTCGTTCCCTCCACCTCCGACACATATATCCTCTTGGTCAATCTTTCCTCACTCATTCTCTCCATGTGCCCAAACCATTTGAAAACATCCTTTTCTGCTCTCTCAACCACGCTCTTTTTATTTCCACACATCTCTCTTACCCTTACGTTACTTACTCGATCAAACCACCTCACACCACACATCGTCCTCAAACATCTCATCTCCAACACATCCACCCTCCTGCGCACAACTCTATCCATAGCCCACGCCTCGCAACCATACAACATTGTTGGAACCACTATTCCTTCAAACATACCCATTTTCGCTTTCCGAGATAATGTTCTCGACTTCCACACATTCTTCAAGGCTCCCAGGATTTTCGCCCCATCCCCCACCCTATGATCCACTTCCGCTTCCATGGTTCCATCCGCTGCCAGATCCACTCCCAGATATCTAAAACACTTTACTTCCTCCAGTTTTTCTCCATTCAAACTTATCTCCCAACTGACTTGACCCTCAACCCTACAGTACCTAATTACCTTGCTCTTATTCACATTTACTCTTAACTTTCTTCTTTCACACACTTTACCAAACTCAGTCACCAGCTTCTGCAGTTTCTCACATGAATCAGCCACCAGCGCTGTATCATCAGCGAACAACAGCTGACTCACTTCCCAAGCTCTCTCATCCCCAACAGACTTCATACTTGCCCCTCTTTCCAAAACTCTTGCATTCACCTCCCTAACAACCCCATCCATAAACAAATTAAACAACCATGGAGACATCAGACACCCCTGCCACAAACCTACATTCACTGAGAACCAATCACTTTCCTCTCTTCCTACACGTACACATGCCCTACATCCTCGATAAAAACATTTCACTGCTTCTAACAACTTGCTTCCCACACCAATATATTCTTAATACCTTCCACAGATCATCTCTATCAACTCTATCATATGCCTTCTCCAGATCCATAAATGCTACATACAAATCCATTTGCTTTTCTAAGTATTTCTCACATACATTCTTCAAAGCAAACACCTGATCCACACATCCTCTACCACTTCTGAAACCACACTGCTCTTCCCCAATCTGATGCTCTGTACATGCCTTCACCCTCTTAATCAATACCCTCCCATATAATTTACTAGGAATACTCAACAAACTTATACCTCTGTAATTTGAGTACTCACTCTTATCCCCTTTGCCTTTGTACAATGGCACTATGCACGCATTCCGCCAATCCTCATGCACCTCACCATGAGTCCTATATACATTAAATAACCTTACCAACAAGTCAATAATACAGTCACCCCCTTTTTTAATAAATTCCACTGCAATACCATCCAAACCTGCTGCCTTGCCGGCTTTCATTTCCGCAAAGCTTTTACTACCTCTTCTCTGTTTACCAAATCATTTTCCCTAACCCTCTCACTTTGCACACCACCTCGACCAAAACACCCTATATCTGCCACTCTATCATCAAGCACATTCTCAAACCTTCAAAATACTCACTCCATCTCCTTCTCACATCACCACTACTTATATATATATATATATATATATATATATATATATATATATATATATATATATATATATATATATATATATATATATATATATATATATATATATATATATATATATATATATATATATATATATAATCGGAAAGACAGGTTTGGACAAGACAGGATTTGAGTGTGTACATGAAGCTATCACGCGGCCATGTCGTTATCCAGCAAAACAAACACAGATTGTCACTAGTACATCATTAGGGATGGATTCCGCCTAGGGCAACAGATTTTTATTTACGGTGCCCAGATTTAGTACTTATAGTGATACACTTTCAAATAAGGTCACCACTATAATCTATCGAGCGTGGAAGTGACAAAGTGTAATGGGAAACTGAAAAAGTGACATAGCAAAGTAATTAACCAGGAAAACTGTAATGATCACCTTGGCAACCTAACGTGATTTCAAGTCACGCATTATACAGACGAGACGCAGTTGTGACACGTCAGTTCTATAGTCTATGTTATATGAGTGAGAAACAGGTACCAAGCTGTAGGGGCAGTGCAGCACTCTACGTGCTACCCAGCCCGGGGGAATAGCATTCTACATCCACTAAGAAATCACGGTAAGCTAACACCTCGATTTGTTACAAAATGTGTCTTTATAATGTGTGAATCGCTCTGCTCCTGTGAGGGTAAGGAGCCAATGATGTCTCTACAAGAGACACTTTCAAATTCAATTCCAGCAGGGCAGCACGTGAGGCGAGGGAAGTAGATTGTGTGTCCCGTGCAGCATGTGTGAATATTGAGGACGTGCTTCTGGTGTAATTGACTCAACGCTGTTGTAAGAAACGCGAGCACGGTCGCACTCATCTGACGTGGAGGACGTGGGGCCAATACTTGGCCAAACACACTCGCGCCCATAGACGTGGCTGTCGTCCGCAACTAAAAGTCCAGCTAAAATCATGTGTTACACACTCAAGTGAATTTTCAGCACCAGAGAACAAGAAGCCTCATACAAATGATGATTAGAATGTTTATTTACTCTTAGCATTTGTGTTAGGATGCATGCCACGTTATTTCTGATACTTTAAGTCGTTAGATATCTAATATTAAGTAAACGTCCGCGGACCCATCCATGATGATTATGTTAGTAGTGCTGCAACCAGTTAGATATCAAGATTCCAGTTACTGCGTACTTACGCACATCTGTCAGGTATGAGTACCCATGTCATTCTATTTAGGTATTTGATGTAAGAGGTCTAATGGCTTTTCATTAGCCCACAGGAAAGTGAGTAGCCAAAGTATGCTCCGCAGTCCATTGGCCTAGTTGGGTCATTAATGTCTGAATTAAGGGGTTTTACTTAAACCATGGCAATGGGACCACATGGTAATCTCATTTGAGAACTACAAGCAACGATAACGTAACGACAGTATTCTTGTATTCTATCTACTGTCCTGCGTTGTATTCTCCAGCATTATTGTATTTCTATTTTTCTGTCCCACTTTATTCTAACCCTCTACACACACACACACACACACACACTATATATATATATATATATATATATATATATATATATATATATATATATATATATATATATATATATATATATATATATATATATTCCCTCAAAGGCCCAGTCCTCTGTTCTTAACATTACCTCGCTAACGCGGGAAATGGCAAAATGTATGAATATATATATATATATATATATATATATATATATATATATATATATATATATATATATATATATATATGAATATATATATATATATATATATATATATATATATATATATATATATATATATATATATGAATATATATATATATATATATATATATATATATATATAAGAGCAAGGTTATTAGGTACAGTAGGGGTGAGGGTCAAGTCAATTGGGAGGTGAGTTTGAATGGAGAAAAACTGGAGGAAGTGAAGTGTTTTAGATATCTGGGAGTGGATCTGTCAGCGGATGGAACCATGGAAGCGGAAGTGGATCATAGGGTGGGGGAGGGGGCGAAAATTTTGGGAGCCTTGAAAAATGTGTGGAAGTCGAGAACATTATCTCGGAAAGCAAAAATGGGTATGTTTGAGGGAATAGTGGTTCCAACAATGCTGTATGGTTGCGAGGCGTGGGCTATGGATAGAGATGTGCGCAGGAGGATGGATGTGCTGGAGATGAGATGTTTGAGGACAATGTGTGGTGTGAGGTGGTTTGATCGAGTAAGTAACGTAAGGGTAAGAGAGATGTGTGGAAATAAAAAGAGCGTGGTTGAGAGAGCAGAAGAGGGTGTTTTGAAATGGTTTGGGCACATGGAGAGAATGAGTGAGGAGAGATTGACCAAGAGGATATATGTGTCGGAGGTGGAGGGAACGAGGAGAAGAGGGAGACCAAATTGGAGGTGGAAAGATGGAGTGAAAAAGATTTTGTGTGATCGGGGCCTGAACATGCAGGAGGGTGAAAGGAGGGCAAGAAATAGAGTGAATTGGAGTCATGTGGTATACAGGGGTTGACGTGCTGTCAGTGGATTGAAGCAAGGCATGTGAAGCGTCTGGGGTAAACCATGGAAAGCTGTGTAGGTATGTATATTTGCGTGTGTGGACGTGTGTATGTACATGTGTATGGGGGGGGGGGGTTGGGGCCATTTCTTTCGTCTGTTTCCTTGCGCTACCTCGCAAACGCGGGAGACAGCGACAAAGTATAAAAAAAAAAAAAAAAAAAAAAAAAATATATATATATATATTTTTTTTTTTTTTTTTTTTTTTTTATACTTTGTCGCTGTCTCCCGCGTTTGCGAGGTAGCGCAAGGAAACAGACGAAAGAAATGGCCCAACCCCCCCCCCCCCCATACACATGTACATACACACGTCCACACACGCAAATATACATACCTACACAGCTTTCCATGGTTTACCCCAGACGCTTCACATGCCTTGATTCAATCCACTGACAGCACGTCAACCCCTGTATACCACATGACTCCAATTCACTCTATTCCTTGCCCTCCTTTCACCCTCCTGCATGTTCAGGCCCCGATCACACAAAATCTTTTTCACTCCATCTTTCCACCTCCAATTTGGTCTCCCTCTTCTCCTCGTTCCCTCCACCTCCGACACATATATCCTCTTGGTCAATCTCTCCTCACTCATTCTCTCCATGTGCCCAAACCATTTCAAAACACCCTCTTCTGCTCTCTCAACCACGCTCTTTTTATTTCCACACATCTCTCTTACCCTTACGTTACTTACTCGATCAAACCACCTCACACCACACATTGTCCTCAAACATCTCATTTCCAGCACATCCATCCTCCTGCGCACATCTCTATCCATAGCCCACGCCTCGCAACCATACAACATTGTTGGAACCACTATTCCCTCAAACATACCCATTTTCGCTTTCCGAGATAATGTTCTCGACTTCCACACATTTTTCAAGGCTCCCAAAATTTTCGCCCCCTCCCCCACCCTATGATCCACTTCCGCTTCCATGGTTCCATCCGCTGACAGATCCACTCCCAGATATCTAAAACACTTCACTTCCTCCAGTTTTTCTCCATTCAAACTCACCTCCCAATTGACTTGACCCTCACCCCTACTGTACCTAATAACCTTGCTCTTATTCACATTTACTCTTAACTTTCTTCTTCCACACACTTTACCAAACTCAGTCACCAGCTTCTGCAGTTTCTCACATGAATCAGCCACCAGCGCTGTATCATCAGCGAACAACAACTGACTCACTTCCCAAGCTCTCTCATCCCCAACAGACTTCATACTTGCCCCTCTTTCCAAAACTCTTGCATTTACCTCCCTTACAACCCCATCCATAAACAAATTAAACAACCATGGAGACATCACACACCCCTGCCGCAAACCTACATTCACTGAGAACCAATCACTTTCCTCTCTTCCTACACGTACACATGCCTTACATCCTCGATAAAAACTTTTCACTGCTTCTAACAACTTGCCTCCCACACCATATATTCTTAATACCTTCCACAGAGCATCTCTATCAACTCTATCATATGCCTTCTCCAGATCCATAAATGCTACATACAAATCCATTTGCTTTTCTAAGTATTTCTCACATACATTCTTCAAAGCAAACACCTGATCCACACATCCTCTACCACTTCTGAAACCGCACTGCTCTTCCCCAATCTGATGCTCTGTACATGCCTTCACCCTCTCGATCAATACCCTCCCATATAATTTACCAGGAATACTCAACAAACTTATACCTCTGTAATTTGAGCACTCACTCTTATCCCCTTTGCCTTTGTACAATGGCACTATGCACGCATTCCGCCAATCCTCAGGCACCTCACCATGAGTCATACATACATTAAATAACCTTACCAACCAGTCAACAATACAGTCACCCCCTTTTTTAATAAATTCCACTGCAATACCATCCAAACCTGCTGCCTTGCCGGCTTTCATCTTCCGCAAAGCTTTTACTACCTCTTCTCTGTTTACCAAATCATTTTCCCTAACCCTCTCACTTTGCACACCACCTCGACCAAAACACCCTATATCTGCCACTCTGTCATCAGACACATTCAACAAACCTTCAAAATACTCATTCCATCTCCTTCTCACATCACCGCTACTTGTTATCACCTCCCCATTTGCGCCCTTCACTGAAGTTCCCATTTGCTCCCTTGTCTTACGCACCCTATTTACCTCCTTCCAGAACATCTTTTTATTCTCCCTAAAATTTACTGATAGTCTCTCACCCCAACTCTCATTTGCCCTTTTTTTTCACCTCTTGCACCTTTCTCTTGACCTCCTGTCTCTTTCTTTTATACTTCTCCCACTCAATTGCATTTTTTCCCTGCAAAAATCGTCCAAATGCCTCTCTCTTCTCTTTCACTAATACTCTTACTTCTTCATCCCACCACTCACTACCCTTTCTAAACAGCCCACCTCCCACTCTTCTCATGCCACAAGCATCTTTTGCGCAATCCATCACTGATTCCCTAAATACATCCCATTCCTCCCCCACTCCCCTTACTTCCATTGTTCTCACCTTTTTCCATTCTGTACACAGTCTCTCCTGGTACTTCCCCACACAGGTCTCCTTCCCAAGCTCACTTACTCTCACCACCTTCTTCACCCCAACATTCACTCCTCTTTTCTGAAAACCCATACTAATCTTCACCTTAGCCTCTACAAGATAATGATCAGACATCCCTCCAGTTGCACCTCTCAGCACATTAACATCCAAAAGTCTCTCTTTCGCGCGCCTGTCAATTAACACGTAATCCAATAACGCTCTCTGGCCATCTCTCCTACTTACATAAGTATACTTATGTATATCTCGCTTTTTAAACCAGGTATTCCCAATCATCAGTCCTTTTTCAGCACATAAATCTACAAGCTCTTCACCATTTCCATTTACAACACTGAACACCCCATGCATACCAATTATTCCCTCAACTGCCACATTACTCACCTTTGCATTCAAATCACCCATCACTATAACCCGGTCTCGTGCATCAAAACCGCTAACACACTCATTTAGCTGCTCCCAAAACACTTGCCTCTCATGATCTTTCTTCTCATGCCCAGGTGCATATGCACCAATAATCACCCACCTCTCTCCATCAACTTTCAGTTTTACCCATATTAATCGAGAATTTACTTTCTTGCATTCTATCACATACTCCCACAACTCCTGTTTCAGGAGTATTGCTACTCCTTCCCTTGCTCTTGTCCTCTCACTAACCCCTGACTTCACTCCCCAGACATTCCCAAACCACTCTTCCCCTTTACCCTTGAGCTTCGTTTCACTCAGAGCCAAAACATCCAGGTTCCTTTCCTCAAACATACTACCTATCTCTCCTTTTTTCACATCTTGGTTACATCCACACACATTTAGGCATCCCACTCTGAGCCTTCGAGGAGGATGATCACTCCCCGCGTGACTCCTTCTTCTGTTTCCCATTTTAGAAAGTTAATACAAGGAGGGGAGGATTTCCGGCCCCCCGCTCCCGTCCCCTCTAGTCGCTTTCTACGACACGCGAGGAATACGTAATATATATATATATATATATATATATATATATATATATATATATATATATATATATATTTTTTTTTTTTTTTTTTTTTTTTTTTTTTTTTTCGCTGTCTCCCGCGTTTGCGAGGTAGCGCAAGGAAACAGACGAAAGAAATGGCCCAACCCCCCCCCCCATACACATGTACATACACACATCCACACACGCAAATATACATACCTACACAGCTTTCCATGGTTTACCCCAGACGCTTCACATGCCTTGATTCAATCCACTGACAGCACGTCAACCCCTGTATACCACATCGCTCCAATTCACTCTATTCCTTGCCCTCCTTTCACCCTCCTGCATGTTCAGGCCCCGATCACACAAAATCTTTTTCACTCCATCTTTCCACCTCCAATTTGGTCTCCCTCTTCTCCTCGTCCCCTCCACCTCCGACACATATATCCTCTTGGTCAATCTTTCCTCACTCATTCTCTCCATGTGCCCAAACCATTTCAAAACACCCTCTTCTGCTCTCTCAAACACGCTCTTTTTATTTCCACACATCTCTCTTACCCTTACGTTACTTAATCGATCAAACCACCTCACACCACACATTGTCCTCAAACATCTCATTTCCAGCACATCCATCCTCCTGCGCACAACTCTATCCAGTTCTCAGTGAATGTAGGTTTGCGGCAGGGGTGTGTGATGTCTCCATGGTTGTTTAATTTGTTTATGGATGGGGTTGTTAGGGAGGTAAATGCAAGAGTCCTGGAAAGAGGGGCAAGTATGAAGTCTGTTGGGGATGAGAGAGCTTGGGAAGTGAGTCAGTTGTTGTTCGCTGATGATACAGCGCTGGTGGCTGATTCATGTGAGAAACTGCAGAAGCTGGTGACTGAGTTTGGTAAAGTGTGTGGAAGAAGAAAGTTAAGAGTAAATGTGAATAAGAGCAAGGTTATTAGGTACAGTAGGGTTGAGGGTCAAGTCAATTGGGAGGTGAGTTTGAATGGAGAAAAACTGGAGGAAGTGAAGTGTTTTAGATATCTGGGAGTGGATCTGTCAGCGGATGGAACCATGGAAGCGGAAGTGGATCATAGGGTGGGGGAGGGGGCGAAAATTTTGGGAGCCTTGAAAAATGTGTGGAAGTCGAGAACATTATCTCGGAAAGCAAAAATGGGTATGTTTGAAGGAATAATGGTTCCAACAATGCTGTATGGTTGCGAGGCGTGGGCTATATATATTTATATATATATATATATATATATATATATATATATATATATATATATATATGGAAGCGGAAGTGGATCATAGGGTGGGGGAGGGGGCGAAAATTCTGGGAGCCTTGAAGAATGTGTGGAAGTCGAGAACATTATCTCGGAGAGCAAAAATGGGTATGTTTGAAGGAATAGTGGTTCCAACAATGTTGTATGGTTGCGAGACGTGGGCTATGGATAGAGTTGTGCGCAGGAGGATGGATGTGCTGGAAATGAGATGTTTGAGGACAATATGTGGTGTGAGGTGGTTTGATCGAGTAAGTAATGTAAGCGTAAGAGAGATGTGTGGAAATAAAAGAGCGTGGTTGAGAGAGCAGAAGAGGGTGTTTTGAAATGGTTCGGGCACATGGAGAGAATGAGTGAGGAAAGATTGACCAAGAGAATATATGTGTCGGAGGTGGAGGGAACGAGGAGAAGAGGGAGACCAAATTGGAGGTGGAAAGATGGAGTGAAAAAGATTTTGTGTGATCGGGGCCTGAACATGCAGGAGGGTGAAAGGAGGGCAAGGAATAGAGTGAATTGGAGCGATGTGGTATACCGGGGTTGACGTGCTGTCAGTGGATTGAATCAAGGCATGTGAAGCGTCTGGGGAAAACCATGGAAAGCTGTGTAGGTATGTATATTTGCGTGTGTGGACGTATGTATATACATTTGTATGGGGGTGGGTTGGGCCATTTCTTTCGTCTGTTTCCTTGCGCTACCTCGCAAACGCGGGAGACGGCGGCAAAAAAAAAAAAAGAAAAAAAAGAAATATATATATATATATATATATATATATATATATATATATATATATATATATATATATATATATATATATATATATATATATTATCCCTGGGGATAGGGGAGAAAGAATACTTCCCACGTATTCCCTGCGTGTCGTAGAAGGCGACTAAATGGGGAGGGAGCGGGTGGCTGGAAATCCTCCCCTCTCGTTTTTTTTTTTTTTTTTATTTTCCAAAGGAAGGAATGGAGAGGGGGGGCCAGGTAGGGATTTTCCCTCTGAGGCCCAGTCCTCTGTTCTTAACGCTACCTCGCAAATGCGGGAAATGGCGAAACGTATAAAAAAAAAAAAAAAATATATATATATATATATATATATATATATATATATATATATATATATATATATATATATATATATATATTCCCATTACAACCGTTCAAATGCATATCCGGATTCTCTTGAGAAACCTGTTCTTGCACCACATTGCTGGAGTCAAGCAAGGCGCGCCTGGCGCACGCCACACTCGCTAGTGTTGACGTGTGATGGTTGGTTTTCAAGACGCCCTTCCTGCATGTCTCCACAATCAATGTCTGTGGCTGGCCTCCACGGGGGACGTCCCAGGGATATCCATAAGGCAGTTGCCATTCACATCTCCAGGAATGATTCTATGAATGTTCCCAGGGATGTTGTGAGGGCAATCCTCAGAGATTTGTATTGGTTCCTCCTTAGGGCTGTCATCGGGCCCGTTCCCAGGATGTTTCCAGGATAGTCCCCAGGGACGTGTCCAGGGTAGCCCCCAGATATAACCCTATTGTAGTCCCCAAAGATATCACCGTCGTAGTCCCTAGGGATATTCTCATTATAGTCCCCAGCGATATTCCCAGGAGAGTAACCAGGGCTGTCCCCAGAGATCCCTGCTACAATAAGGGCTGCTGGTATAAAATACAAAATTGGAGTAGTTTCCCAGCAGTCAAACTCGACTGCCATAATAAAGGCCAAAATTCTTATAGGTTGATTTCCAGAGGGTCGACCAACCTGCTGTACCCACTCAATCCCTCCTCCCTGCCGCTGCTGCTGCTGCTGCTGCTGCTGCTGTTGTGTTGTGAACCACGTCGAAGAGTCTGATCTTAACATTTTCATCATTCAATCTCCGTGTTAGGTAGTGATATGTGGCGTGAGGTAAAACGGACCCATAATGAGAATTTGTGATAGGTAATACCAGTATATGATGATGATGTGTATAAACGGCTGTTTGGGGCTACGGGAAACATTATGTGACAATGAACAGTAATATGTGACTGTAATATGTATATGTTTTACGAGTGATGAGGTAGAGTTACCGAGTGCCCCTCATGAAGGTGGTGTGTAGAGTTATGAAGAGATGAAATATATTCTATATTGAATATCAGTGAATTATAGCTTTGTGTAAAGTATTACGTACAATGATAGAAAGGCATATGCGATGGTGATGTATGAAAGTCTGGTTTGTTGTAGCAAATCTTTGAGTTACTATGTAGTAGTGAGGATAAGTGATGATTGATAGTGATGTGTGTCACTGAATACTTTGTTGTGAAGGTAACAAGTGGAACTACTGTGCCATTTTGAGAAGTGATGCTGGATAATGAGATGTGGTAAGTGATTGTGAGGTAACGTTGGGGGAAAAAAGATACATAGTTGATAATGATAAACGAAAATATGAAGCCATGTTGGTTAATTCATGAACAATGTATAACACTAGAAAATGATTCGTGAAAATGATGTCATGCATAGACTTGATAGAGATGAACGCAGTGTGACAGTGACATGGGGCAATGTAATATGCAAAAAAACACAAAACTAATGTATGGTAGTGAGGAGGACTGTGTGATAGTGCCACATGACGAGGTGCTTGAGGGACTAAAATGATTCAAAGTGATGCTTACTTTAGTAACCTGTAACAGTGATGAGTGACGGCATGATGTGCGCAATTGATCAAAAACGATGTGTGACAGTGAAGAGCACAATGTGATAACAATACCTTACGGCCAATGAGATAACATAAAGCACCTTGCATGTAGGATTGATTAGAAAAGGAATACAGCAATCATGATTCTGAATTATACTGATATAGGAGTTTCAGAACAGTATGAAAAATATTATCCAACCCAACCTAACCTGACCTAACGAGATCTAATGTCATTAAAAGGTATTAAGTTTATATATATATATATATATATATATATATATATATATATATATATATATATATATATATATATATATATATATATATATATATATATATATATATATATATATATATATATATATATATATATATATATGTATATATATATATATATATAGGCTTGGCTATGATTGCCCCTAATAGGGTAATGACTATTCGAATACTATGTACTCGAATACCCTTCGTCTAACGTTAATGAGCAACGGGGTCTACACCAGTCATTTCCCATCAGGCTCACACAGCCAGCAGATAACACTTTACCGAACATAACTGTATAACGAGGAGGTATATGAATACGAACAAAGTGCACTTTGGGATGTAATTTTGAATGGAGAAAAACTGGAGGAAGTGGTTTTAGATATCTGGGAGTGGATTTGGCAGTGGATGGAGCCATGGAAGTGGAAGTGAATCATAGGGTTGGGGAGGGGGAGAAAGTTCTGAGAGCGTTGAAAAATGTGTAGAAGTCGAGAACGTTATCTTGGAAAGCAAAAATGGGTATTTTTGAAGGAATAGTGGTTCCAACAATGGTATATGGTTGCGAGACGTGGGCTATAGATACAGTTGTGCCAAGGAGGGTGGATGTGCTGGAAATGAGATGTCTGAGGACAATATGTGGTGTGAGGTGGTTTGATCGAGTAAGTAATGTAAGGGTAAGAGAGATGTGTGGTAATAAAAGGAGTGTGGTTGAGAGAGCAGAAGAGAGTGTTTTGAAATGGTTTGGTCACATGGAGAGAATGAGTGAGGAAAGATTGACCTAGAGGATATATGTGTCGGAGGTGGAGGGAACGAGGAGAATTGGGAGACCAAATTGGAGGTGGAAAGATGGAGTGAAAAAGATTTTGAGTGATCGGGGCCTGAACATGAAGGAGGGAGAAAGGCTTGGAAAGAATAGAGTGAATTGGAACGTTGTGGTATACCGGGGTCGACGTGCTGTCAATGGATTGAACCAGGGCATGTGAAGCATCTTGGGTAAACATGGAAAGTTTTGTGAGGCCTAGATGTGGAAAGGGAGCTGTGGTTTCGGTGCATTATACATGACAGCTAGAGACTGAGTGTGAAAGAATGTGGTCTTTCTTGTCTTTTCCTAGCGCTACCTCGCGCACATGCGGGGGAAAGGGGTTATCATTTCATGTGTTGTGGGGTGGCGATGGGAATGAATAAAAGCAGACAGTATAAATTATATACATGTGTATACATTTACATGTCTGCATGTGTATATATATGTATACGTTGAGATGTATAGGTATGTATGTGTGCATATGTGGACGTGTATGTATATACATGTGTATATGGGTGGGTTGGGCCATTCTTTTGACTGTTTCCTTGCGCTACCTCCTAACGCGGGAGACAGCGACAAAGTATAATAATAATAGTAATAATAACAATAATAATAATAATAATAATAATAATAATAATGATAATAATAATAATTATAACAATAATAATGAAAATATATATACACACATAGTCTATTAATCTATTATACTTAATCGCTGTTTCCCGCGTCAGCGAGGTAAAACCAGGAAAGAGACGAAGAATATACAAATGTATATACATAGAAGCCCACACACGCACATATACATAAATGTACGTCTATATATATATATATATATATATATATATATATATATATATATATATATATATATATATATATATATATATATATATGTTTCCTTGCGCTACCTCGCAAACGCGGGAGACTGCAACAAAGCAAAATGAATAGATAAATATATATATATATATATATATATATATATATATATATATATATATATATATATATATATATATATATATATATATATATATATATATATATACGGACATATAAATAATACACATGTACATATTCATTCTTGCCTGCCTTCATCCATATCTGTCGCTGCCCCGGCGCACATGAAATAGCATCCCCCACCTCCCCTTCAGCGACTTAGCACCAGGAAAGAACAAAAGGCCACATTCCTTCACACTCGGTCTCTATGTGTCATGCGTAATGCACCGAAACCACTGCTTCCTATCCACATCCAGGCCCTGACGTCTCATATGCCCCTGTTCGGTTCATTGACATCACGTCGACCCCGTTATACCACATTTTTCAAATTCACTCTATTCCTTGCACGCTTCTCACCCTCCTACATGTTCAGGCCCTGATAGCTGGAAATCTTTTTCACTCCATCCATTCACCTCCAATTTGGTCTCCCGCTTCTCCTTGTTCCCTCCACCTCTAACACATATATCCTCTCTGTCAATCTTTCCTCACTCATTCTCTCCATATATCCAAATAGTTTCAACACATCCTCTTTTGCTCTCTCAACCACACTCTTCTGATTTCCACACATCTTTCTTACCCTTATTACTTAGTCGATCACACCACCTCACACCACATATTGTCCTCAAACATTTCATTACCAACACATCCATCCTCCTCTGTACAACCCTATCTATAGCCCATGCCTCGAAACAATATAATATTGATGGAACTGCTATTCCCTCAGACATAATCATTTTTGCTCTCCGAGATATCGTTCTCCCCTTCCACACATTCTTCATCGGTCTGAAAACCTTCCTTCCCTCCCCCACCCTAAAACATTTCACTTCCTCCTGTTTATCTCCATTCAAACTTACATCCCAATTAACTTGTCCCTCAACTCTGCTGAACCTAATAACCTTACTCTTATCAACATTTACTCTCAACTTCCTCCTTTCACACACTTTTCCAAATTCGGTCACCAACTTCTGCTGTTTCTCACCTGAATCAGCCACTATCGCTGTATCATCAGCGAACAACAACTGACTCATCAAGCAATCTCATCCACAACAGACTGCATACTCGCCCCTCTCCCCAAAACCCTTGCATTTACCTCCCTAACCACCCAATCCATAAAGAAATTAAACAACCACTGGGACATCACACACCCCTGTTGCAGACTGACATTCACTGGGAACCAATCACTCTCCTTTCTTCCTACTCTTACACATGCCTTACATCCTTGGTAAAAACTTTTCACTGCCTCAAGCAACTTACCTCCCACACCATATACTCTAAAGACCTTCCACAGAGCATCTCTATCAACCCTATCAAATGCCCTTTCCAGATCCATAAATGCTATATACAAATCCATCTATTTTCTAGGCATTTCCCACACACATCACACACATCATCTACTACTTCTGAAAGCACACTGTTCTTCCCCTATCTGAAGCTCTGTACATGCCTTCACCCTCTCAATCAATACCCTCCCATATAATTTCCCAAGAATACTCAACAAACTTATGCTTCTGTAGTTTGAACACTCACCTTTATCCCCTTTGACTTCGTACAATGGCAATATATACATGCATTCTGCCAATCTTCATGCATTTTACCATGATCCATACGTACATTAATATCCTTACCAGCCAATCAACAGTCACCATCTTTCTTAATATATTTAATTGCAATACCATCTAAACCCGCCGCCTAGCCGGACTTCATCTCCGCAAGGTATTCACCACCATTTCTCCCTTAACCAAACTATTCTCCCTAACCTTCTCACTTCTTACACAACCTGGAACAAAACACCCTATGTCTGCCACTCTATCTAACAAACCTTCAAAATATCCTCACTTCATCACTACCTGTTATCATTTCCCCATTGCCCCTTTCACCTATGTTCACATTTGTTTTCTTGCCTTACGCACATTATTTATCTCCTTTCAATGCATCTTTTTTCTCCCTAGAATTTAATGATACTCTCACGCTAACTCTCATTTGCCCTTTGCGCCTTCCTCTTGACTTCCTGCCACTTTCCGTTATATATCTCCAAGTCATTTTCACTCCATCCTTGTATGTATCATCCAAACACCTCTGTTTTCTCTTTCACTAACAACTTTACTTCTTCATCCTACCACTCATTACCCTTTTTAATCTACCCACCTCACACCTTTCTCATGGGACAAGCATCTTTTGCGCAAGCTATCACTGCTTCCATAAATACAAGACAGTGATCAGACATCCCTCCAGTTGCCCCTCTCAGAACACTAACATCCAAAAAATCTCTCTTATACGCAAATAATTAACAAGTAATCTATTTATACCTTTTGACCATCTTTCCTACTCACATACGTATACTTATGTATATTTATCGTTTTAAAGCAGCCATTCCCAATCCCCTCTTTTTTTCGGCATACAAATCCATAAGCTCTTCATTTCCATTCACAACACTAAATATCAGATGCACACTAATCATACCCTCAACTGCCTCGTTACTTACCTTCACATTTAAATCACCCATCACTAAATCCCGGTCACGTGCATCAGAGCTGCTGACACTCACTCAAGTGCTCCCAAAACTTTTGCCTCTCATGATCTTTCTTCTCATGACCAGGTGCAGAGGCACCAATAATCACCCATCTCTCTCCATCCAGCTTCAGTTTTGCCCATGTTAATCTAGAATTTACTTCCTCACACTCTATCACATATTCCTACAACTTTGCTTCAGGAGTAGTCCTACTCCTTCCTTATCTCTTGTCCTCTCACCAACCCTTGACTTTAATTACAAGATTTTTCGAAACCATTCTTCCCTTTACCCTTGATTTTTTTTCTTTTCAATCAGAGCCAGAACATCCAGGTTCCTTTCCTCAAACAAAATATCTATCTCTCCTTTTTTCTCATCTTGGTTACATATGCACACATTTAGACACCCCAGTCTGAGCCTTCGAGGAGGATGAAAATCGTAAATCATGAATAATATAATGAAAACAGTCAAAGTACTGATGTTTGTCTCTCCCTCGTAGAAAATAGAATAGGCTTAAGATTTAGAAGGTAAGTTATGGAATAATAAGCGAGTAATCAAGTAATTGATGATCTGTGTTACGGAAAATAATTTTATCGTTACCGACTTGTTATATTAAGTTGTTGTCGTTATCGACAAGATGTAATGTAGACGTTATCATTTCCGACAAATTGTATCTAAGTTGTTATCGTTATCGACATGTTATGTTTAAGATGTTGTTGTTATCTTGAAGTCGTATTAAAGTTGTTATCATTATCAACAAATTGTAATGAACATCTTATCATTACCGACAAATCATATTGAAGTTGTTATCATTACCGAGAAGTTATACTGAAGTTGTTATCAATACTGTCAAGTTATAATGAATTCGTTATCAATACAGTCTTGTTATACTGAAGTTATTCTCATAACCGACGACTTATAATGAGGCAGTTATCATTATCGACAAGTTAATATGAGGTCTGTATCATTGAGATGTTGTACTGAGGATATTATCAATACCGACAATTTATGATGTTATTATTCCCGGTAAGTTATAATGAGGTATTTATCATCATTGACTTGTTTTACTAAGGGTATTGACATTAGCGACAAGTTATTACAAAGTTGTTATCATTAGTGACAAATCATACTGAAGTTTTTATCATTACTGACACACTATAGTGAAGTTATTATCATTACCGACTAGTTATAATGAAGTTCTTATCATTACCAACAAGTTGTAGACTGCCATCATTACGGACAAGTTCTGCTTAAGTTGATATCATATCCGACAAGTTATGTTTATACTGTCATTCACACCGACAAGTTATAAGTTAAAATTGCCGACAAATGATATAACATACCATTACGAACGAGTTATATTTGATAAAATTCAAGAATAATTTCATGATACCTATTGCTGAAAATACCACCGTCTAAAAATCCTTAATGAATAAAGGACAGTACGAATATCTTTACAAATGTTCCTCCGCCTTTTTAGTACTAACTACTTCTCATTTACATACACTTAACTCCTAAAACTTAACTGATTTCAGTACCTCATTCTTTCATTACAGAACAGTTCTCATTTACACACACTTAATACTTAACACTTCACTGATTTCATTACATCATTATTTCATCAGTGACCGGTTCTCATTTACACACACAGTGAACACATAGCCGCTTTCATTATCTCAATATAACGTTATATTTCGTGGCATATCATTCTACCAATGATCATGATTTTCATACTTTCCCTATCACAACCTCACATATCAGAGCTTCACAAAGGCTAGAGACTTCCCTATTAGGGGCTTAACAAAGGCTAGAGACTTACTTATTAAGGGACACGCAGGGCAAGGTGAGAAATGTGAGCTAAACCTGATTTTACCTTTTGCTTTTCTAGGATGATATCACTGACAAGGGCAGGATAGGAATAAGGACTGTTCGTAGAAACATGGAGGAAAATGGGCAACAGCGTGTGGAAGCCAAAGGCATAGAGGAGAAAGGGCAACAGTAAGTGAAATCCAGAGGCAACTGTATGTGGAAAAGAGAAGCCAACGCGAGGAAGCCATAAGTAGTGAAGGTGAAACAAAGTTATGATGATTACAAACGACTTTGGATGATTATTGGTTGCGAGTTACGTTTGCCGTGTGTGGTATGTGTCTGTAGTGAGCAGGTATGGATTAGGTAGGTGATTAGAGATGAAGAGGGAAGGTATGGCAATAAAACTGACGAGGAAAGATTCTGCTTAAGATAATGATTAATAGATCCCAATAGGGATAATTGCTGAGGATGACGAGATCATAAAGATGGCGAACAGTGACGATGGTCAGTGAATGGAAACAGAAAATCGTGGAAATCGTTTTACAGAAACAGAATGGCGGATACATGTGGTGAAGAGGTTGATGATGGGGTGTGATGTGTTCCCGACATGGTTCCTCCTATCGAGATGTCGCGAGTGTGAGTGATGGTCATGGGTGATGAAACTAGGATGAGTGTAGCCGCTGCTGGATGATGAATGATGGAGGTGAGTAAGCAGAGGTTCATTCCAGACTCACCTAGAGGGTAACACTGGAGCCAATTAGCCTCACAGTGGCCGATATGACCCTGAGACCTGTTAGGCCATGACTTGTAGCTGTAGCAGGAGCCGGGATGGGCCTGGGACCTGCTGGGCCATGACCTGTAGCTATATAAGGCGTTGGCATAGACCTGGGACCTGTTGGACCAGGACATATGATGGTACCAGGGATCAGGATGGACCTGGAACCTTTTGAGAACCTGTGGCTGTAGCAGGATGGACCTGGAACCTGTGGCTGTAGCAGGAGCCGGGACGGATGACCTGCAACTGAGATGGACCTTCTAAACCAAGACTTATGGCTGTAATAATGGCCAGGATGGACTTGGCGCCTGTTAGCCTATAACTTGTGAATGTATCAGAGGCAAGGAAGGACCTGAAACCTGTTGGCCCATGACCTGTGGCTATAACAAGTGCAGGGATAGATCTCGAAGCTGCTGGACCGTGACCTGTGGTTGAAAAAGAGGATGGGATGAACCTGGGACGTTCTGGACCGTGATCTGTGTCTGTAACAAGGGATGGACGCAGAAACATGTGTGTGATTCCTGTTTGTGGGTTACGAGGAGAGAGTATTACACTATTTGTGTGTTACTGGGAGAGAGTATTACATCATTTATGTGTTACGGGGAGAGAGTGTTTCACTATTTGTGTGTTACGAGGAGAGAGTATTTTACAATGCGTGCTATGGGGAGAGAGTTTTACTCTCGTCTTACGCCGTGTGTTTGTGTGAGTGATGGGCGGAGTGGTAGAGCAAAGGTGGACAATGAATGTAATGAATGGGTAGAGCAGGCCATCTGTAATGGGTAGTGCATGTGGAGTCTCGGGTCCGTGAGGAACGGTGTCCTCCTAGGCTGGATGCACGTACGTACCATTGCATAAGTGATCCTTCTGTTGGCTGGTGTTTGTAAGGGGCACATTATACTACTCTGTGGGTGTATCTTCTTACGTCTGTATCACAATGTCCGTGCGTGAATGGAGGCAATAGAGAGAGAGAGAGAGAGAGAGAGAGAGAGAGAGAGAGAGAGAGAGAGAGAGAGAGAGAGAGAGAGAGAGAGAGAGAGAGAGAGAGAGAGAGAGAGAGAGAGAGAGAACAAGCTGGTGTTATATGAATGGCATGTTATAACGAGAGAGACGGAGTCAATATGAGCACCGGGGTTCACCACTGGCAGGATCTATACACACCTGGCGCTAAGATAAACTTCTCGAGGCATTATGCAGTGAGTGACGACCCCGGAGTGACATCACGAGTTATGCTACTCTCGTCCACTCTGACTGCAGCCATCCCTCACCAGTCGAGAGATTAGTGAGTGAACAGGAGCCCACTGTCAGCGACACCCAGACCAAGATAACAGGACGGCCACGAGAGCCAACAAGTGAATTAATTGTGTATGCGCTTATGTGTGACTGTATGTATGTATTTATATATGTAGGTATGTATCTATTCATCTATCTATCTATTTATCTATCTATCTATCTAACTATCTATCTATCTATCTGTCTATCTATCTATCTATCTATCTATCTATCTATCTATCTATCTATATATATATATATATATATATATATATATATATATATAAATATATATATATATATATATATATATATATATATATATATATATATATATATATATATATATATATATATATATATATATATATATATATATATATATATATATATATATATATATATATATGAGTGTGTGTGTGTGTGTGTGTGTGTGTGTTTTACTTACGTGCTTCTAACCCCAAAAGTCTCTTCTGTCTTGTTTAGGGGTTCCCAAGAGCGATCAAGAAGCGGGCTACGTCCTCAGGACGGGACCACAGGTCACAAAGTATACCGAGGTTGTGAGTGTGTCTGTGTGAGGAAAGGGCAAAGCAATCGGAAAGTAAGTGTTTGGTGTCTTCATTATGGTTGCTGCATCGTAGGCATGAAGGGTTCTGATGTATGTTGAAGCGGTATATGTAGTATTGTAAAGATAGCTGATGTCTGGAGCGTAGAAGAGAAAGTGTAACTCATGTATGACTAAGGAATGTCGTTTCAGATGGGTTTACGTCTGTGGCGTTTAAAAGTGAGTTGTGAGTGCGGTTGTTTACATCTGTCGGGTCTTTTCGGTAAGTGAATGTTTGGTCAGTATCATATTTGCCGGGAGTAGCTGGATTTGTGAGAATATTTGCTGAAGTATGAGTCAAGGGTAAGTTCTTTTTTGCATTTGGTGGTTGAAAAATAATCATCGAATTGTTTGAATGAAAAGGATCTAATGCTCTTGGAGCAATAAATGTATATGACAACGATTTACCTATGGGCGTAGAGGATTCGAACCCAGTCCTATCGCGTGATAGGCCGATGGACTGCGTGATGACAAAAACTTATGATCTCAAATCACCCAATGTGACGGGGGATCTCATGGATTATTGATCTGACATGGATGGCTTTCGTCGCCTTGTGTTCCCATGGTTAGCATACTGGCATAGCGTATGGGCTATCAGTCACTTGTTTATCCATTTATCTATAACTACCCAAAACCCTCTTTCCAGGAACTGTTGCATCTCCAAAGCTGCGTTATGTTCAACAGCAGGGAAATGATGGCCCCCTTTGGAATGAAAACTTATTTTCCAAGACTCTCTTACCAGAGATACAGCCGTGTACAAAGGTAGCTTTTCACTCGCCGTCTAACCCCACAATGCAGGTGGCGTCCTAGCTTCGTCTCTTCGATGTATATCAACTGACTGTTATATTTCTCTCTTGCGTCTCCTCTGATGATGTGATTATTACACGAAAGTGCACATGGGAACTTTTCGTGTTTCATTTTCCCCGTGGACTCATAGTATATATATATATATATATATATATATATATATATATATATATATATATATATATATATATATATATATATATATATATATATATATATATATATATATATATATATATATATATATATATATATATATATATATATATGTATATATATATATATATATATATATATCCATATATATATATATATATATATATATATATATATATATATATATATATATATATATATATATATATATATATATATATATATATATATATTTTATGGACATAAAAGTCTGAATTTTTCAATTTATCAACTTAAACCTTTATACGAAAGTATGTATTTTAGAATCTTTCCGCAAACTTTCAGACGCTGACAGAGTTTGTGTATATGTGGGAGAGGCGGAGATGGTTGTGCTGGTGAGGTGTGGAGCAGCTGCATCAACTGGTCCGGTAGGGGAGGCAGCAGTGCTTCACAGACGCTGTGGATCTACATGTGTAGCACGTCCAGGTTGTACCTGACCAAGGAGGCTGGCAGTCGAGGTGAACCACGTCACAGGTGGTGGGCAACTGTGCTCTGTGACACGTGAAGGAGCCGGAGGGATATGAAGGGGTTCATGTATTGCAGGGTACTGTACTAAAATGGTCTGTAGGACGCTTTGAAACGCTGAAGGCTTTGAGTAGTGATAGAGTGGAAAAGAGTCATATGCATCTAAGTACTGACGAAGACACAGACGATAAATGAATACTAAACATGAATAAATACTAAATAACACACTGGTCACAACAGCCACAGTGCTTTTAACAAACAACTCTGGCGAACAGAACACAAACGTTTAATTCGACACAGGTATTGGTCACGCTGGGGAGACGGTGGACCCGAGGCCAACCAATCCTACAGGTTAGTACATCAGCACTTATACAACCCTGCCTATTTATGGTAGCCAATTATTGCTCTGCACACTTAGGCAATCTTGTTTATTCCAACCAAGAGGAGAAGGAAGAGGTCATTATGTAATCAGGTTTGTACCTCGTCTACCCAAGACTTTAAACCTTATGGGAAGAAGTAGGTGGCATCTTCTTGACCCTTGTCTCCGTCACGGTGCTGGGCAGGTAAGTCCCCCACCGGGTGATCCTCTTGCAGCTTCCCCGATGAACACAGATTTCACGCATAACGACTGGCTACGTGGGGGAAGGGGTCAGTGCGCCCCACTGTGGGGTCAGGTGGCTCTCCTGACCCCCGCCACCCAGGGCTACCCCAGGGCTGTGTTTATGTTGCCCCATGTGTTAAGGACTGCACCCCCGGCCCCGCCAGTGATGTATGACGGGGGTAGGATACACAAGGATCCCCAAGGAGCAGTGTAGGCAATGCATCGTTTGTGGGATGTTGCGGGGCTAGTTAGAGACTCGGCTTGTGGCTGAGCGGATGATGTTCCATCGTCTAGATCTTTCCCGTTTGTTTATTTCATGTTTCCCTCGCTACGTAAAAAGACCCCGAGCTTTCTCTTACTTTATCTTTGCCAAAACTGTTCCCTCATTCACTTGTGGTTTAGTTACAACCGTAACCTGCAATACATATTGATGATGGATTGGATTCCCCCTCGGGATCGGGCTCAGGTCAAACGCGTCGATCTAAGTTCTGGAATCGGTCACGCTCCGCTACGGTAGATCCTGCCATCAAGGACTCTCCCGATAACACTTAAGACCCTGACTTATCATGGTTGAGGTAGGCTTCCTTTCGCCGCCCACGGCTCCTCTCTCCTGGGCCTCTCGGGAAATACCTACAATATTTTGTTTCTCATTGCACAATTCTTTTTCTTAGATATATGTTTTTAAATTTTTCTTTCCAAACTCTCTCGTAGTTAGGGATACTGTACACAGCACTTAACCCATCAGGAAATGACTGGGTCTAAAGTAACAGCTCGCGATTTGTAGTCCTACACTCTTAGTTCGTACCGTTAGAACCTCGTTTTCGTCTCTTACACAAGTGCTTGAAGGAGCGGTTACCTGACAGAGTATAAGATGTACTTTAGACTGATTGCTATAAACTCAGCAGTCACACAGACACCAGACAGAGCCAGAGCTCTACCGTGCGGTTTCCTTCAGGTGATCACAAAAATATTCTAGTTTGTTCGTCTTCGAATCCTTCAGTATTTCTTTTTCTCTCTGCCCCTGCCACTCACACCGACACTTGCTACTAAACTACGGGGACGGTGGCGCCCATAGACCCTGCCACTGAGCTACGGGGCGCCCCTAACACCCATTAGACTACTTTCTAGCCGCCATCAGCGGCAGCATCGGCAGGGGAGCGAGGCTACGGACGCTACCGATGGTCGTCGTCCGATTACAAGTTTATGGCTTTGGTAATTATCCGGCGACCTGACTCCCGTCCCCCTCCCACACACCAACACCTTCTGACCAACCCTTTAATCCCCCTCCCCCTCCTCCACCATCCACTCAACCAACTCCAACACCTCCCCAACCTCTTCCCTCCATCATCCTGAGATCTACTTCATACGGTATTCTGTTCCAAGAGGGACGGTAAATGCTCCCATTATCAAGGCATTAAGTACGGCACCTTTCCATAGATGTGGCAACTCTCTCTCTCTCTCTCTCTCTCTCTCTCTCTCTCTCTCTCTCTCTCTCTCTCTCTCTCTCTCTCTCTCTCTCTCTCTCTCCTCGTATGGCAGAGCGTCAGTAAAAAGTCAGATATTTAGCGAAGATTTGCGAATGAGGATAATCTCCCTGCCTCGTAATGACCAAGTGCGCAGTAAACGGTTGGATTGATTTACTCGGGTAATAAACCGGAGTGCGTTACGCCTTTTTCTCCACCTGACTGACTAAGCGACATCAGAGCGCGGCCACCACTGGGGTCGTCCTGGCTAGAGAGAGAGAGAGAGAGAGAGAGAGAGAGAAAGAGAGAGAGAGAGAGAGAGAGAGAGAGAGAGAGAGAGAGAGAGAGAGAGAGAG
Source organism: Panulirus ornatus (assembly GCF_036320965.1). NCBI lineage: Eukaryota > Metazoa > Arthropoda > Malacostraca > Decapoda > Palinuridae > Panulirus > Panulirus ornatus. The sequence continues at coordinate 24,651,344 of NC_092234.1, read as the reverse complement.
AGAGAGAGAGAGAGAGAGAGAGAGAGAGAGAGAGAGAGAGAGGTGGCAGCCCCAGCATTAATTCTACCACACCTCTACGGCCACTTTGCTCCACCGACTCAGACAATGGCTGAACAACTCGCCCTAGAATTTATGGCACCTTGGGTGAATTACTCCTTGCATCAGTGTTGCCAGCAAGAAAAACGGGCATTTTGTTCTCATTTAGCAACCGAGAGATTAGGGGTGGGAAGGTAATTTGACGCCCTGAGCTTTCAACATTGGTTGTATATGTAGGTGGCCAAACGTAGAGCTGTTCTACACTCACTTAATGACCACTGCTCAGAAAATGGAGCTACTGAAGTAGATACGTGTATGTGGTGTGTGTGTGTGTGTGTGTGTGTGTGTGTGTGTGTGTGTGTGTGTTTGGGCATGTTTATGTTTTGTATAGGTGTTTTGCATGAGTGTTCGTGTGTGTATTCATCTTTTTGTACCGTACGATAAGGGAATTTTGCACTCGTGGGCTCCATCTGTTGAACATCATCTACCATCGTACAATTTTTTATAACCACTATGTTGTCTGCTTTTATCATGCCCTCAGTTATTCTGTTCCATTCTGCCACCGCTCTTATACTACAAAAGTACTTCTTGTGTTCTAACAAGTTTCTAGCTTAATTTCACGTTATGTCCTCAGGTTGGTCTAGCCTTACATCTCTCGAAGAACTGTTGTGATCAGATTAACCTTCACTTCGCTCTTTTAAATTGGGTAAATTCGAAGCCTTTGGCTGAGATTTTTGCTGTCTTAATTCAGGTATCGCCTTTGTTGCCATCCTCTGGACCTTCTCCAATAGCTCATTTTTCTGCTTTAGGCGCAGTGACCAAACATAAGTAGCATATTCTACTTTTGACCTTACGTAGTATATGAATAACTTGTTGAATATTTCCCTATTCATATTGCAGAAAGCTTACATTTGCCAGAAGACAGAATGTGTGTGGGTTTTCCTATGTTTATATTCTTTGTTGCATTTGTGGTTTATAGTGTGGTTTTTTATGTTGTAAAGGGTTTTTGTGTTTCGATATATGTTCTTATGTTTGTATGTGTGCACCTGTTTGTGTATTTGTATGCATTTGTATGCATGTTTCAATGCATGTGTGTTGTATGTGATTTTAAGCAGGTGTAATACGGGAGTGGAGTTCTACATTCTTGGAACCTCAAAATTATGCTTTATGCATATCTCACAATCTTCTAAATATGTTTTCTGTATTTATAGTATCTTATCTTATACTTGCTTCATGCCTCCACATCACCGTTACTTCTGGAGTCCCTCTCTCATTCCTGCATCATGGCTTCACAAGAATCTTGCTGGAGAAGTCCCTCTCTCATACTTGCCTCCACGACACTGTTACCGTAGAAGTATTTCTCCTCGTCCTCGGCTGGACACTTTTTACATAGTGTCCTTCCTGTTATAGCCTCTCGTCAACCTAGTATATTCAATCTTGAGTAACTTCTCGCTACTCATTATAGGAAATGTGAGGCACATGTGTTGTCCGTTAGCCTCGCCCAGTCTTTTAGTGCCAAGGCTCTACTTCTGATGTAGCGTTTTGCCCTCCTCCGGAGCTTCTCATTCTGCATGCCGTGATGTGGGTCAAATATATATAGTTATGTTCTGAAGAAATTCATGTCCACGTGCTAGAGGGAAAGCTGATGTTGATTTGTGAGTAATGTATACCTTCTTAACATTCGTCTCCTTGAGATCTTCTAAAGATATATTCGATACCATACATACACCTAACCTCATCATTTATGTTATTGGGGTATGGTACCACATGTACCTCCAACCTCCCTACACATGTTCTGGAGATATATATGTTACCATGTGTACCATCAACCTCCTTACATATGGTCTGGGGATATACCAGTACCATGTAAACCTTCAACCTACCTACACATGTTCTGGAGGTATGCCCAGTACCTTATATACCCGCAGCCTCCCTACATATGTGCGGCAGATATACCTAGTACCATATGTACTACCTCCAACCTCCCTTCACGTGCTTTAAAGATATACCCGTTACCATATGTACCCCCAGCTTCCCTACATATACCCTAGGGATATACCCAGTACCAAATGTACCTCCAACCTCCCTCCACTTGTTCTGAAGATATACCCGGTATCATTCATACGTCAGAACTTACTACATATCTTCCGTGCGTATACCTTGTACCATATGTAGCCAAACGCAGAGATATTATACACATCTACACGTTAGATGCTTCAAAAAAAAGTGTATCACAAACCTTTCCTTACATACTGAAAAGATATTAAGATCGACAGTAACAATGATCCAAATGATCACAACAAAAAAGGATAACCCGCATGATCAGGAAGCGTCAGCTGGATGGGTATAGTGGCAAGACAGTGGGATCCGTCCACATCGTTGAGGAGTAGAGCCATCTGCACTGTAAAGCGAGCCATCTGGATAGGCCATTTACAGCAGTGGGTCTGATACATATATATATATCATCATTATTTCTTATATTCTCTCCAAACTGGTCCAGTAATCATGCGAGGCCCATCATACACGTGTAAAAGATAAATGGTATCGCATTTAAGGTTGTGAATTTACACGGTTTAAACGACTTAGAGAAGAGCTTGTGATATGCTATGGAGGAGTTGCTGCAAAGGTGCAACGGCCAGCCACGGTCAGGAACTTGAAAGCTACTATATATATATATATATATATATATCTTCTTTCTTTCTTTCAAACTATTCGCCATTTCCCGCGTTAGCGAGGTAGCGTTAAGAACAGAGGACTGGGCCTTTGAGGGAATATCCTCACGTGGCCCCCTTCTCTGTTCCTTCTTTTGGAAAATAAAAAAAGAAAACAAAAGAGAGGAGAGGATTTCCAGCCCCCCGCTCCCTCTCCTTTTAGTCGCCTTCTACGACACGCAGGGAATACGTGGGAAGTATTTTTTCACCCCTATCTCCAGATATATATATATATATATATATATATATATATATATATATATATATATATATATATATCTTCTTTCTTTCTTTAAACTATTCGCCATTTCCCGCGATAGCGAGGTAGCGTTAAGAACAGAGGACTGGGCCTTTGAGGGAATATCCTCACGTGGCCCCCTTCTCTGTTCATTCTTTTGGAAAATAAAAAAAGAAAAAAAAAGAGAGGAGAGGATTTCCAGCCCCACGCTCCCTCTCCTTTTAGTCGCCTTCTACGACACGCAGGGAATACGTGGGAATTATTTTTTCACCCCTATCCCCAGGGATATATATATATATATATATATATATATATATATATATATATATATATATATATATATATATATATATATATATATTCTTTCTTTCTTTCAAACTATTCGCCATTTCCCGCGTTAGCGAGGTAGCGTTAAGAACAGAGGACTGGGCCTTTGAGGGAATATCCTCACGTGGCTCCCTTCTCTGTTCCTTCTTTTGGAAAATAAAAAAAGAAAAAAAAAGAGAGGAGAGGATTTCCAGCCCCCCGCTCCCTCTCCTTTTAGTCGCCTTCTACGACACGCAGGGAATACGTGGGAAGTATTTTTTCACCCCTATCCCCAAATATATATATATATATATATATATATATATATATATATATATATATATATATATATATTTTTTTTTTTTTTTTTTCATACTATTCGGCATTTCCCGCGATAGCGAGGTAGCGTTAAGAACAGAGGACTGGGCCTTTGAGGGAATATTCTCACGTGGCTCCCTTCTCTGTTCCTTCTTTTGGAAATTAAAAAAAGAAAAAAAAAAAACAAAAAAAAACAAGAGGGGAGGATTTCACGCCCCCCGCTCCCTTCCCTTTTAGTCGCCTTCTACGACACGCAGGGAATACGTGGGAAGTATTCTTTCTCCCCTAATCCCAGGGATAATATATATATATATATATATATATATATATATATATATATATATATATATATATATATATCTTCTTTCTTTCTTTCAAACTATTCGCCATTTCCCGCGTTAGCGAGGTAGCGTTAAGAACAGAGGACTGGGCCTTTGAGGGAATATCCTCACGTGACCCCCTTCTCTGTTCCATCTTTTGGAAAAGAAAAAAAGAAAAAAAAAAGAGAGGAGAGGATTTACAGCCCCCACCCCCTCCCTCTCCTTTTAGTCGACTTCTACGACACGCAGGGAATACGTGGGAAGTATTTTTTCACCCCGATCCCCAGGGATATATATATATATATATATATATATATATATATATATATATATATATATATATATATATATATATATATATATATATATATATATATATATATATATATATATATATATTCTTTCTTTGTTTCAAACTATTCGCCATTTCCCGCGTTAGCGAGGTAGCGTAAAGAACAGAGGACTGGGCCTTTGAGGGAATATCCTCACGTGGCCCCCATCTCTGTTCCTTCTTTTGGAAAATAAAAAAAGAAAAAAAAAGAGAGGAGAGGATTTCCAGCCCCCCTCTCCCACTCCTTTTAGTCGCCTTCTACGACACGCAGGGAATACGTGGGAAGTATTTTCTCACCCCTATCCCCAGGGATATATATATATATATATATATATATATATATATATATATATATATATATATATATATATATATATATATATATATATACATATATACATATATATATATATATATATATATATATATATATATATATATATATATATGTATATATATATATATATCTTCTTTCTTTATTTCAAACTATTCGCCATTTCCCGCGTTAGCGAGGTAGCGTTAAGAACAGAGGACTGGGCCTTTGAGGGAATATCCTCACGTGGCCCCCATCTCTGTTCCTTCTTTTGGAAAATAAAAAAGAAAAAAAAAGAGAGGAGAGGATTTCCAGCCCCCCTCTCCCTCTCCTTTTAGTCGCCTTCTACGACACGCAGGGAATACGTGGGAAGTATTTTTTCACCCCTATCCCCAGGGATATATATATATATATATATATATATATATATATATATATATATATATATATATATATATATATATATATATATATATATATATCTTCTTTCTTTATTTCAAACTATTCGCCATTTCCCGCGTTAGCGAGGTAGCGTTAAGAACAGAGGACTGGGCCTTTGAGGGAATATCCTCACGTGGCCCCCATCTCTGTTCCTTCTTTTGGAAAATAAAAAAGAAAAAAAAAGAGAGGAGAGGATTTCCAGCCCCCCTCTCCCTCTCCTTTTAGTCGCCTTCTACGACACGCAGGGAATACGTGGGAAGTATTTTTTCACCCCTATCCCCAGGGATATATATATATATATATATGTATATATATATATA
>NC_092234.1:24628510-24643510 GCF_036320965.1 Panulirus ornatus | reverse complement strand
AACAGCTGACTCACTTTCCAAGCTCTCTCATCCCCAACAGACTTCATACTTGCCCCTCTTTCCAAAACTCTTGCATTTACCTCCCTAACAACCCCATCCATAAACAAATTAAACAACCATGGAGACATCACACACCCCTGCCGCAAACCTACATTCACTGAGAACCAATCACTTTCCTCTCTTCCTACACGTACACATGCCTTACATCCTCGATAAAAACTTTTCACTGCTTCTAACAACTTGCCTCCCACACCATATATTCTTAATACCTTCCACAGAGCATCTCTATCAACTCTATCATATGCCTTCTCCAGATCCATAAATGCTACATACAAATCCATTTGCTTTTCTAAGTATTTCTCACATACATTCTTCAAAGCAAACACCTGATCCACACATCCTCTACCACTTCTGAAACCACACTGCTCTTCCCCAATCTGATGCTCTGTACATGCCTTCACCCTCTCAATCAATACCCTCCCATATAATTTACCAAGAATACTCAACAAACTTATACCTCTTTAATTTGAGCACTCACTGTTATCCCCTTTGCCTTTGTACAATGGCACTATGCACGCATTCCGCCAATCCTCAGGCACCTCACCATGAGTCATACATACTTTAAATAACCTTACCAACCAGTCAACAATACAGTCACCCCCTTTTTTAATAAATTCCACTGCAATAGCATCCAAACCTGCTGCCTTGCCGGCTTTCATCTTCCGCAAAGCTTTCACTACCTCTTCTCTGTTTACCAAATCATTTTCCCTAACCCTCTCACTTTGCACACCACCTCGACCAAAACACCACATATCTGCCACTCTATCATCAAACACATTCAACAAACCTTCACAATACTCACTCCACCTCCTTCACACATCACCACAACTTGTTATCACCTCCCCATTTGCGCCCTTCACTATATATATATGTGCGTATGTGTGTGTATGTGTGTGTGTGTGTATATGTATATATATATGTATATTATCCCTGGGGATAGTGGTGAAAGAATACTTCCCACGTATTCCTCGCGTGTCGTAGAAAGCGACTAGAGGGGACGGGAGCGGGGGGCCGGAAATCCTCCCCTCCTTGTATTAACTTTCTAAAATGGGAAACAGAAGAAGGAGTCACGCGGGGAGTGATCATCCTCCTCGAAGGCTCAGAGTGGGGTGCCTAAAAGTGTGTGGATGTAACCAAGATGTGAAAAAAGGAGAGATAGGTAGTATGTTTGAGGAAAGGAACCTGGATGTTTTGGCTCTGAGTGAAACGAAGCTCAAGGGTAAAGGGGAAGAGTGGTTTGGAAATGTCTGGGGAGTGAAGTCAGGGGTTAGTGAGAGGACAAGAGCAAGGGAAGGAGTAGCAATACTCCTGAAACAGGAGTTGTGGGAGTATGTGATAGAATGTAAGAAAGTAAATTCTCGATTAATATGGGTAAAATTGAAAGTTGATGGAGAGAGGTGGGTGATTATTGGTGCATGTGCACCTGGGCATGAGAAGAAAGATCATGAGAGGCAAGTGTTTTGGGAGCAGCTGAATGAGTGTGTTAGCGGTTTTGATGCACGAGACCGGGTTATAGTGATGGGTGATTTGAATGCAAAGGTGAGTAATGTGGCAGTTGAGGGAATAATTGGTATGCATGGGGTGTTCAGTGTTGTAAATGGAAATGGTGAAGAGCTTGTAGATTTATGTGCTGAAAAAGGACTGATGATTGGGAATACCTGGTTTAAAAAGCGAGATATACATAAGTATACTTATGTAAGTAGGAGAGATGGCCAGAGAGCGTTATTGGATTACGTGTTAATTGACAGGCGTGCGAAAGAGAGACTTTTGGATGTTAATGTGCTGAGAGGTGCAACTGGAGGGATGTCTGATCATTTTCTTGTGGAGGCTAAGGTGAAGATTAGTATGGGTTTTCAGAAAAGAGGAGTGAATGTTGGGGTGAAGAAGGTGGTGAGAGTAAGTGAGCTTGGGAAGGAGACCTGTGTGGGGAAGTACCAGGAGAGACTGTGTACAGAATGGAAAAAGGTGAGAACAATGGAAGTAAGGGGAGTGGGGGAGGAATGGGATGTATTTAGGGAATCAGTGATGGATTGCGCAAAAGATGCTTGTGGCATGAGAAGAGTGGGAGGTGGGCTGTTTAGAAAGGGTAGTGAGTGGTGGGATGAAGAAGTAAGAGTATTAGTGAAAGAGAAGAGAGAGGCATTTGGACGATTTTTGCAGGGAAAAAATGCAATTGAGTGGGAGAAGTATAAAAGAAAGAGACAGGAGGTCAAGAGAAAGGTGCAAGAGGTGAAAAAAAGGGCAAATGAGAGATGGGGTGAGAGACTATCAGTAAATTTTAGGGAGAATAAAAAGATGTTCTGGAAGGAGGTAAATAGGGTGCGTAAGACAAGGGAGCAAATGGCAACTTCAGTGAAGGGCGTAAATGGGGAGGTGATAACAAGTAGTGGTGATGTTACAAGGAGATGGAATGAGTATTTTGAAGGTTTGTTGAATGTGTCTGATGACAGAGTGGCAGATATAGGGTGTTTTGGTCGAGGTGGTGTGCAAAGTGAGAGGGTTAGGGAAAATGATTTGGTAAACAGAGAAGAGGTAGTAAAAGCTTTGCGGAAGATGAAAGCCGGCAAGGCAGCAGGTTTGGATGGTATTGCAGTGGAAGTTATTAAAAAAGGGGGTGACTGTATTGTTGACTGGTTGGTAAGGTTATTTAATGTATGTATGACTCATAGTGAGGTGACTGAGTATTGGCGGAATGCGTGCATAGTGCCATTGTACAAAGGCAAAGGGGATAAGAGTGAGTGCTCAAATTACAGAGGTAGAAGTTTGTTGAGTATTCCTGGTAAATTATATGGGAGGGTATTGATTGAGAGGGTGAAGGCATGTACAGAGCATCAGATTGGGGAAGAGCAGTGCGGTTTCAGAAGTAGTAGAGGATGTGTGGATCAGGTGTTTTCTTTGAAGAACGTATGTGAGAAATACTTAGAAAAGCAAATGGATTTGTATGTAGCATTTATGGATCTGGAGAAGGCATATGATAGAGTTGATAGAGATGCTCTGTGGAAGGTATTAAGAATATATGGTGTGGGAGGCAAGTTGTTAGAAGCAGTGAAAAGTTTTTATCGAGGATGTAAGGCATGTGTACGTGTAGGAAGAGAGGAAAGTGATTGGTTCTCAGTGAATGTAGGTTTGCGGCAGGGGTGTGTGATGTCTCCATGGTTGTTTAATTTGTTTATGGATGGGGTTGTTAGGGAGGTAAATGCAAGAGTCCTGGAAAGAGGGGCAAGTATGAAGTCTGTTGGGGATGAGAGAGCTTGGGAAGTGAGTCAGTTGTTGTTCGCTGATGATACAGCGCTGGTGGCTGATTCATGTGAGAAACTGCAGAGGCTGGTGACTGAGTTTGGTAAAGTGTGTGGAAGAAGAAAGTTAAGAGTAAATGTGAATAAGAGCAAGGTTATTAGGTACAGTAGGGTTGAGGGTCAAGTCAATTGGGAGGTGAGTTTGAATGGAGAAAAACTGGAGGAAGTGAAGTGTTTTAGATATCTGGGAGTGGATCTGTCAGCGGATGGAACCATGGAAGCGGAAGTGGATCATAGGGTGGGGGAGGGGGCGAAAATTTTGGGAGCCTTGAAAAATGTGTGGAAGTCGAGAACATTATCTCGGAAAGCAAAAATGGGTATGTTTGAAGGAATAGTGGTTCCAACAATGTTGTATGGTTGCGAGGCGTGGGCTATGGATAGAGTTGTGCGCAGGAGGATGGATGTGCTGGAAATGAGATGTTTGAGGACAATGTGTGGTGTGAGGTGGTTTGATCGAGTAAGTAACGTAAGGGTAAGAGAGATGTGTGGAAATAAAAAGAGCGTGGTTGAGAGAGCAGAAGAGGGTGTTTTGAAATGGTTTGGGCACGTGGAGAGAATGAGTGAGGAAAGATTGACCAAGAGGATATATGTGTCGGAGGTGTAGGGAACGAGGAGAAGAGGGAGACCAAATTGGAGGTGGAAAGATGGAGTGAAAAAGATTTTGTGTGATCGGGGCCTGAACATGCAGGAGGGTGAAAGGAGGGCAAGGAATAGAGTGAATTGGAGCGATGATGTTTTCAGGGGTTGACGTGCTGTCAGTGGATTGAATCAAGGCGTGTGAAGCGTCTGGGGTAAACCATGGAAAGCTGTGTAGGTATGTATATTTGCGTGTGTTGACGTGTGTATGTACATGTGTATGGGGGGGGGCCATTTCTTTCGTCTGTTTCCTTGCGCTACCTCCATAACACGGAAGACATCGACAAAGAAAAATAAATCAATAGATGAATATTTATTTATTTATATATATATATATATATATATATATATATATATATATATATATATATATATATATATATATATATATATATATATATATATATATATATATATATATATATATATATATATATATACATGTATATATATTTTTTTTTTTCAAACTATTCGCCATTTCCCGCCTTAGCGAGGTAGCGTTAAGAACAGAGACCGGGCCTTTTTTGGAATATCCTCACCTGGCCCCCTCTGTTCCTTCTTTTGGAAAATTAAAAAAAAAAACGAGAGGGGAGGATTTCCAGCCCCCCGCTCCCTCCCCTTTTAGTCGCCTTCTACGACACGCAGGGAATACGTGGGAAGTATTCTTAATCCCCTATCCCCAGGGATAATATATATATATATATATATATATATATATATATATATATATATATATATATATATATATATATATATATATATTTGTTTGTTTCCACATCCAGGCACCACAGAACTTTCCATGGTGTACCCAGACGCTTCACACGCCCTAGTTCAATCCATTAACAGCACGTCAACCCCTATATACCACATTGTTCCAATTCACTCTATTCCTTGCAGGCCTTTCACCCTCCTGCATGTTCAGGCCCCGATTACTCAAAATCTTTTTCACTCCATCTTTCCACCGCCAATTTTGCCTTCCACTTCTCCTCGTTCCCTACACCTCTGACACATATATCCTCTTCGTCAATATTTCCTCACTTATTCTCTCCATTTGACCAAACCAATTCAAAACTCCCTCTTCTGCTCTCTCAACCACACTCTTTTTATTACCACACATCTCTCTTACCCTATTATTACTTACTCAATCAAATCACCTCATACCACATATTTTCCTCAAACATTTCACTTCCAGCACATCCACCCTCCTCCGCACAACTCTATCTATAGCTCACGCCTCGCAACCATATAACATTGTTGGAACCAATATTCCTTCAAATATACCCATTTCTGCTTTCCGAGATAATGTTCTCGACTTCCACACTTTCTTTAACGCTCCTAAAACTTTCGCCCCCTCCCACACCCTATGATTCATTTACGCTTCCATGGTTCCATGCGATGCCAAATCCCCTCCAGTGTATCTAAAACACCTCACTTCCTCCAATTTTTCTCCATTCAATCCTACCTCCCAAATGACTTGTCCCTCAACCCTACTGTGCCTAATAATCTTTCTCTTATTCACATTTACTCTCAGCTTTCTTCTTTCACAGACTTTACCAAACTCAGTCACCAGCTACTACAGTTTCTCACACGAATCAGCCACCAACGCTGTATCATCAGTGAAAAACAATTGACTCACTTCCTAAGCTCTCTCATCCACAACAGACTGCATACTTTCCCCTTTTCCAAAACTTTTGCATTCGTCTCCCTAACAACCCCATCCATAAACAAATTAAACAACCATGGAGAAATCGCACACCGCTGTCGCAAACCTACATTCACTGAGAACCAATCACTTCCTTCTCTTCCTACATGCACACATGCCTTACATCCTCGATAAAAACTTTTCACTGCTTCTAACAACGTGCCCCCCCACACCATATATACTTAATACCTTCCACAGATCATCTCTATCAACTCTATCATATGCCTTCTCCAGACCCATAAATGCTACCTACAAATCCGTTTGCTTTTCTATGTATTTCTCACATACATCCTTCCGAGCAAACATCTGATCCACACATCCTCTACCACTTCTGAAACCACACTGCTCTTCCCCAGTCTGATGCTCTGTACTTGCCTTCACCTTCTCAACCAATACCCTCCCATATAATTTACCAGTTATACTCAACAAACTTACACCTCTGTAATTTGAGCTCTCAATTTCTACAATGGCACTATGCAAGCATTCCTTCAATCCTCAGGATCCTCACCAAGAGTCATACATACATTAAATAACCTTGCCAACCAGTCACCAATACAGTCACCCCCTTTTTTTAATGAATTCCACTGCAATACCATCCAAACCCGCTGCCTTGCAGGCTTTCATCTTCCGCAAAGCTTTTACTGCCTCTTCTCTATTTACCAAATCATTCTCCCTAACCTTCTTACTTTGTACAGCACCTCGACCAAAACACCCTATATCTGCCACTATATCATCAAACACATTCAACAAACCTTCAAAATACTCATTCCTTCTCCTTCTCACTACTTGTTATTACCTCCCCATTATCCCCCTTCACTGAAGTTCCCATTTGTTCCCTTGTATAACGCACTTTATTTACCTCCTTCTACAACATCTCTTTACTCTCCCCAAATTTAATGATACTCTCTCACCCCAACTCTCATTTGCCCTCTTTTTCACCTCTTGCACCTTTTTCCTGACCTTCCCCCTCTTTCTTTTATACGTCTCCCAGTCATATGCATTATTTACCTGCAAAAATCACCCAAATGCCTCTCTCTTCTCTTTCTCTAATAATCTTACTTCTTCATCCCACCAATCACTACCCTTTCTAATCTGCCCACCTCCCACGCTTCTCATGCCACAAGCATCTTTTGCGCAAGCCATCACTGCTTCCCTAAATACGTCCCATTCCTCCCCTACACCCCTTACGTCCTTTGTTCTAACATTTTTCCATTCTGCTCTCAGTCTCTCCTGGTATTTCCTCACACAAGTCTCCTTCCCAAACTCTCTTACTCTCATCACTCTCTTCACCCCTAACATTCTCTCTTCTTTTCTGAAAACCTCTACAAATCTTTACCTTCGCCTCCACAAGATAATGATCAGATCCCTCCAACTGCACCTCTCAGGACATTAACATCCAAAAGTCTCTCTTTCGCGCGCTTATCAATTAACACGTATTCCAATAACGCTCTCTTGCCATCTCTCCTTCTTTCATACGTGTACTTATGTATATCTCTCTTTTTAAACCAGCCATTCCCAATCACCAGTCCTTTTACAGCACAAAAATCTGAAAGTTCTTTACCATTTCCATTTACAGTACTGAACTCACCATGCAAACCAATTATTCTCTCAACTGCCACATTACTCACCTTTGCATTCAAATAACCCATCACTACAACCCGGTCTCGTGCATCAAAACTACCAACACACTCACTCAGTTGCTCCAAAAACACATGCGTCTCATGATCTTTCTTCTCATGCCCAGTTGCCTATGCACCAATAATCACCCATCTCTCTCCATCCACTTTCAGTTTTACCCATATCAATCCAGAGTTTACTTTCTTATACTCTGTCACATACTCCTACCACTCCTGTTTCAGAAGTAGCGCTACTCCTTCCCTTGCTCTTGTCCTCTCACTAACACCTGACTTTACTCTCAAAACATTCCCAAACCACTCTTCTCCTTTACCCTTAAGCTTCGTTTCACTCAGAGCCAAAACATCCAGGTTCCCTTCCTCAAACATACTACCTATCTCTCGTTTTTCCTCATCTTGATTACATCCACACACATTTAGACAACCCAATCTTAGCCTTCGAGGAGGATGAGCACTCCCCGCGTGACTCCTTCTTCTGTTTCTCCTTTCAGAAAGTTAAAATAGAAGGAGGGAATTGCTTCAAGCCCTCTGCTCCCGTCCCCTTTAGTCGCCTTCTACGACACGTGAGGAATGCATGGGAAGTATTCTTTCTCCCCTATTCCCAGGGATGTATATATATATATATATATATATATATATATATATATATATATATATATATATATATATATATATATATATATATATATATATATATATATATATATATATGTATATAAATATTTTCCTCACGTGTCGTAGAAGGCGACTAGAGGGGACGGGAGCGGGGGGCCAGAAATCCTCCCCTCCTTGTATTTTAACTTTCTAAAAATAGGAAACAGAAGGAGTCACGCGGGGAGTGCTCATCCTCCTCGTAGACTCAGATTGAGGTGCCTAAATGTGTGTGGATGTAACCAAGATGTAAGAAAAGGTGAGATAGGTAGTATGTTTGAGGAAAGGAACCTGGATGTTTTGGCTCTGAGTGAAACGAAGCTCAAGGGTAAAGGGGAAGAATGGTTTGGGAATGTCTTGGGAGTAAAGTCAGGGGTTAGTGAGAGGACAAGAGCAAGGGAAGGAGTAGCAGTACTCCTGAAACAGGAGTTGTGGGAGTATGTGATAGAATGTAAGAAAGTAGATTCTAGATCAATATGGGTAAAACTGAAAGTTGATGGAGAGAGATGGGTGATTATTGGTGCATATGCACCTGGGCATGAGAAGAAAGATCATGAGAGGCAAGTGTTTTAGGAGCAGCTGAATGAGTGTATTAGTGGTTTTGATGCACAAGACCGGGTTATAGTGATGGGTGATTTGAATGCAGAGGTGAGTAATATGGCAGTTGAGGGAAAAATTGGTATACATGGGGTGTTCAGTGTTATAAATGGAAATGGTGAAGAGCTTGTAGATTTATGTGCTGAAAAAGGAATGGTGATTGGGAATACCTGGTATAAAAAGCGAGATATACATAAGTATACGTATGTAAGTAGGAGAGATGGCCAGAGAGCGTTATTGGATTACGTGTTAATTGACAGGCGCGCGAAAGAGAGACTTTTGGATGTTAATGTGCTGAGAGGTGCAACTGGACTGATGTCTGATCATTATCTTGTGGAGGCTAAGGTGAAGATTTGTATGGGTTTACAGAATAGAAGAGTGAATGTTGGGGTGAAGAGGGTGGTGAGAGTAAGTGAGTTTGGAAAGGAGACTTGTCTGAGGAAGTACCAGGAGAGACTGAGTACAGAATGGATAAAGGTGAGAGCAATGGAAGTAATGGGAGTGGGGGAGGAATGGGATGTATTTAGGGAATCAGTGATGGATTGCGCAAAAGATGCTTGTGGCATGAGAAGAGTGGGAGGTGGGTTGATTAGAAAGGGTAGTGAGTGGTGGGATGAAGAAGTAAGATTTTAAGTGAAAGAGAAGAAAGAGGCATTTGGACGATTTTTGCAGGGAAAAAATGCAATTGAGTGGGAGATGTATAAAACAAAGAGACAGGAGGTCAAGAGAAACGTGCAAGAGGTAAAAAAGAGGGCAAATGAGATTTGGGATGAGAGAGTATCATTAGATTTTAGGGAGAATAAAAAGATGTTCTGGAAGGAGGTAAATAAAGTGTGTAAGACAAGGGAGCAAATGGGAACTTCAGTGAAGGGCGCTAATGGGGAGGTGATAACAAGTAATGGTGATGTGAGAAGGAGATTGAGTGAGTATTTTGAAGGTTTGTTGAATGTGTTTGACGATAGAGTGGCAGATATAGGGTGTTTTGGTCAAGGTGGTGTGCAAAGTGAGAGGGTTAGGGAAAATGATTTGGTAAACAGAGAAGAGGCAAAAAAAGCTTTGCGGAAGATGAGAGCCGGCAAGGCAGCAGGTTTGGATGGTATTGCAGTGGAATCTTTTAAAAATGGGGGTGACTGTATTGTTGACTGGTTGGTAAAGTTATTTAATGTATGTATGACTCATGGTGAGGTGCCTGAGGATTGGCGGAATGCGTGCATAGTGCCATTGTACAAAGGCAAAGGGGATAAGAGTGAGTGCTCAAATTACAGAGGTATAAGTTTGTTGAGTATTCATGGTAAATTATATGGGAGGGTATTGATTGAGAGGGTGAAGTCATGTACAGAGCATCAGATTGGGGAAGAGCAGTGTGGTTTCAGAAGTGGTAGAGGATGTGTGGATCAGGTGTTTGCTTTGAAGAATGTATGTGAGAAATACTTAGAAAAGCAAATGGATTTGTATGTAGCATTTATGGATCTGGAGAAGGCATATAATAAAGTTGATAGAGATGCTCTGTGGAATATATGGTGTCGGAGGCAAGTTGTTAGAAGCAGTGAAAAGTCTTTATCGAGGATGTAAGGCATGTGTACGTGTAGGAAGAGAGGAAAGTGATTGGTTCTCAGTGAATGTAGGTTTGCGGCAGGGGTGTGTCATGTCTCCATGGTTGTTTAATTTGTTTATGGATTGGGTTGTCAGGGAGGTAAATGCAAGAGTTCTGGAAAGAGGGGCAAGTATGAAGTCTGTTGTGGATGAGAGAGCTTGGGAAGTGAGTCAGTTGTTGTTCGCTGATGATACAGCGCTGGTGGCTGATTCATGTGAGAAACTTCAGAAGCTGGTGACTGAGTTTGCTAAAGTGTGTGACAGAAGAAAGTTAAGAGTAAATGTGAATAAGAGCAAGGTTATTAGGTACAGTAGTGTTGAGGGTCAAGTCAATTGGGAGGTAAGTTTGAATGGAGAAAAACTGGAGGAAGTAAAGTGTTTTAGATATCTGGGTGTGGATCTGGCAGCGGATGGAACCATGGAAGCGGGAATGAATCATAGGGTGGGGGAGGGGGTGAAAGTTCCTGGGAGCCTTGAAGAATGTGTGGAAGTCGAGAACATTATCTCGGAAAGCAAAAATGGGTATCTTTCAAGGAGTAGTGGTTCCAACAATGTTGTATGGTTGCGAGGCGTGGGCTATGAATAGAGTTGTGCGCAGGAGGGTGGATGTGCTGGAAATGAGATGTTTGAGGACAATGTGTGGTGTGAGGTGGTTTGATCGAGTAAGTAATGTAAGTAAGTAAGTAAGTAAGTAAGAGAGATGTGTGGAAATAAAAAGAGCGTGGTTTAGAGAGCAGAAGAGGGTGTTTTGAAATGGTTTGGGCACATGGAGAGAATGAGTGAGGAAAGATTGACCAAGGGGATATATGTGTCGGAGGTGGAGGGAACGAGGAGAAGTGGGAGACCAAATTGGAAGTGGAAAGATGGAGTGAAAAAGATTTTGAGTGATCGGGGCCTGAACATGCAGGAGGGTGAAAGGCGGGCAAGGAATAGAGTGAATTGGATCGATGTGGTATACCGGGGTTGACGTGCTGTCAGTGGATTGAATCAGGGCATATGAAGCGTCTGGGGTAAACCATGGAAAGTTGTGTGGGGCATGGATGTGGAAAGGGAGCTGTGGTTTCGGGCAGTATTGCATGACAGCTAGAGACTTAGTGTGAACGAATGGGGCCTTTGTTGTCTTTTCTTAGCGCTACCTCGCACATATGAGGGGGTAGGGGATGGTATTCCATGTGTGACGAGGTGGCGATGGGAATGAATAAAGGCAGACAGTGTGAATGGTGTGCATGGGTATATATGTATGTGTCTGTGTGTGTATATATATGTGTACATTGCGATGTATAAGTATGTATATCTGCGTGTTTGGACGTGTATGCATATACATGTGTATGGGGGTGGGTTGGGCCATTTTCTTTCGTCTGTTTTTTTTGCGCTACCTCGCAAACGCGGGAGACAGCGACAAAGCAAAATGAATAAATAAAATAAATAAATAAATATATATATATATATATATATATATATATATATATATATATATATATATATATATATATATATATATATATGTATATATATATATATACATATATATATATATATATATATATATATATATATATATATATATATATATATATATATATATATATATATATATATATATATATATATATATATATATATGTATATATATATATATATATATATATATATATATATATATATATATATATATATATATATATATATATATATATATATATGTATATTCATTATAATTTTGCTTTTTCGCTGTCTCACGCGTTAGCGAGGTAGCGCAAGGAAACAGTCGAAAGAATGGCCCAACCCACCCACATACGCATGTATATACATAAACGTCCACACACGCAAATATACATACCTATCCATCTCAATGTATACATATATATACACACACAGATATATAACTATATACACATGTACATAATTCATACTGTCTGCCTTTATTCATTCCCATTGCCGCTTCGCCACACATGAAAGAACAACCACCTCCCCCCTCATATGTGCGAGGTAGCGCTAGGAAAAGACAATAAAGTCCCCATTCGTTCACACTCAGTCTCTTGCTGTCATGGAATAATGCACCGAAACCACAGCTACCTTTTCACATCCAAGCCCTACAGAACTTTCCATGGTTTACCCCAGACGCTTCACATGCCCTGGTTCAATCCATTGACAGCACGACGACCCCGGTATACCACATCTTTCCAATTCACTCTATTCCTTGCACGCCTTTCACCCTCCTGCATGTTCAGGCCCCGATCACTCAAAATCTTTTTCACTCCATCTTTCCACCTCCAATTTGGTGTCCCACTTTTCGTTCCCTCCACCTCTGACACATATATCCTCTTTGTCAGTCTTTCCTCACTCATTCTCTCCATGTGACCAAACCATTTCAAAACACCCTCTTCTGCTCTCTCAACCACACTCTTTTTATTACCACACATCTCTCTTACCCCATCATTACTTACTCGATCAAACCATCTCACACCACATATTGTCCTCAAACATCTCATATCCAGCACATCCACCCTCCTGTGCACAACTCGATCCATAGCCCACACCTCGCAACCATACAACATTATTGGAAACAGTATTCCGTCAAACATAGCCATTTTTGCTTTCTGAGATAATGTTCTCGACTTCCACATATTCTTCAAGGCTCCCAGAATTTTTGCACCCTCCCCCACCCTATGATTCACTTCCGCTTCCATGGTTCCATCCGCTGCCTTTTAGACTCCTAGATATCTAAAACACTTCACTTCCTCCAGTTTTTCTTCATTCAAACTTACCTCCCAATTGATTTGACCCTCAACCCTACAGTACCTAATAACCTTGCTCTTTTTCACATTCACTCTTAACTTTCTTCTGTCACACACTACCAAACTCAGTCACCAGCTTCTGCAGTTTCTCTCCCGAATCATCCACCAGCGCTGTATCATCAGCGAACAACTAACTCACTTCCAAAGCCCTCTCATCCAAAACAGACTGCATACTTACTCCACTATCCAAAACTCTTGTATTCACTTCCCTAGCAACCCAATCTATAAACAAATTGAACAACCATGGAGACATCACGTACCCCTGCCGCAAACCAACATTCACTGAGAACCAATCACTTTCCTCTCTTCCTACACGTACAAATGCCTTACAGTTTCAGTAAAAACTTTTCAATGCTTCTACCAACTTGCCTCCCACACCATATATTCTTAATACCTTCCACAGAGCATCTCTATCAACTCTATCGTATTTCTTCTCCAGATCTGTAAATGCTACATACAAATCCATTTGCTTTTCTAAGTATTTCTCATATACATTTTTCAAAGGAAAGACCTGATCCACACATCCTCTACCATTTCTGAAACCACCTTGCTCTTCCCCACTCTGGTGATCTGGTGATCAATCAATACCCTCTCATATAATTTCCCAGGAATACTCTACAAAATTATACCTCTGTAATTCGAGCACTCACTCTTATCCCCTTTGTCTTTTTACAATGGCAATATGCAAGCATTCCGCCAATCCTCAGGCACGTCACCATGAGTCATACATACATTGAATAACCATACCAACCAGTGAACAGCACAATCACCCCTTTTTTAGTAAATTCGACTGCAGTTCCATGCAAACATTCTGCCTTGCCGGCTTTCGTCTTCCGCAAAGCTTTTACCCTCTCACTTTGCACACCACCTCGACTAAAGCATCCTATATCTGCCATTCTGTCATGAAACACATTCAACATAATATATGCATATATATATATATATATATATATATATATATATATATATATATATATATATATATATATATATATATATATTTTTTTTTAACTATTCGCCATTTCCCGCGTAAGCGAGGTAGCGTTAAGAACAGAGGACTGGGCCTTTTTTGGAATATCACCTGGCCCCTTCTGTTCCTTCTTTTGGAAAATTAAAAAAAAAACGAGAGGGGAGGATTTCCAGCCCCCCGCTCCCTCCCCTTTTAGTCGCCTTCTACGACACGCAGGGAATACGTGGGAAGTATTCATAATCCCATATCCCCAGGGATAATATATGTATATGTATATATATATATATATATATATATATATATATATATATATATATATATATATATATATATATATATATATATATATATATATATATATATATATATATATATATATATATATATATATATATATATATATATATATATATGGGGAGGTGATAACAAGTAGTGGTGATGTGAGAAGGAGATGGAGTGAGTATTTTGAAGGTTTGTTGAATGTGTTTGATGATAGAGTGGTAGATATAGGGTGTTTTGGTCGAGGTGGTGTGCAAAGTGAGAGGGTTAGGGAAAATGATTTGGTAAACAGAGAAGAGGTAGTAAAAGCTTTGCGGAAGATGAAAGCCGGCAAGGCAGCAGGTTTGGATGGTATTGCAGTGGAATTTATTAAAAAGGGGGATGACTGTATTGTTGACTGGTTGGTAAGGTTATTTAATGTATGTATGACTCATTGTGAGGTGCCTGAGGATTGGCGGAATGCGTGCATAGTGCCATTGTACAAAGGCAAAG
Source organism: Panulirus ornatus (assembly GCF_036320965.1). NCBI lineage: Eukaryota > Metazoa > Arthropoda > Malacostraca > Decapoda > Palinuridae > Panulirus > Panulirus ornatus. Next base: position 24,628,802 of record NC_092234.1, on the reverse strand, counting down.
GGGATAAGAGTGAGTGCTCAAATTACAGAGGTATAAGTTTGTTGAGTATTCCTGGTAAATTATATGGGAGGGTATTGATTGAGAGGGTGAAGGCATGTACAGAGCATCAGATTGGGGAAGAGCAGTGTGGTTTCAGAAGTGGTAGAGGATGTGTGGATCAGGTGTTTGCTTTGAAGAATGTATGTGAGAAATACTTAGAAAAGCAAATGGATTTGTATGTAGCATTTATGGATCTGGAGAAGGCATATGATAGAGTTGATAGAGATGCTCTGTGGAAGGTATTAAAAATATA
>NC_092234.1:24616010-24623510 GCF_036320965.1 Panulirus ornatus | reverse complement strand
CCTTACATCCTCGATAAAAACTTTTCACTGCTTCTAACAACTTTCCTCCCACACCATATATTCTTAATACCTTCCACAGAGCATCTATATCAACTCTATCATATGCCTTCTCCAGATCAATAAAAGCTACATACAAATCCATTTGCTTTTCTAAGTATTTCTCACATACATTCTTCAAAGCAAACACCTGATCCACACATCCTCTACCACTTCTGAAACCAAACTGCTCTTCCCCAATCTGATGCTCTGTACATGCCTTCACCCTCTCAATCAATACCCTCCCATATAATTTACCAGGAATACTCAACAAACTTATACCTCTGTAATTTGAGCACTCACTCTTATCCCCTTTGCCTTTGTACAATGGCACTATATATATATATATATATATATATATATATATATATATATATATATATATATATATATATATATATATATATATATATATATATATATATATATATATATATATATATATATATATATATATTTTTTTTTTTCTTTATACTTTGTCGCTGTCTCCCGCGTTTGCGAGGTAGCGCAAGGAAACAGACGAAAGAAATGGCCCAACCCCCCCCCCATACACATGTACATACACACGTCCACACACGCAAATATACATACCTACACAGCTTTCCATGGTTTACCCCAGACGCTTCACATGCCTTGCTTCAATCCACTGACAGCACGTCAACCCCTGTATACCACATCACTCCAATTCGCTCTATTTCTTGCCCTCCTTTCACCCTCCTGCATGTTCAGGCCCCGATCACACAAAATCTTTTTCACTCCATCTTTCCACCTCCAATTTGGTCTCCCTCTTCTCCTCGTTCCCTCCACCTCCGACACATATATCCTCTTGGTCAATCTCTCCTCACTCATTCTCTCCATGTGCCCAAACCATTTCAAAACACCCTCTTCTGCTCTCTCAACCACGCTCTTTTTATTTCCACACATCTCTCTTACCCTTACGTTACTTACTCGATCAAACCACCTCACACCACACATTGTCCTCAAACATCTCATTTCCAGCACATCCATCCTCCTGCGCACATCTCTATCCATAGCCTACGCCTCGCAACCATACAACAATATATATATATATATATATATATATATATATATATATATATATATATATATATATATATATATATATATATATATATATATAGGGGATAAGAGTGAGTGCTCAAATTACAGAGGTATAATTTTGTTGAGTATTCCTGGTAAATTATATGGGAGGGTATTGACTGAGAGGGTGAAGGCATGTACAGAGCATCAGATTGGGGAAGAGCAGTGTGGTTTCAGAAGTGGTAGAGGATGTGTGGATCAGGTGTTTGCTTTGAAGAATGTATGTGAGAAATACTTAGGAAAGCAAATGGATTAGTATGTAGCATTTATGGATCTGGAGAAGGCATATGATAGAGTTGATAGAGATGCTCTGTGGAAGGTATTAAGAATATATGGTGTGGGAGGCAAGTTGTTAGAAGCAGTGAAAAGTTTTTATCGAGGATGTAAGGCATGTGTACGTGTAGGAAGACAGGAAAGTGATTGGTTCTCAGTGAATGAAGGTTTGCGGCAGGGGTGTGTGATGTCTCCATGGTTGTTTAATTTGTTTATGGATGGGGTTGTTAGGGAGGTGAATACAAGAGTTTTGGAAAGAGGGGCAAGTATGAAGTCTGTTGGGGATGAGAGAGCTTGGGAAGTGAGTCAGTTGTTGTTCGCTGATGATACAGCGCTGGTGGCTGATTCATGTGAGAAACTGCAGAAGCTGGTGACTGAGTTTGATAAAGTGTGTGAAAGAAGAAAGTTAAGAGTAAATGTGAATAAGAGCAAGGTTATTAGGTACAGTAGGGTTGAGGGTCAAGTCAATTGGGAGGTAAGTTTGAATGGAGAAAAACTGGAGGAACTAAAGTGTTTTAGATATCTGGGAGTGGATCTGGCAGCGGATGGAACCATGGAAGCGGAAGTGGATCATAGGGTGTGGGATGGGCGAAAATTCTGGGAGCCTTGAAGAATGTGTGGAAGTCGAGAGCGTTATCTCGGAAAGCAAAAATGAGTATGTTTGAAGGAATAGTGGTTCCAACAATGTTGTATGGTTGCGAGGCGTGGGCTATGGATAGAGTTATGCGCAGGAGGATGGATGTGCTGGATATGAGATGTTTGAGGACAATGTGTGGTGTGAGGTGGTTTGATCGAGTAAGTAACGTAAGGGTAAGAGAGATGTGTGGAAATAAAAAGAGCGTGGTTGAGAGAGCAGAAGAGGGTGTTTTGTAATTGTTTGGGCACATGGAGAGAATGAGTGAGGAAAGATTGACTAAGAGGATATACGTGTCGGAGGTGGAGGTAACGAGGAGAAGTGGGAGACCAGATTGGAGGTGGAAAGATGGAGTGAAAAAGATTTTAAGTGATCGGGGCCTGAACATGCAGGATGGTGAAAGGCGGGAAAGAAATAGAGTGAACTGGATCGATGTAGTATACCGAGGTTGACGTGCTGTCAATGGATTTAATCAGGGCATGTGAAGCGTCTGGGGTAAACCATGGAAAGTTGTGTGGGGCCTGAATATGGAAAGGGAGCTGTAGTTTCGGACATTACTGCATGACAGCTAGAGACTGAGTGTGAACGAATAGGGCTTTTGTTGTCTTTTCCTAGTGCTACCTCGCACACATGAGGGGGGAGGGGGATGTTATTCCATGTGTGGCGAGGTGGCGATGGGAATGAATAAAGGCAGACAGTGTGAACTGTGTTCATGTGTATATGTGTATGTGTCTGTTTGTATGTATATGTGTACATTGAGATGTATGGGTATGTATATTTGCGTGTGTGGACGTGTATGTATATACATGTGTATGGGGGTGGGTTGTGCCATTTCTTTCGTCTGTTTCCTTGCGCTACCTTGCAAACGCGGGAGACAGCGACAAAGGAAAATAATAATGATAATAATAAGAATAATAATAATAATATATATATATATATATATATATATATATATATATATATATATATATATATATGTTTTTTTTTTCTTTTTTTTTGCTTTGTCGCTGTCTCCCGCGTTTGCGAGGTAGCGCAAGGAAACAGACGAAAGAAATTGCCCAACCCACCCCCATACACATGTATATACATACGTCCACACACGCAAATATACATACCTACACAGCTTTCCATGGTTTACCCCAGACGCTTCAGATGCCTTGATTCAATTCACTGACAGCACGTCAACCCCGGTATACCACATCGCTCCAATTCACTCTATTCCTTGCCCTCCTTTCACCCTCCTGCATGTTCAGGCCCCGATCACACAAAATCTTTTTCACTCCATCTTTCCACCTCCAATTTGGTCTCCCTCTTCTCCTCGTTCCCTCCACCTCCGACACATATATCCTCTTGGTCAATCTTTCCTCACTCATTCTCTCCATGTGACCATACCATTTCAAAACACCCTCTTCTGCTCTCTCAACCACGCTCTTTTTTTTTCCACACATCTCTCCTACCCTTACGTTACTTACTAGATCAAACCACCTCACACCACACATTGTCCTCAAACATCTCATTTCCAGCACATCCATCCTCCTGCGCACAACTCTATCCATAGTCCACGCCTCGCAACCATACAAACATTGTTGGAACCACTATTCCTTCAAACATACCCATTTTTGCTTTCCGAGATAATGTTCTCGACTTCCACACATTCTTCAAGGCTCCCAGAATTTTCGCCCCCTCCCCCACCCTATGATCCAATTCCGCTTCCATGTTACCATCCGCTGCCAGATCCACTCCCAGATATCTAAAACACTTCACTTCCCCTAGTTTTTTCTCCATTCAAACTCACCTCCCAATTGACTTGACCCTCAACCCTACTGTACCTAATAACCTTGCTCTTATTCACATTTACTCTTAACTTTCTTCTTTCACACACTTTACCAAACTCAGTCACCAGCTTCTGCAGTTTCTCACATGAATCAGCCACCAGCGCTGTATCATCAGCGAACAACAACTGACTCACTTCCCAAGCTCTCTCATCCCCAACAGACTTCATACTTGCCCCTCTTTCCAAAACTCTTGCATTCACCTCCCTAACAACCCCATCCATAAACAAATTAAACAACCATGGAGACATCACACACCCCTGCCGCAAACCTAAATTCACTGAGAACCACTCACTTTCCTCTCTTCATGCACGTACACATGCCTTACATCCTCGATTAAAACTTTTCACTGCTTCTAACAACTTTCCTCCCACACCTTATATTCTTAGTACCTTCCACAGAGCATCTCTATCAACCCTATCATATGCCTTCCCAGATCCATAAATGCTACATACAAATCCATTTGCTTTTCTAAGTATTTCTCACATACATTCTTCAAAGCAAATACCTGATCCACACATCCTCTACCACTTCTGAAACCACACTGCTCTTCCCCAATCTGATGCTCTGTACATGCCTTCACCCTCTCAATCAATACCCTCCCATATAATTTACCATGAATACTCAACAAACTTACACCTCTGTAATTTGAGCACTCACTCTTATCCCCTTTGCCTTTGTACAATGGCACTATGCACGCATTCCGCCAATCCTCAGGCACCTCACCATGAATCATACATACATCAAATAACCTTACCAACCAGTCAAAAATACAGTCATCCCCTTTTTAATAAATTCCACTGCAATACCATCCAAACCTGCTGCCTTGCCGGCTTTCATTTTCCGCAAAGCTTTTACTACCTCTTCTCCTTTTACCAAATCATTTTCCCTATTTTTTTTTTCATACTATTCGTCATTTCCCGCGTCAGGAAGGTAGCGTCAAGAACAGAGGACTGAGCCTCCGAGGGAATATCCTCACCTGGCCCCCTCCTCCGTTACCTCATTAGGAAAACCAAAACGAGAGGGGAGGATTTCCAGCCCCCCCCCCGCTCCCTTCCCTTCCAGTCGCCTTCCACGACACGCAGGGAATACGTGGGAAGTATTCTTTCTACCCTATCCCCAGGGATAATATATATATATATATATATATATATATATATATATATATATATATATATATATATATATATATATATATATATATATATATATATTTTTTTTTTTTTTCTTTTTTTTTTTTTTTCAAACTATTCGCCATTTCCCGCGTTAGCGAGGTAGCGTTAAGAACAGAGGACTGGGCCATTGAGGGAATATCTTCACCTGGCCCCCTTCTCTGTTCCTTCTTTTGGAAAATTAAAAAAAAAAAAATTGAGAGGGGAGGATTTCCAGCCCCCCCGCTCTCTCCCCTTTTAGTCGCCTTCTACGACACGCAGGGAATACGTGGGAAGTATTCTTTCTCCCCTATCCCCAGGGAAAATATATATATATATATATATATATATATATATATATATATATATATATATATATATATATATATATATATATATATATAGAAGAAGGAGTCACGCGGGGAGTGCTCATCCTCCTCGAAGGCTCAGAGTGGGGTGCCTAAATGTGTGTGGATGTAACCAAGATGTGAAAAAAGGAGAGATAGGTAGTATGTTTGAGGAAAGGAACCTGGATGTTTTGGCTCTGAGTGAAACGAAGCTCAAGAGTAAAGGGGAAGAGTGGTTTGGGAATGTCTGGGGAGTAAAGTCAGGGGTTAGTGAGAGGACAAGAGCAAGGGAAGGAGTAGCAATACTCCTGAAACAGGAGTTGTGGGAGTATGTGATAGAGTGTAAGAAAGTAAATTCTCGATTAATATGGGTAAAACTGAAAGTTGATGGAGAGAGGTGGGTGATTATTGGTGCATATGCACCTGGGCATGAGAAGAAAGATCAAGAGAGGCAAGTGTTTTGGGAGCAGCTGAATGAGTGTGTTAGTGGTTTTGATGCACGAGACCGGGTTATAGTGATGGGTGATTTGAATGCAAAGGTGAGTAATGTGGCAGTTGAGGGAATAATTGGTATACATGGGGTGTTCATTGTTGTAAATGGAAATGGTGAAGAGCTTGTAGATTTATGTGCTGAAAAAGGACTGATGATTGGGAATGCCTGGTTTGAAAAGCGAGATATACATAAGTATACTTATGTAAGTAGGAGAGATGGCCAGAGAGCGTTATTGGATCACGTGTTAATTGACAGGCGTGCGAAAGAGAGACTTTTGGATGTTAATGTGCTGAGAGGTGCAACTGGAGGGATGTCTGATCATTATCTTGTGGAGGCTAAGGTGAAGATCTGTATGGGTTTTCAGAAAAGAAGAGTGAATGTTGGGGTGAAGAGGGTGGTGAGAGTAAGTGAGCTTGAGAAGGAGACCTGTGTGAGGAAGTACCAGGAGAGACTGAGTACAGAATGGAAAAAGGTGAGAACAATGGAAGCAAGGGGAGTGGGGGAGGAATGGGATGTATTTAGGGAATCAGTGATGGATTGCGCAAAAGATGCTTGTGGCATGAGAAGAGTGGGAGGTGGGTTGATTAGAAAGGGTAGTGAGTGGTGGGATGAAGAAGTAAGAGTATTAGTGAAAGAGAAGAGAGAGGCATTTGGACGATTTTTGCAGGGAAAAAATGCAATTGAGTGGGAGATGTATAAAAGAAAGAGACAGGAGGTCAAGAGAAACGTGCAAGAGGTGAAAAAAAGGGCAAATGAGATTTGGGGTGAGAGAGTATCATTAAATTTTAGGGAGAATAAAAAGATGTTCTGGAAGGAGGTAAATAAAGTGCGTAAGACAAGGGAGCAAATGGGAACTTCAGTGAAGGGCGCAAATGGGGAGGTGATAAGAAGTAGTGGTGATGTGAGAAGGAGATGGAGTGAGTATTTTGAAGGTTTGTTGAATGTGTTTGATGATAGAGTGGCAGATATAGGGTGTTTTGGTCGAGGTGGTGTGCAAAGTGAGAGGGTTAGGGAAAATGATTTGGTAAACAGAGAAGAGGTAGTGAAAGCTTTGCGGAAGATGAAAGCCGGCAAGGCAGCAGGTTTGGATGGTATTGCAGTGGAATTTATTAAAAAAGGGGGTGACTGTATTGTTGACTGGTTGGTAAGGTTATTTAATGTATGTATGACTCATGGTGAGGTGCCTGAGGATTGGCGGAATGCGTGCATAGTGCCATTGTACAAAGGCAAAGGGGATAAGAGTGAGTGCTCAAATTACAGAGGTATAAGTTTGTTGAGTATTCCTGGTAAATTATATGGGAGGGTATTGATTGAGAGGGTGAAGGCATGTACAGAGCATCAGATTGGGGAAGAGCAGTGTGGTTTCAGAAGTGGTAGAGGATGTGTGGATCAGGTGTTTGCTTTGAAGAATGTATGTGAGAAATACTTAGAAAAGCAAATGGATTTGTATGTAGCATTTATGGATCTGGAGAAGGCATATGATAGAGTTGATAGAGATGCTCTGTGGAAGGTATTAAGAATATATGGTGTGGGAGGAAAGTTGTTAGAAGCAGTGAAAAGTTTTTATCGAGGATGTAAGGCATGTGAACGTGTAGGAAGAGAGGAAAGTGATTGGTTCTCAGTGAATGTAGGT
>NC_092234.1:24558510-24613510 GCF_036320965.1 Panulirus ornatus | reverse complement strand
AAAAAGGCGACAGGGAAGTGACATTGACCTATACAGTCTCCCTAACGACAGTGGTCCTTGAGGTACTGGAAAGGTTGATCAAAAAGCAGTGAATGACTTTTACAAAGGAGCAATTACCAAGCCGAGAGACAACATGGGTCTATTGAAAAGAGGATAAGTGTCACGAAGATCTTAGATTTGCATGAGAAAGTCAACTTTGTGTGAGACAAAAAAGAAGGTTGGGTGGATTAATTGTGTCTCAAATGCCAAAAAGCATTTGACACTAAACCGTATAGGAGGCTGATTAAGAAGTTGGAGCGAGGGGGAAGGCTCTTACGATGGATAGTAGAAGGAAACAATGGACACATCAAGGAAGCCTTCTCTTAATGAGTCGAAACGAACTGCAGACTGACACAGGACGTCTCTTGGGCAATTAATCTTCTTGGTCTATGTGAATAACTTGCCTGAGGATATGAGCTCATTCTTGACTATGCTTCCAGTTAATGCAAAGGTCATGAGGGAAATAAGAAGTAAAGAGGATTGAATTCCCTTACAATGGGACCTAAATAGACTCTAAAGTTGATCTGACAAATGGATGATGAAATTTAACCCAAGCAAATGTAAAGTAATAGAGGGAACAAAGCGAAAGAAGGCCTCGATATGATTATCATCTAGCAGGAAATAAGCTTCAAGGTACTCTGTGAGAACAGCTTAGTAGTCGACATCATCCCTAACCTGTCATCAGAGTCCTACATAAGGCGAAAAGTTAAGGGGATAATTGTCTTCTGGCAAATATCAGAATAGCACTCAGGTATATGGATAAGGAAACAAGAACTCGAATATGTTTTCAAGTTTAGTCAACGCACTTACAAAAGCACAAAGAGCCAAGAGAGAAGGTTCAGAATAGGGGAAAAAAAAAACATCAAAATTATGAGAGCAGACTTACAAGAAAGGCTTGAGGATTTATATTTGCACTCCTAGGTAGAGAAAAGAGTAAAGGTTGGCCTCATGACAGTCTTTAAGTTGTTAAGACAGGTCGATGACGTAGACGGTGAACAGTTCTTGTAGAGATACATGAGTAGAGCAAATAGAGGACATAAAATGAAATTAAGAGAGAAACTTGTTACGAATGATGTAAAGATGTACTTTTATGGTATAACAGTGTCGGAAGAATGGATAAAATGACAGGGCATGGTTAATGCAGACAGCATACATGAATTTGAGAACTTGTAGGATGGTAAAGATGTTTAAAAGATGGGGCCCATGTGTATAAAACTCCCTCCCCGTGGAGAACAAAAACGTAGTTACACACACCAAAAAACACAAACACACACACACACACACACACACACACACACACACACACACACACACGCACAAACACAAAAGCATACATACATGTATACACTAACATGTATATATCTATAGATTTATATATATTATATTTTATATTTTGCTTTGTCGCTGTCTCCCGCATTAACGAGGTAGCGCAAGGAAACAGACGAAAGAATGGCCCAACCCACACACATACACATGTATATACATACACGTCCACACACGCAAATATACATACCTATAAATCTCAATGTATACATATATATACACACACAGACATATACATATATACACATGTACGTAAATCATACTGCCTGCCTTTATTCCCATCGCCACCTCGCCACACATGGAATAACAGCCCCCTCCCCCCTCATGTGTGCGAGGTGGCGTTAGGAAAAGACAACAAAGGCCCTATTAGTTCACACTCAGTCTCTAGCTGTCATGTAATAATGCACCGAAACCAAAGCTCCCTTTCCACATCCAGTCCCTACAGATCTTTCCATGGTTTACCCCAGACGCTTCACATGCCCTCGTTCAATCCATTGACAGCACGTCGACCCCGGTATACCACATCGTTCACATTCACTCTATTCCTTGCACGCCTTTCACCCTCCTGCATATTCAGGCCCCGATCACTCAAAATCATTTTCACTCCATCTTTTCACCTCTAATTTGGTCTCCCACTTCTCCTCGTTCCCTGCACCTCTGACACATATATCCTCTTTGTCAATCTTTCCTTACTCATTCTCTCCATGTGACCAAAACATTTCAAAACACCCTCTTCTGCGCTCTCAACCACACTCTTTTTATTTCCATACATCTCTCTTACCCTTACATTACTTACTCGATCAAACCACTCACACCACATATTGTGCTCAAACTTTTCATTTCCAGCACATCCACCCTCCTGCAGACAACTCTATTCGTAGCCCACGAATCGCAACCATACAACATTGTTGGAACCACTATTCATTCATACATACCCATTTTTGATTTCCAAGATAATGTTCTCGACTTCCACACATTCTTCAAGGCTCCCATGATTTTCGCCCCCTCACCCACCCAATGACTCATTTCCGCTTCCATAGTTCCATCCGCTGCCAGATCCACTCCCAAATATCTAAAACACTTTACTTCCTCCAGTTTTTCTCCATTCAAACTTACCTCCCAATTGACTTGACCCTCAACCCTACTGTACCTAATAACCTTACTCTTATTCACATTTAATCTCAACTTCTTCTTTCACACACTTTACCAAACTCAGTCACCAGCTTCTGCAGTCTCTCACATGAATCAGCCACCAGCGCTGTATCATCAGCGAACAACAACTGACTCACTTACCAAGCTCTCTCATCCACAACAGACTGCATACTTGCCCCTCTTTCCAAAACTCTTGCATTCTCCTCTCTAACAATCCCATCCATAAACAAATTAAACAACCATGGAGACATCACATCCCTGCCGCAAAACTACATTCACTGAGATGCAATCACTTTCCAATCTTCCTACACGTACACATTCCTTACATCCTCGATTAAAAACTTTTTACTGCTTCTAATAACCTGCCTCCCACACCATATATTCTTAATATCTTCCACAGACCATCTCTATCAACTATATCATATGCCTTCTCCAGAACCATAAATGCTACATACAAATCCGTTTGCTTTTCTAAGTATTTCTCACATACATTCTTCAAAGCAAACACCTGATCCACACATCGTCTACCACTTCTGAAACCAAACTTCTCTTCCCCAATCTGATGCTCCGTACATGACTTCACCCTCTCAATCAATACCCTCCCATATAATTTACCACGAATACTCAACAAACTTATACCTCTGTAATTTGAGCACTCACTCTTATCCCCTTTGCCTTTGTACAATGGCACTATGCAAGCATTCCGCCAATCCTCAGGCACCTCACCATGAATCATACATACATTAAATAACCTTACCAACAAGTCAACAATACAGTCACCCCTTTTTAATAAATTCCACTGCAATACCCTCCAAACCTGCTGCCTTGCCGGCTTTCATCTACCGCAAAGCTTTTACTACCTCTTCTCTGTTTACCAAATCATTTTCCATAATCCTCTCACTTTGCACACCACCTCGACCAAAACATCCTATATCTGCCACTCTATCATCAAACACATTCAGCAAACCTTCAAAATACTCACTCCAGCTCCTTCTCACATCACCACTACTTGTTATCACCTCCCCATTAGCCCCCTTCACTGAAGTTTCCATTTGCTCCCTTTTCCTACGCACTTTATTTACCTCCTTCCGAAACATCTTATTCTCCCTAAAATTTAATGATACTCTCTCACGTTAACTCTCATTTGCCCTCTTTTTAACCTCATGCACCTTTCTCTTGACCTACTGCCTCTTTCTTTTATACATCTCCCACTCATTTGCATTATTTCCTTGCAAAAATCGTCCAAATGCCCATCTCTTCTCTTTCAGTAATAATCTTACATCTTCATCCCACCACTCACTACCCTTTCTAATCAACCCACCTCCCACGCTTCTCATGCCAAAAGCATCTTTTGCGCAAGACATCACTGCTTCCCTAAATACACCTCATTTCTCCCCCACTCCCATTACCTCCTTTGTTCTCACCTTTTTCCATTCTCTACTCAGTCTTTCCTGGTACTTCCCCACACAAGTCTCCTTCCCAAGCTCACTTACTCTCACCACTCTTTTCACCCCAACATTCTCTATTCTTTTCTGAAAACCCATACAAATCTTCACCTTCACCTCCACAAGATAATGATCAGACATCCCTCCAGTTGCACTTATCAGCACATTAACATCCAAAAGTCTCTCTTTCGCGCGTCTGTCAATTAACACGTAATCCAGTAACGCTCTCTGGCCATCTCTCCTACTTACATACGTATACTTATGTATATATCGCTTTTTAAACCAGGTATTCCCAATCACCAGTCCTTTTTCAGCACATAAATCTACAAGCTCTTCACCATTTCCATTTACAACACTGAACACCCCATGTATACTAATTATTCCCTCAACTGCCACATTACTCACCTTTACATTCAAATCACCCATCACTATAACCCGGTCTTGTTCATCAAAACCACTAACACACTCATTCAGCTGCTCCCAAAACACTTGCCTCTCATGATCTTTCTTCTCATGCCCAGATGCATATGCACCAATAATCACCCATCTCTCTCCATCAACTTTCAGTTTTACCCATATTAATCTAGAATTTACTTTCTTACACTCTATAATATACTCCCACAACTCCTGTTTCAGGAGTAGTGCTACTCCTTCCCTTGCTTTTGTCATCTCACTAACCCCTGACTTTACCCCCAAGACATTTCCAAACCACTCTTCCCCTTTACCCTTAAGCTTTGTTTCACTCAGAGCCAAAACATCCAGGTTCCTTTCCTCAAACATACTACCTATCTCTCTTTTTTTTCCATTTTGGTTACATCCACACACAGGATGAGGAAGATGAGCACTCCACGCGTGACCCCTTCTTCTATTTCCCCTTTCAGAAATTTAAAATACAAGGTGGGGTGGGTTTCTAGCCACACCTCCCGTCCCCTATAGTCGCCTTTGTCGACACGTGAGGAATGCGTGGGAAGTATTCTTTCTCCCCTATCGCCAGGGAGCGGGGGGCTGGAAATCCTCCCCTCTCGTTTTTTTTTATCTTATTTTTCTTTTCATTTTTCCAAAGAAGGAACAGAGAAGGGGGCCAGATGAGGATATTTCCTCAAAGGCGCAGTCCTCTGTTCTTAACGCTACCTCGCTAACGCGGGAAATGGCGAATAGTATGAAAAAAGATATATATATATATATATATATATATATATATATATATATATATATATATATATATATATATTTATATATATATATATTTATATATATATATATATAGATATATATATATATATATATATATATATATATATATATATATATATATATATATATATATATATATATATTATATATGTATTATTATTATATATATAAACATATATATATATATATATATATATATATATATATATATATATATATATATATATATATATATATATATATATATATATATATATATATATATATATATATATTTTTTTTTTTTTTTTTCTTTGTCGCTGTCTCCCGCGTTTGCGAGGTAGCGCAAGGAAACAGACGAAAGAAATGGCCCAACCCACCCCCATACCATGCCTTGATTAAATCCACTGACAGCACGTCAACCCCGGTATACCACATCGCTCCAATTCACTCTATTCTTTGCCCTCCTTTCACCCTCCTGCATGTTCAGGCCCCGATCACACAAAATCTTTTTCACTACATCTTTCCACCTCCAATTTGGTCTCCCTCTTCTCCTCGTTCCCTCCACCTCCGACACATATATCCTCTTGGTCAATCTTTCCTCACTCATTCTCTCCATGTGACCAAACCATTTCAAAACATCCTCTTCTGCTCTCTCAACCACGCTCTTTTTATTTCCACACATCTCTCTTGTCCTTACGTTACTTACTCGATCAAACCACCTCACACCACACATTGTCCTCAAACATCTCATTTCCAGAACATCCATCCTCCTGCGCACAACTCTATCCATAGTCCACGCCTCGCAACCATACAACATTGTTGGAACCACTATTCCTTCAAACATACCCATTTTTGCTTTCCGAGATAATGTTCTCGACTTCCACACATTCTTCAAGGCTCCAAGAATTTTCGCCCCCTCCCCCACCCTATGATCCACTTCCGCTTCCATGGTTCCATGCGCTGCCAGATACACTCCCAGATATCTAAAACACTTCACTTCCTCCAGTTTTTCTCCATTCAAAATCACCTCCCAATTGAATTGACCCTCAACCCTACTGTACCTAATAACCTTGCTCTTATTCACATTTACTCTTAACTTTCTTCTTTCACACACTTTACCAAACTCAGTCACCAGCTTCTGCAGTTTCTCACATAAATCAGCCACCAGCGCTGTATCATCAGCGAACAACAACTGACTCACTTCCCAAGCTCTCTCATCCCCAACAGACTTCATACTTGCCCCTCTTTCCAAAACTCTTGCATTCACCTCCCTAACAACCCCATCCATAAACAAATTAAACAACCATGGAGACAGCACACACCCCTGCCGCAAACCTACATTCACTATATATATATATATATATATATATATATATATATATATATATATATATATATATATATATATATATATATATATATATATATATATATATATGATTCACTATATATATATATATATATATATATATATATATATATATATATATATATATATATATATATATATATATGATTCACTATATATATATATATATATATATATATATATATATATATATATATATATATATATATATATATATATATATATATATATATACATATATATATGTTTTTTTTTTTTTTGCTTTGTCGCTGTCTCCCGCGTTTGCGAGGTAGCGCAAGGAAACAGACGAAAGAAATAGCCCAACCGACCCCCATACACATGTATATACATACGTCCACACACGCAAATATACATACCTACACAGCTTTCCATGGTTTACCCCGGACGCTTCACATGCCGTTTTAATCCAATGACAGCACGTCAACCCCGGTATAACACCGATCCAATTCACTCTATTCCTTGCCCTCCTTTCACCCTCCTGCATGTTCACGCCCCGATCACACAAAATCTTTTTCACTCCATCTTTCCACCTCCAATTTGGTCTCCCACTTCTCCTCGTTCCCTCCACTTCCGACACATATATCCTTTGGTCAATCTTTCCTCACTCATTCTCTCCATGTGCCCAAACCATTTCAAAACACCCTCTTCTGCTCTCTCAACCACGCTCTTTTTATTTCTACACATCTCTCTTTCCCTTACGTTACTTACTCGATCAAACCACCTCACACCACACATTGTCCTCAAACATCTCATTTCCAGCACATCCATCGTCCTGCGCACAACTCTATCCATAGCCCACGCCTCGCAACCATACAACATTGTTTGAACCACTATTCCTTCAAACATACCCATTTTTGCTTTCCAAGATAATGTTCTCGACTTCCACACATTCTTCAAGGCTCCCAGGATTTTCGCCCCCTCCCCCACCCTATGATCCACTTCCGCTTCCATGGTTCCATCCCCTGCCAGATCCACTCCCAGATATCTAAAACACTTTACTTCCTCCAGTTTTTCTCCATTCAAACTTACCTCCCAATTGACTTGATCCTCAACCCTACTGTACCTAATAACCTTGCTCTTATTCACATTTACTCTTAACTTTCTTCTTTCACAAACTTTATCAAACTCAGTCACCAGCTTCGGCAGTTTCTCACATAAATCAGCCACCAGCGCTGTATCATCAGCGAGCAACAACTGACTCACTTCCCAAGCTCTCTCATCCACAACAGACTGCATACTTGCCCCTCTTTCCAAAACTCTTGCATTCACCTCCCTAACAACCCCATCCATAAACAAATTAAACAACCATGGAGACATCACACACCCCTGCCGCAAATCTACATTCACTGAGAACCAGTCACTTTCCTCTCTTCCTACACGTACACATACCTTACATCCTCGATAAAAACTTTTCACTGCTTCTAAAAACTTGCCTCCCACACCATATAGTCTTAATACCTTTCACAGAGCATCTCTATCCACTCCATCATATGCCCTCTCCAGATCCATAAATGCTACATACAAATCCATTTGCTTTTCTAAGTATTTCTCACATACATTCTTCAAAGCAAACACCTGATCCACACATCCTCTACCACTTCTGAAACCACACTGCTCTTCCCCAATCTGATGCTCTGTACATTCCTTCACCCTCTCAATCAATACCCTCCCATATAATTTACCAGGAATACTCAACAAACTGATACCTCTGTAATTTGAGCACTCACTCTTATCCCCTTTGCCTTTGTACAATGGCACTATGCACGCCTTCCGCCAATCCTCAGGCACCTCATCATGAGTCATACATACATTAAATAATCTTACCAACCAGTCAATAATACAGTCACCCCCTTTTTTAGTAAATTCCAATGCAATACCATCCAAACCTGCTGCCTTGCCGGCTTTCATCTTCCACAAAGCTTTTACTACCTCTTCTCTGTTTACCAAATCATTTTCCCTAACCCTCTCACTTTGCACACCACCTCGACCAAAACACCCTACATCTGCCACTCTATCATCAAACACATTCAACAAACCTTCAAAATACTCACTCAATCTCCTTCTCACATCACCACTACTTGTTATCACCTCCCCATTTGCGCCCTTCACTGAAATTCCCATTTGCTCCCTTGTCTTACGCACTTTATTTACCTCCTTCCAGAACATCTTTTTATTCTCCCTAAAATTTACTGATACTCTCTCACCCCAACTGTCATTTGCTCTCTTTTTCACCTCTTGCACCTTTCTCTTGACCTCCTGTCTCTTTCTTTTATACATCGCCCACTCAATTGCATTTTTTCCCTGCAAAAATCGTCCAAATGCCTCTCTCTTCTCTTTCACTAATAATCTTACCTCTTCATCCCACCACTCACTACCCTTTCTAATCAACCCACCTCCCACTCTTTTCATGCCACAAGCATCTTTTGCGCAATCCATCACTGATTCCCTAAATACATCCTATTCCTCCCCCACTCCCCTTACTTCCATTGTTCTCACCTTTTTCCATTCTGTACTCAGTCTCTCCTAGTACTTCCTCACACAAGTCTCCTTCCCAAGCTCACTTACTCTCACCACCCTCTTCACCCCAACATTCACTCTTCTTTTCTGAAAACCCATAGAAATTTTCACCTTAGCCTCCACCAGATAATGATCAGACATCCCTCTAGTTGCACCTGTCAGCACATTAACATCCAAAAGTCTCTCTTTCGCGCGCCTTTCAATTAACACGTAATCCAATAACGCTCTATATATATGTATATATATATATATAATTATTTATCTATTCTACTTTGTCGCTGTCTCCCGCGTTAGCGAGGTAGCGCAAGGAAACAGACAAAAGAATGGCCCAACCAGCCCACATACACATGTATATACACACACGTCCATACAGGCAAATATACATATCTATACATATCAATGTACATATATATATATACTCACACAGATATAAACATATATACACATTTACATAATTCATACTGTCTGCCTTTATTTGTTCCGATCGCCACCTCGCCAAACATGGAATAACAACCCCTTCCCCCCTCATGTGTGCGAGGTAGCGCAAGGAAAGACACCAAAGGCCCCATTGGTTCATACTCAGTCTCTAGTTGTCATGTAATATTGCACCGAAACCACAGCTCCCTTTCCACATCCAGGCCCCACACACTTTCCATGGTTTACCCCAGACGCTTAACATGCCTGGTTCAATCCAATGACAGCACGTCGACCCCGTATACCACATCGTTCCAATTCACTCAGTTGCTTGCACGCCTTTCACCCTCCTGCATCTTCAGTCCCCGATCACTCAAAATCTTTTTTCACTCCATCTTTCCACCTCTCATTTGGTCTCCCACTTCTCGTTCCCTCCACCTCTGACACATATATCCTCTTGGTATATCTTTCCCCACTCATTCTCTTCATGTGACCAAAACATTTCAAAACACCCTCTTCTGCTCTCTCAACCACACTCTTTTAATTTCCACACATCTCTCTCACCCTTACATCACTTACTCGATCAAAACACCTCACACCACATATTGTCCTCAAACATCTCATTTCCAGCACATCCACCCTCCTGCGCACAACACTATCCATAGCCCACGCCTCGCAACCATACAACATTGTTGGAACCACTATTCCTTCAAACATACCCATTTTTGATTTCCGAGATAATGTTCTCGACTTCCAAACATTCTTCAAGGCTCTCAGAATTCTGGCCCCCTCCCCCACCCTATGATTCACTTCCGCTTCCATGGTTCCATCCGCTGCCAGATCCACTCCCAGATATCTAAAACATTTTACTTCCTCCAATTTTTCTCCATTCAAACTTACCTCCCAATTGACTTGACCCTCAACCCTACTGTACCTAATAACCTTGCTCTTATTCACATTTACTCTTAACTTTCTTCTTTCACACACTTTACCAAACTCAGTCACCAGCTTCTGCAGTTTCTTACATGAATCAGCCACCAGCGCTGTATCATCAGCGAACAACAAATGACTCACTTCCCAAGCTCTCTCATCCACAACAGACTTCATACTTGCCCCTCTTACCAAAACTCTTGCATTCACATCCCTAACAACCCAATCCATAAACAAATTAAACAACCATGGAGACATCACACACCACTGCCGCAAATCTACACTCACTGAGAACCAATCACTTTCCTCTCTTCCTACACGTACACGTGCCTTACATCCTCGATAAAAACTTTTCACTGCTTCTAACAACTTGCCTCCCACACCATATATTCTTAAAACCTTCCACAGAGCATCTCTATCAACTCTCTCATATGCCTTCTCCAGATCCATAAATGCTACATACATATCCATTTGTTTTTCTAAGTATTTCTCACATACATTCTTCAAAGCAAACACCTGATCCACACATCCTCTACCACTTCTGAAAGCACACTGCTCTTCCCCAATCTGATGCTCTGTACATGCCTTCACCCTCTCAATCAATACCCTCCCATAAAATTTACCAGGAATACTCAACAAACTTATAACTCTGTAATTTGAGCACTCATTCTTATCCCCTTTGCCTTTGTACAATGGCACTATGCAAGCACTCCGCCAATCCTCAGGCACCTCACCATGAATCATACATACATTAAATAAACTTACCAACCAGTCAAAAATACAGTCCCACTTTCTTAATAACTTCCACTGCAATTCATCCAAACCTGCTGCTTTACCGGCTTTCATCTTCCGTAAAGCTTTTACTACCTCTTCTCTATTTACCAAATCATTTTCCCTAACCCTCTCTCTTTGCACACCACCTCGACCAAAACACCCTATATCTGCCACTCTATCATCAAACACATTCAACAAACCTTCAAAATACTCACTCCATCTCCTTCTCACATCACCACTACTTGTTATCACCTCCCCATTAGCCCCCTTCACTGAAGTTCCCATTTGCTCCCTTGTCTTACGCACTTTATTTACCTCCTTCCAAAACATCTTTTTATTCTCAGTGAAATTTAATGATACTCTCTCACCCCAACTCTCATTTGCCCTCTTTTTCACCACTTGCACCTTTCTCTTGACCTCCTGCCTCTTTCTTTTATACCTCTCCCACTCATTTGCATTATTTCCCAACAAAAATCGTCCAAATGCCTCTCTCTTCTCTTTCACTAATAATCTTACTTCTTCATACCACCACTCACTACCTTTTCTAATCACCCACCTCCCACGCTTCTCATGCCACAAGCATCTTTTGCGCAATCCATCACTGCTTCCCTAAATACATCCCATTCCTCCCCCACTCCCCTTACCTCCTTTGTTCTCACCTTTTTCCATTCTGTACTCAGTCTCTTCTGTTACTTCCTCACACAAGTCTCCTTCCCAAGCTCACTTACTCTCACCACTCTCTTCACCCCAACATTCTCTCTTCTTTTCTGAAAACCCCTACAAATCTTAACCTTCGCCTCCACAAGATAATGATCAGACATACCTCCAGTTGCACCTCTCATCACATTAACATCCAAAAGTCTCTCTTTCGTGCGTCTATCAATTAACACGTAATCCAATAACGGTCTCTGGCCATCTCTCCTACTTACATACGTATACTTATGTATATCTCACTTTTCAAAGCAGGTATTCCCAATCACCAGTCCTTTCTCAGCACAAAAATCTACAAGCTCTTCACCATTTCCATTTACAATACTGAACACTCCATATATACCAATTATTCCCTCAACTGCCACATTACTCACCTTTGCATTCAAATCACCAATTACTATAACCCGGTCTTGTGCATCAAAACCACTAACACACTCATTCAGCTGTTCCCAAAACACTTGCCTCTCATGATCTTTCTTCTCTTGCCCAGGTGCATATGCACCAATAATCACCCATCTCTCTCCATCAACTTTCAGTTTTACCAATATCAATCTAGAATTTACTTTCTTACACTCTATCACATACTCCCACAATTCCTGTTTGAGGAGTAGTGCTACTCCTTCCCTTGCTCTTGTCCTCTCACTAACCCTGACTTTACTCCCAAGACATTCCCAAACCACTCTTCCCCTTTACCCTTGAGTGTCGTTTCACTCAGAGCCAAAACATCCAGGTTCCTTTCCTCAAACATACTACCTATCTCTCCTCTTTTCTCATCTTGGTTACATCCACACACATTTAGACACCCCAATCTGAGCCCTCGAGTAGGATGAGCAATCCTCGCGTGACTCCTTCTTCTGTTTACCCCTTTAAAAAGTTAAAATACAAGAAGGGGAGGGTTTCCGGCCCCTCGCTCCCGTCCCCTTTAGTCGCCTAATACGACACGTGAGGGATGCGTGGGAAGTATCCTTTCTCGCCTATCCCCAGATATATATATATATATATATTATTATTATTTATTATACTTTGTCGCTGTCTCCCGCGTTTGCGAGGTAGCGCAAGGAAACAGACGAAAGAAATGGCCCCCCCCCATACACATGTATATACATGCGTCCACACACGCAAATATACATACCTACACAGCTCTCCCTGGTTTACCCCAGACGCTTCACATCCCTTGCTTCAATCCACTGACAGCACGTCAACCCCGGTATACCACATCGCTCCAATTCACTCTATTCCTTGCCCTCCTTTCACCCTCCTGCATGTTCAGGCCCCGATCACACAAAATCTTTTTCACTCCATCTTTCCACCTCCAATTTGGTCTCCCTCTTCTCCTTGTTCCCTCCACCTCCGACACATATATCCTCTTGGTCAATCTTTCCTCACTCATCCTCTCCATGTGCCCAAACCACTTCAAAACACCCTCTTCTGCTCTCTCAACCACGCTCTTTTTATTTCCACACATCTCTCTTACCCTTACGTTACTCACTCGATCAAACCACCTCACACCACACATTGTCCTCAAACATCTCATTTCCAGCACATCCATCCTCCTGCGCACAACTCTATCCATAGCCCACGCCTCGCAACCATACAACATTGTTGGAACCACTATTCCTTCAAACATACCCATTTTTGCTTTCCGAGATAATGTTCTCGACTTCCACACATTCTTCAAGGCCCCCAGGATTTTCGCCCCCTCCCCCACCCTATGATCCACTTCCGCTTCCATGGTTCCATCCGCTGCCAGATCCACTCCCAGATATCTAAAACACTTCACTTCCTCCAGTTTTTCTCCATTCAAACTCACCTCCCAATTGACTTGACCCTCAACCCTACTGTACCTAATAACCTTGCTCTTATTCACATTTTCTCTTAACTTTCTTCTTCCACACACTTTTCCAAACTCAGTCACCAGCTTCTGCAGTTTCTCACATGAATCAGCCACCAGCGCAGTATCATCAGCGAACAACAACTGACTCACTTCCCAAGCTCTCTCATCCCCAACAGACTTCATACTTGCCCCTCTTTCCAAAACTCTTGCATTTACCTCCCTAACAACCCCATCCATAAACAAATTAAACAACCATGGACACATCACACACCCCTGCCCCAAACCTACATTCACTGAGAACCAATCACTTTCCTCTCTTCCTACACGTACACATGCCTTACATCCTCGATAAAAACTTTTCACTGCTTCTAACAACTTGCCTCCCACACCATATATTCTTAATACCTTCCACAGAGCATCTCTATCAACTCTATCATATGCCTTCTCCAGATCCATAAATGCTACATACAAATCCATTTGCTTTTCTAAGTATTTCTCACATACATTCTTCAAAGCAAACACCTGATCCACACATCCTCTACCACTTCTGAAACCACACTGCTCTTCCCCAATCTGATGCTCTGTACATGCCTTCACCCTCTCAATCAATACCCTCCCATATAATTTACCAGGAATACTCAATATATATATATATATATATATATATATGTATATATATATATATATATATATATATATATATATATATATATATATATATATATATATATATATATATATATATATATATATATATATATATATATATATATATATATATATATATATATGTATATATATATATATATATGTAGGTTTGCGGCAGGGGTGTGTGATGTCTCCATGGTTGTTTAATTTGTTTATGGATGGGGTTGTTAGGGAGGTAAATGCAAGAGTTTTGGAAAGAGGGGCAAGTATGAAGTCTGTTGGGGATGAGAGAGCTTGGGAAGTGAGTCAGTTGTTGTTCGCTGATGATACAGCGCTGGTGGCTGATTCATGTGAGAAACTGCAGAAGCTGGTGACTGAGTTTGGTAAAGTGTGTGGAAGAAGAAGGTTAAGAGTAAATGTGAATAATAGCAAGGTTATTAGGTACAGTAGGGTTGAGGGTCAAGTCAATTGGGAAGTGAGTTTGAATGGAGAAAAACTGGAGGAAGTGAAGTGTTTTAGATATCTGGGAGTGGATCTGGCAGCGGATGGAACCATGGAAGCGGAAGTGGATCATAGGGTGGGGGAGGGGGCGAAAATTCTGGGGGCCTTGAAGAATGTGTGGAAGTCGAGAACATTATCTCGGAAAGCAAAAATGGGTATGTTTGAAGGAATAGTGGTTCCACCAATGTTGTATGGTTGCGAGGCGTGGGCTATGGATAGAGTTGTGCGCAGGAGGATGGATGTGCTGGAAATGATTTGTTTGAGGACAATGTGTGGTGTGAGGTGGTTTGATCGAGTTAGTAACGTAAGGTTAAGAGAGATGTGTGGAAATAAAAAGAGCGTGGTTGAGAGAGCAGAAGAGGGTGTTTTGAAGTGGTTTGGGCACATGGACAGAATGAGTGAGGAAAGATTGACCAAGAGGATATATGTGTCGGAGGTGGAGGGAACGAGTAGAATAGGGAGACCAAATTGAAGGTGGAAAGATGGAGTGAAAAAGATTTTGTGTGATCGGGGCCTGAACATGCAGGAGGGTGAAAGGAGGGCAAGGAATAGAGTGAATTGGAGCTATGTGGTATACCGGGGTTGACGTGCTGTCAGTGGATTGAATCAAGGCATGTGAAGCGTCTGGGGTAAGCCATGAAAAGCTGTGTAGGTATGTATATTTGCGTGTGTGGACGTATGTATATACATGTGTATGGGGGGGGTTGGGCCATTTCTTTCGTCTGTTTCCTTGCGCTACCTCGCAAACGCGGGAGACAGCGACAAAGTATAAAAAAAAAAAAAAAAAAATATATATATATATATATATATATATATATATATATATATATATATATATATATATATTCCACACGTGTCGTAGAAGGCGACTAAAGGGGACGGGAGCGTGGGCCAGAAACCCTCCCCTCCTTTTATTTTAACTTTCTAAAAGTGGAAACGGAAGAAGGAGCCCCACGGGGAGTGCTCATCCTCCTCGAAGGCTCAGATTGAGGTGTCTAAATGTGTGTGGATGTAACCAAGATGAGAAAAAAAGAGATAGGTAGTATGTTTGAGAAAAGGAACCTGGATGTTTTGGGTCTGAGTGAAAAGAAGCTCAAGGGTAAAAGGGAAGAGTGGTTAGGGAATGTCCTGGGAGTAAAGTCATGGGTTAGTGAGAGGACAAGAGCAAGGGAAGGAGTAGCACTACTCCTGAAACAGGAGTTGTGGGAGTATGTGATGCAATGTAAAAAAGTAAATTCTAGATTGACATGGGTAAAACTGAAAGTTGATGGAGAGAGATAGGTGATTATTGATGCATATGAACCTGGGCATGAGAAGAAAGATCATGAGAGGCAAGTGTTTTGGGAGCAGCTGAATGTGTGTGTTAGTGGTTTAGTGCACAAGACTGTGTTAGAGTGATGGGTGTTTTGAACTCAAAGGTGAGTAATGTGGCAGTTGAGAGAATAATTGGTATACATGGGGTGTTCAGTGCTGTAAATCGAAATGTTGAAGAGCTTGTAGATTTATGTGCTGAAAAAGGACTGATGATTGGGAATACCTTGTTTAAAAAGCGAGATATACATAAGTATACGTATGTAAGTAGGAGAGATGGCCAGAGAGCGTTATTGGATTGCGTGTTAATTCATAGGCGCGCGTAAGAGAGACTTTTGGATGTTAATGTGCTGAGAGGTGCAACTGGAGGGATGTCTAATCATTATCTTGTGAAGGCGAAGGTGAGGATTTGTAGGGGTTTTCAGAAAAGAAGAGACAATATTGTGGTGAAGAGAGTGGTGAGAATAAATGAGCTTGGGAAGGAGACTTGTGTGAGGAAGTACCATGAGAGACTGAGTACAGAATGGAAAAAGGTGAGAACAAAGGAGGTAAGGGGAGTGTCGGAGGAATGGGATGTATTTAGTGAAGCAGTGATGGCTTGCGCAAAAGATGCTTTTGGCATGTGAAGCGTGGGAGGTGGGTTGATTAGAAAGGGTAGTGAGTGGTGGGATGAAGAAGTAAGATTATTAGTGAAAGAGAAGCGAGAGTCTTTTCGACGATTTTTGTCGTGAAAAAATGCAATTGAGTGGGATATGTATAAATGAAAGAGGCAGGAGGTCAAGAAAAAGTTGCAAGAAGTGAAAAAGAGGGCAAATGAGAGTTGGGGTCAGAGAGTATCATTGAATTTTTGGGAGAATAAAAAGATGTTTTAGAAGGAGGTAAATAAAGTGCGTAAGACAAGGGAGCAAATGGGAACTTCAGTGAAGGGGCTAATGGGGAGGTGATAACAAGTAGTGGTGATGTGAGAAGGAGATGGAGCGAGTTTTTGAATGTTTTTTGATTATGTTTGATGATAGAGTGGCAGATATAGGGTGTTTTGGTCGAGGTGGTGTGCAAAGTGAGAGGGTTAGGGAAAATGATTTGGTAAACAAAGAAGAGGCAGTAAAAGCTTTGCGGTAGATGAAAGCTGGCAAGGCAGCAGGTTTGGATGGTATTGCAGTAGGAATTTATTAAAAAAGGGGGAGACTGTGTTGTTGACTTGTTGGTAAGGTTATTTAATGTATGTATGATTCATGGTGAGGTGCCTGAGGATTGGCGGAATGCTTACATTGTGCCATTGTACAAAGGCAAAGGGGATAAGAGTGAGTGCTCAAATTACAGACGTATAAGTTTGTTGAGTAATCCTGGTAAATTATATGGGAGGGTATTGATTGAGAGGGTGAAGGCGTGTACAGAGCATCAGATTGGGGAAGAGCAGTGTGGTTTCAGAAGTGGTAGAGGATGTGTGGATCAGGTGTTTGCTTTGAAGAATGTATGTGAGAAATACTTAGAAAAGCAAATGGATTTGTATGTAGCATTTACGGATCTGGAGACGGCATATGATAGAGTTGATAGAGATGCTCTGTGGAAGGTATTAAGAATATATGGTGTCGGAGGCAAGTTGTTAGAAGCAGTGAAAAGTTTTTACCGAGGATGTAAGGCATGTGTACGTGTAGGAAGAGAGGAAAGTGATTGATTCCCAGTGAATGTAGGTTTGCGGCAGGGGTGTGTGATGTCTCCATGGTTGTTTAATTTGTTTATGGATGGGGTTGTTAGGGAGGTGAATGCAAGAGTTTTGCAAAGAGATGCAAGTATGAAGTCTGTTGTGGATGAGAGAGCTTGGGAAGTGAGTCAGTTGTTGTTCGCTGATGATACGGCGCTGGTGGCTGATTCATGTGAGAAACTGCAGAATCTGGTGACTGAGTTTGGTAAAGTGTGTGAAAGAAGAAAGTTAAGAGTAATTGTGAATAAGAGCAAGATTTTTAGATACAGTAGGTTTGAGGGTCAAGTCAATTGGGAGGTAAGTTTGAATGGAGAAAAACTGGAGGATGTCAAGTGTTTTAGATATCTGGGAGTGGATCTGGCAGCGGATGGAACCATGGAAGCGGAAGTGGATCATAGGGTAGGGGAGGGGGCGAAAATTCTGGGAGCCTTGAAGAATGTGTGGAAGTCGAGATCATTATCTCCGAAAGCAAAAATGGGTATGTTTGAAGGAACAGTGGTTCCAACAATGTTGTATGGTTGCGAGGGTGATGGAGCTTTGTATGTTCTATGAAGGTGCGCGTTCATATACACTTTATTCGTATTCATATAACTCCGCGTTATACAGTCAGGTTCGGTAAAACGCTTTCAGCTGGCTATGTGTTCTGTTCGGAAACAACCGATAGACCTCGTTGCTCACCATAGTGAGACGAAGGGTATTCGAGCACTTAGTATTTCGAATAGTTGTTTCCTATAACACAGTCCCTTCGCCTAGCGGTTAGCATGCCTGCCTCTTGCACAAGGGGTCTCAGGTTCGATCCTAGCTGATGGAGCTTTGTATGTTCTATGAAGGTGCGCGTTCATATACACTTTATTCGTATTCATATAACTCCGCGTTGTACAGTCAGGTTCGGTAAAACGCTTTCAGCTGGCTATGTGTTCTGTTCGGAAACAACCGATAGACCCCGTTGCTCACCATAGTGAGACGAAGGGTATTCGAGTACTTAGTATTTCGAATAGTTGTTTCCTATAATACAGTCCCTTAGCCTAGCGGTTAGCATGCCTGCCTCTTGCACAAGGGGTCCCAGGTTCGATCCTGGCTGATGGAGCTTTCTATGATATATATATATGTATATATATATATATATATATATATATATATAAAATAATTTTTAAAATTTTTTTTATTATATTTTGTCGCTGCCCCTCCCGCTTTTTGCGAGGTACGAAAGGGAAACAACAAAGAAATCCCCCCCCCCCCATACACTTAATACATCCCCACACACGAAAATAACATACCTACACAGCTCCCTTTTTAAACCCCAGAGCTTCACATCCCTCTTCAATCCACTGACAGCACGTCAACCCCGGTATACCACACGCCCCAAATTCACTCTTTTCTTGCCCTCCTTTAAAACCCTCCGCATGTTCAGGCCCCCAACACAAAATTTTTTTCCTCCATCTTTCCACCTCCAATTTCTCCCTCTTCTCCTTGTTCCCCTCCACCCCCGACACTTAACCCCTTTGGGTCAATTTTTTCCCTCACTCATCCTCTCCTTTTGGCCCAAACCCACTTCAAAAAAAACCCTCTTTGCTCTCTCAACCACCCTTTTTTATTTCCACACATCTTTTTACCCTTTTTTACTCACTCGATCAAACCACCTAACACCACACATTGTCCTCAAACATCCATTCCACACATCCATCCTCCTCGCACAACTTTTCCCCATACCCACCCTCGAAACCATACAACATTTTTGGAACCACTTCCCTTTCAACATACCCATTTTTTTTTTCCGAATAAGTTCTCGACTTCCACCATTCTTCAAGCCCCCAGGATTTTCGCCCCCTCCCCCACCCTATACCACTTCCCCCAGGGTTCCATCCGCTGCCAACCACCCCCAAATATCTAAAACACTTCACTTCCTCCTTTTTCTCCAAACTACCTCCCAATGACTTGCCCCTCAACCCTACTGTACCTAAAACCTTGCTTTTATTCACTTTTTCTCTTAACTTTCTTTTTTCCACACATTTTTTTCCAAAACCCCAGTCACCACTTCTGCAGTTTCTCACATAAATAGCCACCAGCGCAGTATCATCACGAAAAACAACTGACTCACTTCCCAAGCTCTCTCACCCCCAAACAGACTTCATACTTCCCCCTTTTTCCAAAACTTTTGCATTTCCCTCCTAAAAACCCCACCCATAAAAAAATTTAAACAACCAGGACACATCACAAAAACCCCTGCCCCAAACCACTTTCACTAGAACCAATCATTTCCCCCTTTTCCTACACTACACAGCCTTACACCCCATAAAAATTTTTCACGCTTCAAACAATTTGCCCCCACACCAAAATTTCTTAATACCTTTCCACAGAGCACTCTATAAACCTACCAATCCTTTTCCCAGATAAAAAAAATTTACATACAAATCCATTTGCTTTTCTAAGTTTTTCTCACAACATTCTTCAAAGCAAACACCTGATCCACACATCCCACCACTTCTAAACCACACTTGTCTTCCCCAATCTGATGCTCTGTACATCCCTCACCCTCTCAACAATACCCTCCCATATAATTTACCAGGAATACTCAATATATAATATATATATATATATATAATATGTATATATATATATATATATATATAATTTTAATATATATATAAAATATTAAAATATATATAATAATATATATATATATATATTATAAATAAAATATATATATATTTTTAATATATATATATGTATAATATATATATATATGTAGGTTTGCGGCAGGGTGTGTGATGCTCCATGGTTGTTTAATTTGTTTATGATGGGGTTGTTAGGAGGTAAATGCAAGAGTTTTGGAAAGAGGGGCAAGTATGAAGTCTGTTTGGGGGAAAAGAGCTTTGGGAAGTGGTCAGTTGTTGTTCGCTGATGATACAGCGCTGGTGGCTGATTCATGTGAGAAACTGCAGAACTGGTGACTGAGTTTGGTAAAGTGTTGGAAGAAGAAGGTTAAGAGTAAATGTGAATAATAGCAAGGTTATTAGGTACAGTAGGTTGAGGGGCAAGTCAATTGGGGAAATGATTTTTAATGGAGAAAAACTGAGGAAGTGAAGTGTTTTAGATATCTGGGAGTGGGTCTGGCAAGCGGATGGAACCATGGAAGCGGAAGTGGATCATAGGGGGGGGAGGGGGCGAAAAATTTTGGGGGGCCTTGAAGAAATGTGTGGAAGTCGAGAACATTATCTCGGAAAGCAAAAATGGGTAATTTTGAAGGGAAAAGTTTCCACCAATGTTGTATGGTTGCGAGGCGTGGGGTATGGGTAGAGTTGTGCGCAGGAGGATGGATGTGCTGGAAATGATTTGTTTGAGGACAATGTGTTTGGGGTGAGGTGGTTTGATCGAGTTATAACGTAAGGTTAAGAGAGATGTGTGGGAAAAAAAAAGAGCGTGGTTTAGAGAGCAGAAGAGTGTTTTTGAAGTGGTTTTTGGGGACATGGGCAGAATGAGTGAGGAAAGATTTTACCAAGAGGATATATGTGTCGGAGGTGGAGGGAACGAGTAGAATAGGGAGACCAATTGAAGGGAAAGATGAGTGAAAAGATTTTTTTGATCGGGGCCTGAACATGCAGGAGGGGGAAAGGGGGGCAAGGAATAGAGTGAATTGGAGCTATGTGTATACCGGGGTTTCTGCGTCAGTGGATTTGAATCAAGCATGTGAAGCGTCTGGGGTAAGCCATGAAAAAACTGTGAGGTATGTATATTTGCGTGTGTGGACGTAGTATATACATGTGTATGGGGGGGGTTTGGGGGATTTCTTTCGTCCCGTTTCCTTGCGCAACCTCGCAAACGCGGAGACAGCGACAAAGTATAAAAAAAAAAAAAAAAAAAAATAATATATATAAATATATATATATATATATATATATATATATATAATAAAATTTCCCCACGTTCGTAAAGGCGACTAAAGGGGACGGGAGCGTGGGGCCCAAAAACCCCCCCCTCCTTTTATTTTAACTTTCTAAAAGTGGAAACGGAAGAAGGAGCCCCACGGGGAGTGCTCATCCTCCTCGAAGGCTCAGATTGAGGTGTCCCAATGTGTGTGGATTAACCAAGATGAAAAAAAAGGAGATAGGTAGTATGTTTGAGAAAAGGGAAACCCGGATTTTTGGGTCTGAGTGAAAAGAAGCTCAAGGGGAAAAGGAAGAGTGGTAGGGAATGTCCTGGGAGTAAAGTCATGGGGTTTGTGAGAGGACAAGAGCAAGGGAAGGAGTACACTACCCTGAAACAGGAGTTGTGGGAGTAGTATGCAATGTAAAAAAGTAAATTCTAGATTGACATGGGTAAAACTGAAAGTTTTATGGAGAGAGATAGGTGATTATTGATGCATATGAACCTGGGCATGAGAAGAAAGATCCCTGAAGGCAAGTGTTTTGGGAGCAGCTGAATGTGTGTGTTAGTGGTTAGTGCACAAGACTGTGTTAGAGTGATGGGTGTTTTGAACTCAAAGGTGAGTAATGTGGCAGTTGAGAGAATAATTGGTATACAGGGGGTGTTCAGTGCTGTAAATCGAAATGTTGAAGAGCTTTGTAGATTTATGTGCTGAAAAAGACTGATGATTGGAATACCTTGTTTAAAAAGCGAGATATACATAAGTATACGTATGTAAGTAGGAGAGATGGCCAGAAGCGTTATTGGATTGCGTGTTAATTCATAGGCGCGCGTAAGAGAGACTTTTGGATGTAATGTCTGAGAGGTGCAACTGGAGGGATGTCTAATCTTTATCTTGTGAAGGCGAAGGTGAGGATTTGTAGGGGTTTTCAGAAAAGAAGAGACAATATTGTGTGAAGAGAGTGGTGAAATAAATGAGCTGGGAAGGAGACTTGTGTGAGGAAGTACCATGAGAGACTGAGTACAGAAGGGAAAAAAGGGTGAGAACAAAGGAGGTAAGGGAGGGGTCGGAGGAATGGATGTATTTAGTAAGCAGTGATGGCTTGCGCAAAAGATGCTTTTGGCATGTGAAGCGTGGGGGGTGGTTGATTAGAAAGGGTAGGGGAGTGGGGGGATGAAGAAGTAAGATTATTAGTGAAAGAGAAGGGGAGAGTCTTTTCGACGATTTTTGTCGTAAAAAAATGCAATTGAGTGGGATATGAAAAATGAAAGAGGCAGGAGGTCAAAAAAAGGGTTGCAAGAAGTGAAAAAGAGGCAAAGAAGTTGGGTCAGAGAGTATCATTGAATTTTGGGAGAATAAAAAGATGTTTTTAGAAGGAGGTAAATTTAAAGTGCGTAAGACAAGGAGCAAATGGGAACTTCAGTGAAGGGCTAATGGGGAGTGATAACAAGTAGTGGTGATGTGAGAAGGAGATGGAGCGAGTTTTTGAATGTTTTTTGATTATGTTTGATGAAAAGTGGCAGATATAGGGTGTTTTTGGTCGAGGTGGTGTGCAAAGTGAGAGGGTTAGGGAAAATGATTTTGGTTTAAAAAAAGAAGAGGCAGTAAAAGCTTTGCGGTAGATGAAAGCTGGGAAGGGACAGGTTTGGATGGTATTGCAGTAGAATTTATTAAAAAAGGGGAGACTGTGTTGTTGACTTGTGGTTTAAAGGGTTTTTTAATGTATGTATGATTCATGGGGAGGTGCCTGAGGATTGGCGGAATGCTTACATTGTGCCATTGTACAAAGGCAAAGGGGATAAGAGTGAGTGCTCAAATTACAGACGTATAAGTTTGTTGAGTAATCCTGGTAAATTATATGGGAGGGTATTGATTGAGAGGGTGAAGGCGTGTACAGAGCATCAGATTGGGGAAGAGCAGTGTGGTTTCAGAAGTGGTAGAGGATGTGTGGATCAGGTGTTTGCTTTGAAGAATGTATGTGAGAAATACTTAGAAAAGCAAATGGCTTTGTATGTAGCATTTACGGATCTGGAGACGGCATATGATAGAGTTGATAGAGATGCTCTGTGGAAGGTATTAAGAATATATGGTGTGGGAGGCAAGTTGTTAGAAGCAGTGAAAACTTTTTACCGAGGATGTAAGGCATGTGTACGTGTAGGAAGAGAGGAAAGTGATTGATTCCCAGTGAATGTAGGTTTGCGGCAGGGGTGTGTGATGTCTCCATGGTTGTTTAATTTGTTTATGGATGGGGTTGTTAGGGGGGTGAATGCAAAAAGTTTTGCAAAGAGATGCAAGTATGAAGTCTTTTGTGGGTGAGAGAGCTTGGGAATGAGTCAGTTGTTGTTCGCTGATGATACGGCGCGGTGGCTGATTCATGTGAGAAACTGCAGAATCTGGTGACTGAGTTTGGTAAAGTGTGTGAAAGAAGAAAGTTAAGAGTAATTGTGAATAAGAGCAAAATTTTTAGATACAGTAGGTTTGAGGTCAAGTCAATTGGAGGTAAGTTTTGAATGGGAAAAACTGGAGGAGTCAAGTGTTTAGATATCTGGGAGTGGATCTGGCAGCGGATGGAACCAAGGAAGCGGAAGTGGATCATAGGGAGGAGGGGGGGAAAATTCTGGGGGCCTTGAAGAATGTGTGGAAGTCGAGATCATTATCTCCGAAAGCAAAAATGGGTATGTTTGAAGGAACAGTGGTTCCAACAATGTTGTATGGTTGCGAGGGTGATGGAGCTTTGTAATGTTCTATGAAGGTGCGCGTTCATATACACTTTATTCGTATTCATATAACTCCGCGTTATACAGTCAGGTTCGGTAAAACGCTTTCAGCTGGCTATGTGTTCTGTTCGGAAACAACCGATAGACCCCGTTGCTCACCATAGTGAGACGAAGGGTATTCGAGCACTTAGTATTTCGAATAGTTGTTTCCTATAACACAGTCCCTTCGCCTAGCGGTTAGCATGCCTGCCTCTTGCACAAGGGGTCTCAGGTTCGATCCTAGCTGATGGAGCTTTGTATGTTCTATGAAGGTGCGCGTTCATATACACTTTATTCGTATTCATATAACTCCGCGTTGTACAGTCAGGTTCGGTAAAACGCTTTCAGCTGGCTATGTGTTCTGTTCGGAAACAACCGATAGACCCCGTTGCTCACCATAGTGAGACGAAGGGTATTCGAGTACTTAGTATTTCGAATAGTTGTTTCCTATAATACAGTCCCTTAGCCTAGCGGTTAGCATGCCTGCCTCTTGCACAAGGGGTCCCAGGTTCGATCCTGGCTGATGGAGCTTTCTATGATATATATATATGTATATATATATATATATATATATATATATATATATATATATTGTCCCTGGGGATAGGGGAGAAAGAATACTTCCCACGTGTTCCGTGCGTGTTGTAGAAGGCGACTAAAAGGGGAGGGAGCAGGGTTCTTGGAAATCCTCCCATCTCATCATTTTTTTTTTTTTTCAATTTTCCAAAAGAATGAACAGAGAAGGGGGCCAGGTGAGGATATTCCCTCAAGGGACCAGTTCTCTGTTCTTAGCGCTACCTCGCTAACGCGGGAAATGGCGAATAGTTTGAAAGAAAAAAAAAGAATATATATATATATACATATATATATATATATATATATATATATATATATATATATATATATATATATATATATATATATATATATATATATATATATATATATATATATATATATATATATATATATATATATATATATATATATATATATATATATATATATATATTTTTATTACTATGATTTTGTTTTGTCGCTGTCTCCCGCGTTTGTGAGGTAGCGCAAGGAAACAGGCGAAAGAAATGGCCCAACCCACCCCCATACACAATGTATATACATACACGTCCAGACACGCAGATATACATACCTATACATCTCAATGTACACATATATATACACACACAGACACATACATATATACCCATGCACACAATTCACACTGTCTACCTTTATTCATTACCATCGCCACCTCGCCACATACGGAATACCATTCCCCTCCCCCTTCATGTGTGCGAGGTAGCACTAGGAAAAGACAACAAAGTCCCCATTTGTTCACACTCAGTCTCTAGCTGTCATGCAATAATGCCCGAAACCACAGCTCCCTTTCCACATCCAGGCCCCAAACAACTTTTCATGGTTTACACCAGACGCTTCACATGCCCTGATTCAATCCACTGACAGCACGTCAACCCCGGTATACCACATCGATCCAATTCACTCTATTCCTTGCCCGCCTTTCACCTTCCTGCATGTTCAGGCCCCGATCACACAAAATCTTTTTCACTCCATCTTTCCACCTCCAATTTGGTCTCCCACTTCTCCTCGTTCCCTCCACCTCCGACACATATATCCTCTTGGTCAATCTTTCCTCACTCATTCTCTCATATTTCCTCTCATATATATATATATATATATATATATATATATATATATATATATATATATATATATATATATATATATATATATATATATATATATATATATATATATATATATATATATATATATATACATATATATATATATATATATATATATATATATATATATATATATATATATATATATATATATATATATATATATATATATATATATATATATATATATATATATATATATATATATATATATATATATATATATATATATATATATATATATATATATATATATATATATATATATATATATATATATATATATATATATATATATATATATATATATATATATATACATATATATATATATATATATATATATATATATATATATATATATATATATATATATATATATATATATATATATATATATATATATATATATATATATATATATATATATATATATATATATATATATATATATATATATATATATATATATATATATATATATATATATATATATATATATATATATATATATATATATATATATATATATATATATATATATATATATATATATATATATATATATATATATATATATATATATATATATATATATATATATATATATATATATATATATATATATATATATATATATGTATATATATATATATATATATATATATATATATATATATATATATATATATATATATATATATATATATATATATATATATATATATATATATATATATATATATATATATATATATATATATATATATATATATATATATATATATATATATATATATATGGCAGATATAGGGTGTCTGGTCGAGGTGGTAGCGAAAGCTTTGCAGATGATGAAAGCCGGTAGGGCGATGGATTTGGACAGTATCACATTGGAATTTATTAGAAAATGGGGCGAATGTGTTGTTGATTGCTTAGTAAGGATATTTAGTGTATGTATGGATCATGGTAAAGTTAATGAGGATTGGCGGAATGCTTATACAGTAACTCTGTAGGAAGGCAATGGGGATAAAGATGAGTGTTCAAATTGCAGAGGCATAAGTTTGTTGAGTATTCCTGGGAAATCATACTGTAGGGTATTGATTGAGAAGGTAAAGGCTTGTACAGAGCATGAGACTTGGGAAGAGCAGAGTGGTTTCAGAAGTGGTAAAGGATGTGTGGGTCAGGTGTTAGCTTTGAAGAATGCATGTGAGAAATACTTGGAAAAACAGATGGGTTTTTGTAGCGTTTAAGGATCTGGAGAAGGCATATGATATGTTTGATAGGGATGCTTTGAGAAAGGGTTTAAGAGTATATGGTGTTTGAGGTAAGTTACTAGAAGCAGTGAAAAGATTTTACCAACGATGTAAGGCACATGGACGAATAGGAAGAGAGGAGAGTGATTAGTTTCCTGTGAAATCGTTTTGCGGCAGAGTTGCGTGATGTCCCCCTGGTTGTTTGACTTGTTTATGGATGGGATGGTTAGGGAAATGAATGCAAGAGCTTTGGAGAGAGGGGCAGGTATGCAGTCGCTTTTGGATGAGAGGACCTGGGAAGTGAGTCAGTGGTTCGTTGATGATACAGCGCTTGTGCCTGATTCGGGGGAAAAACTGCAGAAGTTGGTGACTGAGAGCGGAAAAGTGTGTGGGAAGAGAAAGTTGAAAGTAAATGTGAATAAGAACAAGGTTGTTAGGTTTAGTAGGGTTGAGGGACAAGTTAATTAGGAGGTAAGTTTAAATGGAGAAAAACTGGAGGAAGTGAAGTGTTTCAGATATCTGGATGTGGACTTAGCAGCGGATGGAACCATTGAAGTAGAAGTGAGTCACATGGTGTGGGAGGGGGCGTAGGTTCTGGGAGTGTTAAAGAATGTGTAGAAGAAGCACGTTATTTCGGAAAGCAAATATGGGTATGTTTGGAAGAATAGTGGTTCCTACAATGTTATATGGTTGGGAGGTATAGGGATGTACGGAGGAGGGTGGATGGGTTGGATATGAAATGCTTCAAGACAATATGTGTATGAGAGGGTTTGATCGAGTAAGTAATGAAAGTTTGAGAGAAATGTGTGATACTATAAAGAGTGTGGTTGAGAGAGCAAAAGAGTGTGCTGAAATGGTTAGGACACATGGAAAAAATGAGTGAGGAAGAATTGAGAAAGAGGATATATGTGTCAGAGGTGGAGGGAAGAAGAATGGGGAGACCAAAATTGGCGTTGAAAGGACTGAAGGAAAAAGATTTTCAGTGATCGGGCCTGAACATACAGGAGGGTGAAAGGTGTGCAAGGAATACAGTGATTCGGAACCACATGGTATATCTGGGCCAACGTGCTGTCAATGGATTGAATCACTGCATGTGAAGAGTCTGCGGTAAACCATGGAAAGTTTTGTGTGCCTGGGTGTAAAAAGGGAGGTGTGGATTCGGTGCATTATACATGAAAGCTAGAGACTGAGTGAAGAAATGTAGCCTTTGTTGTGTTTTCCTAGCGCTACTTCGCACGCGTGCGGGGGAATGGGGGTGTCATTTCATGTGTGGCGGGGTGGCGACGGAATGGATGAAGTCAGCAAGTATGAATTATGTACATGTGTATATATGTATTTGTCTGTGTATGTATATATATATATGTATACGTTGAAATGTATAGGTATGTATATGTGCGTGTGTGGACGTGTATGTATATACATGTGTATGTGGGTGGGTTGGGCCATTCTTTCGTCTGTTTCCCTGCGCTACCTCGCTAACGCGGGAGACAGCGAAAAAGTATGATAAATATATATATATATATATATATATATATATATATATATATATATATATATATATATATATATATATATATATATATATATATATATATATTCTTTCTTTTCTTTTAAACTATTCGCCATTTCCCGCGTTAGCGAGATAGCGTTAAGAACAGAGGACTGGGCCTTTGTGGAATATCCTCACCTGGCCCCACTCTGTTCCTTCTTTTGGAAAATTGAAAAAAAAAACGAGAAGGGAGGATTTCCAGCCCCCCGCTCCCTCCCCTTTTAGTCGCTTTCTACGACACGCAGGGAATACGTGGGAAGTATTCTTCATCCCCTATCCCAGGGATATATATATGTATATATATATATATATATATATATATATATATATATATATATATATATATATATATATATATATATATATATATATATATATATATATATATATATATATATATATTCCTATGAGTCCACGGGGAAAATGAAACACGATAAGTTCCCAAGTGCACTTTCTTTTAATAATCACATCGTCATTGGAGACACAAGAGAGAAATATAACAGTCAGTTGATATACAACGAAGAGACGTAGCTAGGACGCCATTTGGTAAACATGGGATTGTCCAATACAGACAACGAGCGTATCATAAACTTATCATTCTACAAATCTTATCAACAATGAAGCTATATTATTTGTAGAGACCATCACTAATACTAAGACTATAATTCTTTGTGTATTTAAAGATAGAAGATTCAGTAATATTTCTCGTGGTAATAGAGTTAGAGTTGATAACTAAAATGGCATTACTCACTCCAGTCAATACAATTATCATAATTTCTAACGTGATTAAACAAGGCATTTGATTCCTGTCCCGTTCTTATACTATTTTTATGTTGCTTAAGTCTAACAGAAAGATCCTTACCAGTCTGCCCAACATAAAACTTATCACAATTTCTTATGGCACTTTATATATGCACCCAGGAGACTTTTCTGGTGAATTCCTGATTACGATACTTTTCATAGTATCATTGTTGCTGAAGGCAACATTTACGTTAATGGATTTAAGCAACATGAGACGTAAAGTAATATCATTATCAAAAGGAAGAACTAAAAAATTCTTGGTGTCAATGGGAGGCTTAGGCTCAACTCTATAAAATGATTTCTTTGCTAACTTAAGGGATTTATCAATAAGAGATCTAGTGCACTTTAGCTTAGATCCAATGGAATATATCTTCTCAAACTCATCATCAATAAACTCTGGACTGCAAATACGTAATGCCCTATGGAACATATATTGAAATAATCTTAATTTAACTGTCATGTTGCGATGAGTAATAATAGATATATGAGCATACATTGGTAGGTTTTCTGTATATTCTAAACTTAAACTTGTTTCCTTGCCTATGGATCATGCAATCTAAGAAATAGTAACATACCATTATTTTCACTTTCTACAGTAAATTTGATGGGAGGAAACATCAAAGCTAAATAGTTTGAAATCAAAATCAACATTGACATTGTTTGGCTTGTTGACTGAACTTACATTGTTCAAGATATTAGAATTTGGTATCTTACCTACTAAAGGGCTTAATAAAGAAACTAACCATTTTGACAATTTATATGTGATGGGGCCTACTGAACTCATTATTGGTCTTGCTGGAAGATTTTGTTTGTTTTTTGTTGACTCCATACATATATGGCAATAAAGGGGACAAAGATGAATAACTCTTGATAAGAGAACCATTACCTTTCACCAACAACTTCATTTCTTTTATTGAAATGGGAAATAACTGCTTCTAGGGGATTTTCACTGAGTTTAGAATATGATGTGTCATCATTTAATTGATCATTCATTTTAGATATATAGTTACTTTTCTCTAAAACCATAACAGTGTTAGCCTTATCTGCTTTAACAATATATATATATATATATATATATATATATATATATATATATATATATATATATATATATATATATATATATATATATATATATATATATATATATATATATATATATATATATATATATATATATATATATATATATACATATATATATGTTGGGGTGAAGAAGGTGGTGAGAGTAAGTGAGCTTGGGAAGGAGACCTGTGTGAAGAAGTATCAGGAGAGACTGTGTACAGAATGGAAAAAGGTGAGAACAATGGAAGTAAGAGGAGTGGGGGAGGAATGGGATGTATTTAGGGAATCAGTGATGGATTGCGCAAAAGATGCTTGTGGCATGAGAAGAGTGGGAGGTGGGCTGTTTAGAAAGGGTAGTGAGTGGTGGGATGAAGAAGTAAGAGTATTAGTGAAAGAGAAGAGAGAGGCATTTGGACGATTTTTGCAGGGAAAAAATGCAATTGAGTGGGAGAAGTATAAAAGAAAGAGACAGGAGGTCAAGAGAAAGGTGCAAGAGGTGAAAAAAAGGGCAAATGAGAGTTGGGGTGAGAGAGTATCATTAAATTTTAGGGAGAATAAAAAGATGTTCTGGAAGGAGGTAAATAGGGTGCGTAAGACAAGGGAGCAAATGGGAACTTCAGTGAAGGGCGTAAATGGGGAGGTGATAACAAGTAGTGGTGATGTGAGAAGGAGATGGAATGAGTATTTTGAAGGTTTGTTGAATGTGTCTGATGACAGAGTGGCAGATATAGGGTGTTTGGGTCGAGGTGGTGTGCAAAGTGAGAGGGTTAGGGAAAATGATTTGGTAAACAGAGAAGAGGTAGTAAAAGCTTTGCGGAAGATGAAAGCCGGCAAGGCAGCAGGTTTGGATGGTATTGCAGTGGAATTTATTAAAAAAGGGGGTGACTGTATTGTTGACTGGTTGGTAAGGTTATTTAATGTATGTATGACTCATGGTGAGGTGCCTGAGGATTGGCGGAATGCGTGCATAGTGCCATTGTACAAAGGCAAAGGGGATAAGAGTGAGTGCTCAAATTACAGAGGTATAAGTTTGTTGAGTATTCCTGGTAAATTATATGGGAGGGTATTGATTGAGAGGGTGAAGGCATGTACAGAGCATCAGATTGGGGAAGAGCAGTGTGGTTTCAGAAGTGGTAGAGGATGTGTGGATCAGGTGTTTGCTTTGAAGAATGTATGTGAGAAATACTTAGAAAAGCAAATGGATTTGTATGTAGCATTTATGGATCTGGAGAAGGCATATGATAGAGTTGATAGAGATGCTCTGTGGAAGGTATTAAGAATATATGGTGTGGGAGGCAAGTTGTTAGAAGCAGTGAAAAGTTTTTATCGAGGATGTAAGGCGTGTGTACGTGTAGGAAGAGAGGAAAGTGATTGGTTCTCAGTGAATGTAGGTTTGCGGCAGGGGTGTGTGATGTCTCCATGGTTGTTTAATTTGTTTATGGATGGGGTTGTTAGGGAGGTAAATGCAAGAGTCTTGGAAAGAGGGGCAAGTATGAAGTCTGTTGGGGATGAGAGAGCTTGGGAAGTGAGTCAGTTGTTGTTCGCTGATGATACAGCGCTGGTGGCTGATTCATGTGAGAAACTGCAGAAGCTGGTGACTGAGTTTGGTAAAGTGTGTGGAAGAAGAAAGTTAAGAGTAAATGTGAATAAGAGCAAGGTTATTAGGTACAGTAGGGTTGAGGGTCAAGTCAATTGGGAGGTGAGTTTGAATGGAGAAAAACTGGAGGAAGTGAAGTGTTTTAGATATCTGGGAGTGGATCTGTCAGCGGATGGAACCATGGAAGCGGAAGTGGATCATAGGGTGGGGGAGGGGGCGAAAATTTTGGGAGCCTTGAAAAATGTGTGGAAGTCGAGAACATTATCCCGGAAAGCAAAAATGGGTATGTTTGAAGGAATAGTAGTTCCAACAATGTTGTATGGTTGCGAGGCGTGGGCTATGGATAGAGTTGTGCGCAGGAGGATGGATGTGCTGGAAATGAGATGTTTGAGGACAATGTGTGGTGTGAGGTGGTTTGATCGAGTAAGTAACGTAAGGGTAAGAGAGATGTGTGGAAATAAAAAGAGCGTGGTTGAGAGAGCAGAAGAGGGTGTTTTGAAATGGTTTGGGCACATGGAGAGAATGAGTGAGGAAAGATTGACCAAGAGGATATATGTGTCGGAGGTGAAGGGAACGAGGAGAAGAGGGAGACCAAATTGGAGGTGGAAAGATGGAGTGAAAAGGATTTTGTGTGATCGGGGCCTGAACATGCAGGAGGGTGAAAGGAGGGCAAGGAATAGAGTGAATTGGAGCGATGTGGTATACAGGGGTTGACGTGCTGTCAGTGGATTGAATCAGGGCATGTGGAGCGTCCGGGGTGGGCCGTGGAGGGCTGTGTGGGTATGTATATTTGCGTGTGTGGACGTGTGTATGTACATGTGTATGGGGGGGGTTGGGCCATTTCTTTCGTCTGTTTCCTTGCGCTACCTCGCAAACGCGGGAGACAGCGACAAAGTATAAAGAAAAAAAAAAAAAAAAAAAAAAAAAAAAAAAATATATATATATATATATATATATATATATATATATATATATATATATATATATATATATATATATATATATATATATATATATATATATATATATGTATGTATATATATGTATGTATATATATATATATATATATATATATATATATATATATATATATATATATATATATATATATATATATATATATATATATATATATATATATATATATATATATATATATATATATATATATATATATATATATATATATATATATATATATATATATATATATATATACACATATATATATATATATATATATACTTCCCACGTATTCCCTGCGTGTCGTAGAAGGCGACTAAAAGGGGAGGGAGCGGGGGGCTGGAAATCCTCCCCTCTCGTTTTTTTTTAATTTTCCAAAAGAAGCAACAGAGAATTGGGCCAGGTGAGGGTATTCCCTCAAAGGCCCAGTCCTCTGTTCTTAATGCTACCTCGCTAACGCGGGAAATGGCGAATAGTTTAAAAGAAAAAGAAGAAAAATATATATATATATATATATATATATATATATATATATATATATATATATATATATATATATATATTGTTAAAGCAGATAAGGCTAACACTGTTATGATTTTAGACAAAACTATATATCTATTAGTCGCTTTATACGAGACGCAGGGAATACGTGGAAAGTATTCTTTCTCCCCCATCCCCATGGATAATATATATATATATATATATATATATATATATATATATATATATATATATATATATATATATATATATATATATATATATATATATATATATATATATATATATATATATATTCTAAGTATTTCTCACATACATTCTTCAAAGCAAACACCTGATCCACACATCCTCTACCACTTCTGAAACCACACTGCTCTTCCCCAGTCTGATGCTCTGTACATGCCTTCACCCTCTCAATCAATATCCTCCCATATAATTTACCAGGAATACTCAACAAACTTATACCTCTGTAATTTGAGCATTCACTCTTATCCCCTTTGCCTTTGTACAATGGCACTATGCACGCATTCCGCCAATCCTCAGGCACCTCACCATGAGTCATGTTGGATTTGTATGTAGCATTTATGGATCTGGAGAAGGCATATGATAGAGTTGATAGAGATTCTCTGTGGAAGGTATTAAGAATATATGGTGTGGGAGGAAAGTTGTTAGAAGCAGTGAAAAGTTTTTATCGAGGATGTAAGGCATGTGTACGTGTAGCAAGAGAGGAAAGTGATTGGTTCTCAGTGAATGTAGGTTTGCGGCAGGGGTGTGTGATGTCTCCATGGTTGTTTGATTTGTATATGGATGGGGTTGTTAGGGAGGTAAATGCAAGAGTTTTGGAAAGAGGGGCAAGTATGAAGTCTGTTGGGGATGAGAGAGCTTGGGAAGTGAGTCAGTTGTTGTTCGCTGATGATACAGCGCTGGTGGCTGATTCATGTGAGAAACTGCAGAAGCTGGTGACTGAGTTTGGTAAAGTGTGTGGAAGAAGAAAGTTAAGAGTAAATGTGAATAAGAGCAAGGTTATTAGGTACAGTAGGGTTGACGGTCAAGTCAATTGGGAGGTGAGTTTGAATGGAGAAAAACTGGAGGAAGTGAAGTGTTTTAGATATCTGGGAGTGGATCTGGCAGCGGATGGAACCATGGAAGCGGAAGTGGATCATAGGGTGGGGGAGTGGGCGAAAATTCTGGGGGCCTTGAAGAATGTGTGGAAGTCGAGAACATTATCTCGGAAAGCAAAAATGGGTATGTTTGAAGGAATAGTGGTTCCAACAATGTTGTATGGTTGCGAGGCGTGGGCTATGGATAGAGTTGTGCGCAGGAGGATGGATGTGCTGGAAATGAGATGTTTGAGGACAATGTGTGGTGTGAGGTGGTTTGATCGAGTGAGTAACGTAAGGGTAAGAGAGATGTGTGGAAATAAAAAGAGCGTGGTTGAGAGAGCAGAAGAGGGTGTTTTGAAGTGGTTTGGGCACATGGAGAGAATGAGTGAGGAAAGATTGACCAAGAGGATATATGTGTCGGAGGTGGAGGGAACAAGGAGAAGAGGGAGACCAAATTGGAGGTGGAAAGATGGAGTGAAAAAGATTTTGTGTGATCGGGGCCTGAACATGCAGGAGGGTGAAAGGAGGGCAAGGAATAGAGTGAATTGGAGCGATGTGGTATACCGGGGTTGACGTGCTGTCAGTGGATTGAATCAAGGCATGTGAAGCGTCTGGGGTAAACCATGGAAAGCTGTGTAGGTATGTATATTTGCGTGTGTGGACGTATGTATATACATGTGTATGGGGGGGGGTTGGGCCATTTCTTTCGTCTGTTTCCTTGCGCTACCTCGCAAACGCGGGAGACAGCGACAAAGTATAAAAAAAAAAAAAAAAAATATATATATATATGTATATTACATATAATATATATATATATATATATATATATATATATATTTATATATATATATATATATATATATATATATATATATATATATATATATATATATATATATATATATATATATATATATATATATATATATATATATTACATATGATATATATATATATAAATATATATATATATATATTTATATATATATATATGTATATATATATATATATATATATATATATATATATATATATATATATATATATATATATATATATATATATATATATATATATATATATATATATATATACATATATATATATATATATATCCAATATATATATATATATATATATATATATATAT
Organism: Panulirus ornatus; assembly: GCF_036320965.1. NCBI lineage: Eukaryota > Metazoa > Arthropoda > Malacostraca > Decapoda > Palinuridae > Panulirus > Panulirus ornatus. The sequence continues at coordinate 24,577,334 of NC_092234.1, read as the reverse complement.
ATATATATATATATATATCAGACACATTCAACAAACCTTCAAAATACTCATTCCATCTCCTTCTCACAGAGTGGCAGATATAGGGTGTTTTGGTCGAGGTGGTGTGCAAAGTGAGAGGGTTAGGGAAAATGATTTGGTAAACAGAGAAGAGGTAGTAAAAGCTTTGCGGAAGATGAAAGCCGGCAAGGCAGCAGGTTTGGATGGCATTGCAGTGGAATTTATTAAGAAAGGGGGTGACTGTATTGTTGACTGGTTGGTAAGGTTATTTAATGTATGTATGACTCATGGTGAGGTGCCTGAGGATTGGCGGAATGCGTGCATAGTGCCATTGTACAAAGGCAAAGGGGATAAGAGTGAGTGCTCAAATTACAGAGGTATAAGTTTGTTGAGTATTCCTGGTAAATTATATGGGAGGGTATTGATTGAGAGGGTGAAGGCATGTACAGAGCATCAGATTGGGGAAGAGCAGTGCGGTTTCAGAAGTGGTAGAGGATGTGTGGATCAGGTGTTTGCTTTGAAGAATGTATGTGAGAAATACTTAGAAAAGCAAATGGATTTGTATGTAGCATTTATGGATCTGGAGAAGGCATATGATAGAGTTGATAGAGATGCTCTGTGGAAGGTATTAAGAATATATGGTGTGGGAGGCAAGTTGTTAGAAGCAGTGAAAAGTTTTTATCGAGGATGTAAGGCATGTGTACGTGTAGGAAGAGAGGAAAGTGATTGGTTCTCAGTGAATGTAGGTTTGCGGCAGGGGTGTGTGATGTCTCCATGGTTGTTTAATTTGTTTATGGATGGGGTTGTAAGGGAGGTAAATGCAAGAGTCCTGGAAAGAGGGGCAAGTATGAAGTCTGTTGGGGATGAGAGAGCTTGGGAAGTGAGTCAGTTGTTGTTCGCTGATGATACAGCGCTGGTGGCTGATTCATGTGAGAAACTGCAGAAGCTGGTGACTGAGTTTGGTAAAGTGTGTGGAAGAAGAAAGTTGAGAGTAAATGTGAATAAGAGCAAGGTTATTAGGTACAGTAGGGGTGAGGGTCAAGTCAATTGGGAGGTGAGTTTGAATGGAGAAAAACTGGAGGAAGTGAAGTGTTTTAGATATCTGGGAGTGGATCTGTCAGCGGATGGAACCATGGAAGCGGAAGTGGATCATAGGGTGGGGGAGGGGGCGAAAATTTTGGGAGCCTTGAAAAATGTGTGGAAGTCGAGAACATTATCTCGGAAAGCAAAAATGGGTATGTTTGAGGGAATAGTGGTTCCAACAATGTTGTATGGTTGCGAGGCGTGGGCTATGGATAGAGATGTGCGCAGGAGGATGGATGTGCTGGAAATGAGATGTTTGAGGACAATGTGTGGTGTGAGGTGGTTTGATCGAGTAAGTAACGTAAGGGTAAGAGAGAGGTGTGGAAATAAAAAGAGCGTGGTTGAGAGAGCAGAAGAGGGTGTTTTGAAATGGTTTGGGCACATGGAGAGAATGAGTGAGGAGAGATTGACCAAGAGGATATATGTGTCGGAGGTGGAGGGAACGAGGAGAAGAGGGAGACCAAATTGGAGGTGGAAAGATGGAGTGAAAAAGATTTTGTGTGATCGGGGCCTGAACATGCAGGAGGGTGAAAGGAGGGCAAGAAATAGAGTGAATTGGAGTCATGTGGTATACAGGGGTTGACGTGCTGTCAGTGGATTGAAGCAAGGCATGTGAAGCGTCTGGGGTAAACCATGGAAAGCTGTGTAGGTATGTATATTTGCGTGTGTGGACGTGTGTATGTACATGTGTATGGGGGGGGGGGTTGGGCCATTTCTTTCGTCTGTTTCCTTGCGCTACCTCGCAAACGCGGGAGACAGCGACAAAGTATAAAAAAAAAAAAAAAAAAAAAATATATATATATATATATATATATATATATATATATATATATATATATATATATATATATATATATATATCCAATGAGGGGAACGAGGAGGGGAGGGAGACCAAATTGGAGGTGGAAGGATGGAGTGAAGGGGATTTTGTGTGATCGGGGCCTGAACGTGCAGGAGGGTGAGGGGAGGGCGGGGAATGGAGTGAATTGGAGCGATGTGGTGTACAGGGGTTGACGTGCTGTCGGTGGATTGAATCAGGGCATGTGAAGCGTCCGGGGTAAACCATGGAAAGCTGTGTAGGTATGTATATTTGCGTGTGTGGACGTGTGTATGTACATGTGTATGGGGGGGGGTTGGGCCATTTCTTTCGTCTGTTTCCTTGCGCTACCTCGCAAACGCGGGAGACAGCGACAAAGAATAAAAAAAAAAAAAAAAAAAAAAAAAAAATATCCAATAACGCTCTCTGGCCATCTCTCCTACTTACATAAGTATACTTATGTATATCTCGCTTTTTAAACCAGGTATTCCCAATCATCAGTCCTTTTTCAGCACATAAATCTACAAGCTCTTCACCATTTCCATTTACAACACTTAAGACCCCATGCATACCAATTATTCCCTCAACTGCCACATTACTCACCTTTGCATTCAAATCACCCATCACTATAACCCGGTCTCGTGCATCAAAACCGCTAACACACTCATTTAGCTGCTCCCAAAACACTTGCCTCTCATGATCTTTCTTCTCATGCCCAGGTGCATATGCACCAATAATCACCCACCTCTCTCCATCAACTTTCAATTTTACCCATATTAATCGAGAATTTACTTTCTTACATTCTATCACATACTCCCACAACTTCTGTTTCAGGAGTATTGCTAATCCTTCCCTTGCTCTTGTCCTCTCACTAACCCCTGACTTCACTCCCCAGACATTTCCAAACCACTCTTCCCCTTTACCCTTGAGCTTCGTTTCACTCAGAGCCAAAACATCCAGGTTCCTTTCCTCAAACATACTACCTATCTCTCCTTTTTTCACATCTTGGTTACATCCACACACATTTAGGCACCCCACTCTGAGCCTTCGAGGAGGATGAGCACTCCCTGCGTGACTCCTTCTTCTGTTTCCCATTTAAGAAAGTTAATACAAGGAGGGGAGGATTTCCGGCCCCCCGCGTGCGTGCGAAAGAGAGACTTTTGGATGTCAATGTGCTGAGAGGTGCAACTGGAGGGATGTCTGATCATTATCTTGTGGAGGCTAAGGTGAAGATTAGTATGGGTTTTCAGAAAAGAAGAGTGAATGTTGGGGTGAAGAAGGTGGTGAGAGTAAGTGAGCTTGGGAAGGAGACCTGTGTGAAGAAGTATCAGGAGAGACTGTGTACAGAATGGAAAAAGGTGAGAACAATGGAAGTAAGGGGAGTGGGGGAGGAATGGGATGTATTTAGGGAATCAGTGATGGATTGCGCAAAAGATGCTTGTGGCATGAGAAGAGTGGGAGGTGGGCTGTTTAGAAAGGGTAGTGAGTGGTGGGATGAAGAAGTAAGAGTATTAGTGAAAGAGAAGAGAGAGGCATTTGGACGATTTTTGCAGGGAAAAAATGCAATTGAGTGGGAGAAGTATAAAAGAAAGAGACAGGAGGTCAAGAGAAAGGTGCAAGAGGTGAAAAAAAGGGCAAATGAGAGTTGGGGTGAGAGACTATCAGTAAATTTTAGGGAGAATAAAAAGATGTTCTGGAAGGAGGTAAATAGGGTGCGTAAGACAAGGGAGCAAATGGGAACTTCAGTGAAGGGCGTAAATGGGGAGTTGATAACAAGTAGTGGTGATGTGAGTAGGAGATGGAATGAGTATTTTGAAGGTTTGTTGAATGTGTCTGATGACAGAGTGGCAGATATAGGGTGTTTGGGTCGAGGTGGTGTGCAAAGTGAGAGGGTTAGGGAAAATGATTTGGTAAACAGAGAAGAGGTAGTAAAAGCTTTGCGGAAGATGAAAGCCGGCAAGGCAGCAGGTTTGGATGGTATTGCAGTGGAATTTATTAAAAAAGGGGGTGACTGTATTGTTGACTGGTTGGTAAGGTTATTTAATGTATGTATGACTCATGGTGGGGTGCCTGAGGATTGGCGGAATGCGTGCATAGTGCCATTGTACAAAGGCAAAGGGGATAAGATTGAGTGCTCAAATTACAGAGGTATAAGTTTGTTTAGTATTCCTAGTAAATTATATGGGAGGGTATTGATTGAGAGGGTGAAGGCATGTACAGAGCATCAGATTGGGGAAGAGCAGTGTGGTTTCAGAAGTGGTAGAGGATGTGTGGATCAGGTGTTTGCTTTGAAGAATGTATGTGAGAAATACTTAGAAAAGCAAATGGATTTGTATGTAGCATTTATGGATCTGGAGAAGGCATATGATAGAGTTGATAGAGATGCTCTGTGGAAGGTATTAAGAATATATGGTGTGGGAGGCAAGTTGTTAGAAGCAGTGAAAAGTTTTTATCGAGGATGTAAGGCATGTGTACGTGTAGGAAGAGAGGAAAGTGATTGGTTCTCAGTGAATGTAGGTTTGCGGCAGGGGTGTGTGATGTCTCCATGGTTGTTTAATTTGTTTATGGATGGGGTTGTTAGGGAGGTAAATGCAAGAGTCTTGGAAAGAGGGGCAAGTATGAAGTCTGTTGGGGATGAGAGAGCTTGGGAAGTGAGTCAGTTGTTGTTCGCTGATGATACAGCGCTGGTGGCGGATTCATGTGAGAAACTGCAGAAGCTGGTGACGGAGTTTGGTAAAGTGTGTGGAAGAAGAAAGTTAAGAGTAAATGTGAATAAAAGCAAGGTTATTAGGTACAGTAGGGTTGAGGGTCAAGTCAATTGGGAGGTGAGTTTGAATGGTGAAAAACTGGAGGAAGTGAAGTGTTTTAGATATCTGGGAGTGGATCTGGCAGCGGATGGAACCATGGAAGCGGAAGTGGATCATACGGTGGGGGAGGGGGCGAAAATTTTGGGAGCGTTGAAAAATGTGTGGAAGTCGAGAACATTATCCCGGAAAGCAAAAATGGGTATGTTTGAAGGAATAGTAGTTCCAACAATGTTGTATGGTTGCGAGGCGTCGGCTATGGATAGAGTTGTGCGCAGGAGGATGGATGTGCTGGAAATGAGATGTTTGAGGACAATGTGTGGTGTGAGGTGGTTTGATCGAGTAAGTAACGTAAGGGTAAGAGAGATGTGTGGAAATAAAAAGAGCGTGGTTGAGAGAGCAGAAGAGGGTGTTTTGAAATGGTTTGGGCACATGGAGAGAATGAGTGAGGAAAGATTGACCAAGAGGATATATATGTCGGAGGTGGAGGGAACGAGGAGAAGAGGGAGACCAAATTGGAGGTGGAAAGATGGAGTGAAAAGGATTTTGTGTGATCGGGGCCTGAACATGCAGGAGGGTGAAAGGAGGGCAAGGAATAGAGTGAATTGGAGCGATGTGGTATACAGGGGTTGACGTGCTGTCAGTGGATTGAATCAAGGCATGCGAAGCGTCCGGGGTAAACCATGGAAAGCTGTGTAGGTATGTATATTTGCGTGTGTGGACGTGTGTATGTACATGTGTATGGGGGGGTTGGGCCATTTCTTTCGTCTGTTTCCTTGCGCTACCTCGCAAACGCGGGAGACAGCGACAAAGTATAAAAAAAAAAAAAAAAAAAAAAAAATATATATATATATATATATATATATATATATATATATATATATATATATATATATATATATATATATATATATATATATATATATATATTTATACATATATATATATTTTTTTTTTTTTTTTTTGCTTTGTCGCTGTCTCCCGCGTTTGCGAGGTAGCGCAAGGAAACAGACGAAAGAAATGGCCCAACCCACCCCATACACATGTATATACATACGTCCACACACGCAAATATACATACCTACACAGCTTTCCATGGTTTATCCCAGACGCTTCACATGCCTTGATTCAATCCACTGACAGCACGTCAACCCCGGTATACCATATCGCTCCAATTCACTCTATTCCTTGCCCTCCTTTCACCCTCCTGCATGTTCAGGCCCCGATCACACAAAATCTTCTTCACTCCATCTTTCCACCTCCAATTTCGTCTCCCTCTTCTCCTCGTTCCCTCCACCTCCGACACATATATCCTCTTGGTCAATCTTTCCTCACTCATTCTCTCCATGTGACCAAACCATTTCAAAACACCCTCTTCTGCTCTGTCAACCACGCTCTTTTTATTTCCACACATCTCTCTTACCCTTACGTTACTTACTCGATCAAACCACCTCACACCACACATTGTCCTCAAACATCTCATTTCCAGCACATCCATCCTCCTGCGCAAAACTCTATCCATAGTCCACGCCTCGCAACCATACAACATTGTTGGAACCACTATTCCTTCAAACATACCCATTTTTGCTTTTCGAGATAATGTTCTCGACTTCCACACATTCTTCAAGGCTCCCAGAATTTTCACCCCCTCCCCCACCCTATGATCCACTTCCGCTTCCATGGTTCCATCCGCTGCCAGATCCACTTCCAGATATCTAAAACACTTCACTTCCTCCAGTTTTTCTCCATTCAAACTCACCTCCCAATTGACTTGACCCTCAACACTACTGTACCTAATAACCTTGCTCTTATTCACATTTACTCTTAACTTTCTACTTTCACACACTTTACCAAACTCAGTCACCAACTTCTGTAGTTTCTCACATGAATCAGCCACCAGCGCTGTATCATCAGCGAACAACAACTGACTCACTTCCCAAGCTCTCACATCCCCAACAGACTTCATACTTGCCCCTCTTTCCAAAACTCTTGCATTCACCTCCGTAACAACCCCATCCATAAACAAATTAAGCAACCATGGAGACATCACACACCCCTGCCGCAAACCTACATTCACTGAGAACCAATCACTTTCCTCTCTTCCTACACGTACACATGCCTTACATCCTCGATAAAAACTTTTCACTGCTTCTAACAACTTTCCTCCCACACCATATATTCTTAATACCTTCCACAGAGCATCTCAATCAACTCAATCATATGCCTTCTCCAGATCCATAAATGCTACATACAAATCCATTTGCTTTTCAAAGTATTTCTCACATACATTCTTCAAAGCAAACACCTGATCCACACATCCTCTACCTCTTCTGAAACCACACTGCTCTTCCCCAATCTGATGCTCTGTACATGCCTTCACCCTCTCAATCAATACCCTCCCATATAATTTGCCAGGAATACTCAACAAACTTATACCTCTGTATATATATATATATATATATATATATATATATATATATATATATATATATATATATATATATATATATATATATATATATATATATATATATATATATATATATATTTTTTTTTCTTTTCTTTTTTTTTTGCTTTGTCGCTGTCTCCCGCGTTTGCGAGGTAGCGCAAGGAAACAGACGAAAGAAATGGCCCAACCCAACCCTATACACATGTATATACATACGTCCACACACGCAAATATACATACCTACACAGCTTTCCATGGTTTACCCCAGACGCTTCACATGCCCTGATTCAATCCACTGACAGCACGTCAACCCCGGTATACCATATCGATCCAATTCACTCTATTCCTTGCCCTTCTTTCACCCTCCTGCATGTTCAGGCCCCGATCACTCAAAATCTTTTTCACTCCATCTTTCCACCTAAAATTTGGTCTCCCACCTCTCCTCGTTCCCTCCACCTCCGACACATATATCCTCTTGGTCAATCTTTCCTCACTCATTCTCTCCATGTGCCCAAACCATTTCAAAACACCCTCTTCTGCTCTCTCAACCACGCTCTTTTTATTTCCACAAATCTCTCTTACCCTTACGTTATTTACTCGATCAAACCACCTCACACCACACATTGTCCGCAAACATCTCATTTCCAGCACATCCATCCTCCTGCGCAAAACTCTATCCATAGCCCACGCCTCGCAACCATACAACATTGTTGGAAGCACTATTCCTTCAAACATACCCATTTTTCTTTTCCGAGATAATGTTCTCGACTTCCATACATTCTTCAAGGCTCCCAGGATTTTCGCCCCTCCCCCACCCTATGATCCACTTCCGCTTCCATGGTTCCATCCGCTGCCAGATCCACTCCCAGATATCTAAAACACTTTACTTCCTCCAGTTTTTCTTCATTCAAACTTACCTCCCAATTGACTTGACCCTCAACCCTACTGTACCTAATAACCTTGCTCTTATTCACATTTACTCTTAACTTTCTTCTTTCACACACTTTACCAAACTCAGTCACCAGCTTTTGCAGTTTCTCACATGAATCAGCCACCAGCGCTGTATCATCAGCGAACAACAACTGACTCACTTCCCAAGCTCTCTCATCCCCAACAGACTTCATACTTGCCCCTCTTTCCAAAACTCTTGCATTCACCTCCCTAACAACCCCGTCCATAAACAAATTAAACAACCATGGAGACATCACACACCCCTGCCGCAAACCTACATTCACTGAGAACCAATCACTTTCCTCTCTTCCTACACGTACACATGCCTAACATCCTCGAAAAAAACTTTTCACTGCTTCTAACAACTTGCCTCCCACACCATATATTCTTAATACCTTCCACAGAGCATCTCTATCAACTCTATCATATGCCTTCTCCAGATCCATAAATGCTACATACAAATCCATTTGCTTTTCTAAGTATTTCTCACATACATTCTTCAAAACAAACACCTGATCCACACATCCTCTACCACTTCTGAAACCACACTGCTCTTCTCCAATCTGATGCTCTGTACATGACTTCACCCTCTCAATCAATACCCTCCCATGTGATTTACCAGGAATACTCAACAAACTTATACCTCTGTAATTTGAGCACTCACTCTTATCCCCTTTGCCTTTGTACAATGGCACTATGCACGCATTCCGCCAATCCGCAGGCACCTCACCATGAGTCATACATACATTAAACAACCTTACCAACCAGTCAATAATACAGTCATCCCCTTTTTTAATAAATTCCACTGCAATACCATCCAAACCTGCTGCCTTGCCGGCTTTCATCTTCCGCAAAGCTTTTACTACCTCTTCTCTGTTTACCAAATCATTTCCCCTAACCCTCTCACTTTGCACACCACCTTGACCAAAACACCCTATATCTGCCACTCTATCATCAAACACATTCAACAAACCTTCAAAATACTCACTCCATCTCCTTCTCACATCACCACTACTTGTTATCACCTCCCCATTTGCGCCCTTCACTGAAGTCCCCATTTGCTCCCTTGTCTTACGCACTTTATTTACCTCCTTCCAAAACATCTTTTTATTCTACCTAAAATTTAATGATACTCTTTCACCCCAATTCTCATTTGCCCTCTTTTTCACCTCTTGCAACTTTTTCTTGACCTCCTGTCTCTTTCTTTTATACATCTCCCACTCAATTGCATTTTTCCCTGCAAAAATCGTCCTAATGCCTCTGTCTTCTCTTTCACTAATAATCTTACTTCTTCATCCCACCACTCACTATATATATATATATATATATATATATATATATATATATATATATATATATATATATATATATATATATATATATCCTTGTCTCGATTAATATGGGTAAAACTGAAAGTTGATGGAGAGAGGTGGGTGATTATTGGTGCATATGCACCTGGGCATGAGAAGAAAGATCAAGAGAGGCAAGTTTTTTGGGAGCAGCTGAATGAGTGTGTTAGTGGTTTTGATGTACGAGACCGGGTTATAGTGATGGGTGATTTGAATGCAAAGGTGAGTAATGTGGCAGTTGAGGGAATAATTGGTATACATGGGGTGTTCAGTGTTGTAAATGGAAATGGTGAAGAGCTTGTAGATTTATGTGCTGAAAAAGGACTGATGATTGGGAATACCTGGTTTAAAAAGCGAGATATACATAAGTATACTTATGTAAGTAGGAGAGATGGCCAGAGAGCGCTATTGGATTACGTGTTAACTGACAGGCGTGCGAAAGAGAGACTTTTGGATGTTAATGTGCTGAGAGGTGCAACTGTAGGGATGTCTGATCATTATCTTGTGGAGGCTAAGGTGAAGATTTGTATGGGTTTTCAGAAAAGAAGAGTGAATGTTGGGGTGAAGAGGGTGGTGAGAGTAAGTGAGTTTGAGAAGGAGACCTGTGTGAGGAAGTACCAGGAGAGACTGAGTACAGAATGGAAAAAGGTGAGAACAATGGAAGTAAGGGGAGTGGGGGAGGAATGGGATGTATTTAGGGAATCAGTGATGGATTGCGCAAAAGATGCTTGTGGCATGAGAAGAGTGGGAGGTGGGTTGATTAGAAAGGTTAGTGAGTGGTGGTATGAAAAAGTAAGAGTATTAGTGAAAGAGAAGAGAGAGGCATTTGGACGATTTTTGCAGGGAAAAAATGCAATTGAGTGGGAGATGTATAAAAGAAAGAGACAGGAGGTCAAGAGAAAGGTGCAAGAGGTGAGAAAAAGTGCAAATGAGAGTTGGGGTGAGAGAGTATCATCAAATTTTAGGGAGAATAAAAAGATGTTCTGGAAGGAGGTAAATAAAGTGCATAAGACAAGGGAGCAAATGGGAACTTCAGTGAAGGGCGCAAATGGGGAGGTGATAACAAGTAGTGGTGATGTGAGAAGGAGATGGAGTGAGTATTTTGAAGGTTTGTTGAATGTGTTTGATGATAGAGTGGCAGATATAGGGTGTTTTGGTCGAGGTGGTGTGCAAAGTGAGAGGGTTAGGGAAAATGATTTGGTAAACAGAGATGAGGTAGTGAAAGCTTTGCGGAAGATGAAAGCCTGCAAGGCAGCAGGTTTGGATGGTATTGCAGTGGAATTTATTAAAAAAGGGGGTGACTGTATTGTTGACTGGTTGGTAAGGTTATTTAATGTATGTATGACTCATGGTGAGGTGCCTGAGGATTGGCGGAATGCGTGCATAGTGCCATTGTACAAAGGCAAAGGGGTTAAGAGTGAGTGCTCAAATTACAGAGGTATAAGTTTGTTGAGTATTCCTGGTAAATTATATGGGAGGGTATTGATTGAGAGGGTGAAGGCATGTACAGAGTATCAGACTGGGGAAGAGCAGTGTGGTTTCAGAAGAGGTAGAGGATGTGTGGATCAGATGTTTGCTTTGAAGAATGTATGTGAGAAATACTTAGAAAAGCAAATGGATTTGTATGTAGCATTTATGGATCTGGAGAAGGCATATGATAGAGTTGATAGAGATGCTCTGTGGAAGGTATTAAGAATATATGGTGTGGGAGGAAAGTTGTTAGAAGCAGTGAAAAGTTTTTATCGAGGATGTAAGGCATGTGTACGTGTAGGAAGAGAGGAAAGTGATTGGTTCTCAGTGAATGTAGGTTTGCGGCAGGGGTGTGTGATGTCTCCATGGTTGTTTAATTTGTTTATGGATGGTGTTGTTAGGGAGGTAAATGCAAGAGTTTTGGAAAGAGGGGCAAGTATGAAGTCTGTTGGGGATGAGAGAGCTTGGGAAGTGAGTCAGTTGTTGTTCGCTGATGATACAGCGCTGGTGGCTGATTCATGTGAGAAACTGCAGAAGCTGGTGACTGAGTTTGGAAAAGTGTGTGGAAGAAGAAAGTTAAGAGTAAATGTGAATAAGAGCAAGGTTATTAGGTACAGTAGGGTTGAGGGTCAAGTCAATTGGGAGGTGAGTTTGAATGGAGAAAAACTGGAGGAAGTAAAGTGTTTTAGATATCTGGGAGTGGATCTGTCAGCGGATGGAACCATGGAAGCAGAAGTGGATCATAGGGTGGGGGAGGGGGCGAAAATCCTGGGGGCCTTGAAGAATGTGTGGAAGTCGAGAACATTATCTCGGAAAGCAAAAATGGGTATGTTTGAAGGAATAGTGGCTCCAACAATGTTGTATGGTTGCGAGACGTGGGCTATGGATAGAGTTGTGCGCAGGAGGATGGATGTGCTGGAAATGAGATGTTTGAGGACAATGTGTAGTGTGAGGTAGTTTGATCGAGTGAGTAACGTAAGGGTAAGAGAGATGTGTGGAAATAAAAAGAGCGTGGTTGAGAGAGCAGAAAAGGGTGTTTTGAAGTGGTTTGTGCACATGGAGAGGATGAGTGAGGAAAGATTGACCAAGAGGATATATGTGTCGGAGGTGGAGGGAACAAGGAAAAGAGGGAGACCAAATTGGAGGTGGAAAGATGGAGTGAAAAAAATTTTGTGTGATCGGGGCCTGAACATGCAGGAGGGTGAAAGGAGGGCAAGGAATAGAGTGAATTGGAGCGATGTGGTATACCGGGGTTGACGTGCTGTCAGTGGATTGAAGCAAGGCATGTGAAGCGTCTGGGGTAAACCATGGAAAGCTGTGTAGGTATGTATATTTGCGTGTGTGGACGTATGTATATACATGTGTATGGGGGGGGGGGGTTGGGCCATTTCTTTCGTCTGTTTCCTTGCGCTACCTCGCAAACGCGGGAGACAGCGACAAAGTATAATAAAAAAAAAAAATATCCTTGTCTTTTATTAGGGTGTTAATAGCTCTTATAAATCTTTTAGGGCAATTAGGTTCCACTGGTTTTGACAAACTGGCATACACTAAACCCTTGCAGATATCTATTTCATCATTAGTTACATTACTGTATTTCTCTAAATTACGAAGACTTTGTGACATCAACACAGCTAGCTTCCCCGTTAGAGCACGCAAAACTTAATCCATAGCCTAACGCACACAAGGAATCCTTATCTAGCTGTTTTTGACACGTTTGTCACAAAAGAAAGGTTTGTGATCTTAGTCCAGTCGCTGTTTTTAATAAGATTATCCAAATTAAAATCTAGTTTCATTTTTTGCCTATTGCGTTCATTCTTTAATCTATCATAGCAATAGTCCAACATCTGGTTCTTCCAATATGTCGGTATAGCCATCTGAAAGGCACGTTTCTTCTCTCTTGTAATACGAAAAGCCTCCTCCATTTCAATCTTCTTTGATTCAATGTGTTTCTTTAAAAGGATGTTTTGGAATTGGTCACATGGTCGACCAGACAGCTGTAACAATCAACATGCTTCGTGTAATAATCACATCATCAGGGGAGACACAAGAGAGAAATATAACAGCCAGTTGATATACAACGAAGAGACGTAGCTAGGACGCCATTTGGTAAACATGCGATTGCCCAAGACAGACAACGGGCGTATCATAAACTTTTCATTTTACAAATTTTATCAACAATAAAGTAATCAAATTTGTATAGACCAACACTAATATTAAGATTATAATTCTTTGTGTATGTAATAATAGAAGATTCAATGATTTTCTCGTGGTAATAGCGTTAGAGTTAATAACTGAGATGGCATTAATCTAGTCAATACAGTGATCATAGTTTTTAACGTGATTATATATGCATAGATATATTTATATATACATAATTTATTTTTATACTTAGTAGCTGTCTCCCGCGTTAGCGAGGTAGCGCAAGAAAACATACGAAAGAATGGCCAAACCCACCCACATACACATGTATATTCATAAACGCTCACACACACACACACACACACTCACACACACACACACACACACACACACACACACACACATATACATACTAATATATTTTAGCGTATACATACATATACATACACACACATAAACATATATACACATGCACATATATTCATATTTGCCACCTTCATCCATTTTCGTCGCCACCCCGCCACACATGAAAATCAGCACCCCCTCCACACACACGAAGTGCCGTTAGGAAAAGACAACAAACCTATATATTTCAACGTATACATACATATACATACACTGACATATACATATACACACATGTACATATTCATACTTCTTGCCTACATCCATTCCCCTTGCCACCCCGCCACACATGAAATGGAATCCCCTCCAACCACGCGTGCGAGGTAGAGCTAGGAAAAGACAACAAAGGCCACATTCGTTCACACTCAGTCTCTAGCTGTCGTGTGTAATGCACGGAAACCACAGCTCCCTGTCCATATCCAGGCCACACAAAACTTTCCATGGTTCACCCCAGACGTTTCACATGCCCTGGTTCAATCAACTGACAGCACATCGACCCTGGTATACCACATCGTTCCAATTCACTCTATTCCTTGCACGCCTTTCATTCTCCTTTATGTTCAGGCCCCGATCACTCAAAATCTTTTTCACTCCATCCTTACATCTCCAATTTGGTCTCCCACTTCTCCTCGTTCGCTCTACCTCTGACACATATATCCTCTTTGTCAATCTCTTCTCATTCATTTTCTCCATGTGACCAAACCATTTCAATTCACCATTTTCTGCTCTCTCAACCACACTCCTTATATTACCACACATCTCTCTTATCCCCTTTCTTTACTTACTCGATCAAACCACCTCACACCACATATTGTCCTCAAACATTTCCAATATATCCACCCTCCTCCGCGCAACCCTATTCATAGCCCATGCCTTGCAACCATATAACATTGTTGGAACCACAATTCCTTCAAACATGCCCATTTTGCTCTCCGAGGTAACTTTCTCGCCCTCCATGCATTCTTCAGTTCTCCCAGAACCTTCGCCCCCTCGTACACCCTGTGACTCATTTCGGCTTCCATGGTTCCATCCGCTGCTAAATCCACTCCCAGATATCTAAAACACTTCACCTCCTGCAGTTTTTCTCTATTCAAACTTACCTTCCAGTTAACTTGTCCCTCATCCCTTCTGAGCTCTTATTCATATCTACCCTCAGCTTTCTTCTTTCACACACTTTACCAAACTCAGTCACCAACTCCTGCAGTCTCTAAACTGAATCAGCCACCAGTGCTGTATCATCAGAGAATAACAACTGACTCACTTCCTAAGCCCTCTTATCCACAAGAGACTGCATACTTGCCCGTCTCTCCAAAACTCTTGAATTCACCCCCCTAACAACCCCATCCATTAACAAATTTAACAGCCATGGAGACATCACACACCCCTGCCGTAATGTGATATTCACTTGGAACCAATCACTTTCATTTTTCTCCTACTCGCACACATGCCTTGCTTTCTTGATAAAAACTTTTCACTGCTTCCAGCAACTTACTTCCCACACTATATAATCTAAATACCTTCCACAAATTATCTTTATCAACTCTATCATATGCCTTTTCCAGATCCATAGATACTACATACAAATCCATGTGTTTTTCGAAGTAATTTTCACATACATTCTTCAAACCAAACACCTGATCCACATATCTTCTACCACTTATGAAATCACACTACTCTTCCCCAACCTGATGCTCTGTAGATGCCTTTATCTTCTCAGTCAATACCCTCCTACATAATTTTCCAGGAACACTCAATAAACTTATACCTCTGTAATTTGAACACTCCCTTTTTGAACTTGAACATCCCCTTTGCTTTTGTACAGTGGTACTATGCATGCATTCCGCCAATCGTCAAGCACTTCACCATGAACCATACAAACACTGAATATCCTCACCAACCAGTCAACAACACAGTCACCTTTTTTAATAGAGTCAACTGCAATACCATCCAAACCCACCGCCTTGTTGGCTTTCATCTTCCGCAAAGCTTTCACTACCTCTTCTCTGTTTACCAAACTATTCTCCCTGATCCTCTCACTTCGCACACCATCTCGACCAAAACACTCTATATCTGCCACTCGTTCATCAAACACATTCAACAGACCTTCAAAATACTCAATCCATCTTTTTCTCACTTCACCAGTACTTGCTATTACCTCCCCATTTTCCCACCTTCACTGAGGGCATGTCTTACGCACTATATTTACCTCCTTCCAAAATATCTTTATATTCTCCTTAAGATTCAATGATAATCTCCCACCTCAACTCTCATTCGCTTTTCGCTCACCACTTGCACCTTTCTCTTGACCTCCTGCCTCTTTCTGTTATACATCTCTCAGTCATTCGCACAACTTCCCTGCAAAAATCGTCCAAACGCCTCTCTCTTCTCTTTCACTAACAATGTTACTTCTTGATCCCAACATTCGCTACCCATTCTAATGTGCCCACCTCCCACCTTTCTAATGCCACAAGCATCTTTTGCGGAAGCCATCACTGCTTCCCTAAATACATTCCATTCCTCCCCCACTCCCCTTACGCCATTTGCTCTCATCCTTTTCCATTCTGCACTCAATCTCTTGGCATTTTCTCACGCAAGTTTCACTTCCGAGCTCACTTACTCTCACCGCTCTCTTCACTCCAACATTCTCTCTTCTTTTCCTGGGGAAGAGCAGTGTGGCTTCAGAAGTAGCAGAGGATGTATGGATCAGGTGTTTGCTTTGAAGTATGTTAACGTATGTGAGAAATACTTAGAAAAACAGATGGATTTGTATTTAGAATTTATGGATCTGGAGAAGACATATGATATAGTAGATAGATATGCTCTGTGGAAGGTATTAAGACTACATGCTGTGGGAGGTAAGTTGCTTGAAGGAGTGAAAAGTGTCTATCGAGGATGTGAGGCATGCATGCGAGTAGGAAGAGAGGAAAGGGATTGGTTCCCAGTGAATGTCGGTTTGCAGCAGGAGTGCGTAATGTCTCCATTGTTGTTTAATTTGTTTATGGATGGGGTTGTTAGGGAAGTGAATGCAAGAGTTTTGGAGAAAGGGGCAAGTATACAGCTGTTGTGGATGAGAGGGCTTTTTTTCGCTGATGATACAACGCTGGTGGCTGATTTTGGTGAGAAACTCCAGAAGTTTGTTACTGAGTTTGGTAAAGTGTGAAAGAAGAAAGTTGAGGGTATATGTGAAAAAAACGAAGGTTGTTAGGTTCACTAGGCTTGAGGGACAAATGAACTGGAAGGTAAGTTTGATTGGAGAAAAACTGAAGGAAGTGAAGTGTTTTAGATATCTGGGAGTGGATTTAGCAGCGGATGGGTCCATGGAAGTGGAAGTGAGTCACGGGGGGGGATAGGTGAAGGTTCTGCGAGCGTTGAAGAATGTGTGGAAGGCGAGAACGTGATCTCGGAGAACAAGAATGGGTATGTTTGAAGGAATAGTCGTTCCAACAATGTTATATGGATTTGAGGCAAGGTTTATTGATAGGGTTGTGCGGAGGAGTATGGATGTGTTGGAAATGAGATGTTTGAGGACAATATGAGGCGTGAGGTGGTTTGATCGTGTAAGTTATGAAAATGTAAGCGAGACATCTTGTAATAAAAAGAGTGTGGATGAGAGAGCAGTGAAAAGTCTTTATCGAGGATGTAAGGCATGTGTACGAGTAGGGAAAGAGGAAAGTAATTGGTTTTCTGTGAATTTCGGTTTGCGGTAGGGAATGCGTGATGTATCCATGGTTGTTTAATTTGTTTATTGATAGGGTTGTTAGGGAGGTAAATGCAGGAGTCTTGGAGAGAGGGGCAAGTATGCAGTCTGTTGTGGATGAGAGGACGCGGAAAGTGCGTCAATTCTTGTTCTCTGATGATACAGCACTAGTGGCTGATTCGGGTGATAAATTGCAGAAGCTGGTGACTGAGTTTGCTAAAATGTTTGAAAGAAGAAAGCTGAGAGTAAATATGAATAATCGAAAGATTATTAGATACGGTAGGGTTGAAGGACAAGTCAACTGGGAAGTAAGTTTAAATGGAAAAAACTGGAGGAAGTGAAGTGTTCTAGATATCTGGGAGTGGATTTGGCAGCGGATGGAACAATGGAAGCGGAAGTGAGTCACAGGGTGGGGGAGCGTTGAAAAATGTGTGGAAGGCAAGAACATTATCTCGGAAGAAAAAATGGGTGTGTTTGAAGGAATAGTGGTTCCAACAATGTTATATGGTTGCGAGGAGTAGGCTATAGATAGAGTTTTGCGGAGGAGGGTGGATGTATTGGAAATGAGATGTTTAAGGACAATATGTGGTGTGAGGTGGTTTGATCGAGTAAGTAATGAAAGGGTAAGAGAGATGTGTGGTAATAAAAAGAGTGTGGTTGAGAGAGCAGAAGAGGGTGTTTTGAAATGGTTTGTTCACATAGAAAGAATGTGTGAGAAAAGATTGACAAAGAGGATATATGTGTCAGAGGTGGAGGGAACGAGAAGTGGGAGACCCAATTGAAGGTGGAAGGATGGAGTGAAAAAGATTTTGAGTGATTGGGGCCTGAACATGCAGGAGGCCGAAAGGCGTGCAAAGAACGGAGTGGATTGGAACGATATGTTATAACAGGGTCGACGTGCTGTCAATGGACTGCACCAGGGCATGTGAAGAGTCTGGGGTATACCATGGAAAGTTTTGTGGGGCCTTGATGTAGAAAGGGAGCTGTGGTCTCAGTGTATTATACATGACAGCTAGAGACTGAGTGTGAACGAATGATGCCTTTGTTGTCTATTCCTAGCGCTACCGAGCGCTCATTCGGGGGGAGAGCGTTGTCATTTCATGTGTGGCGGGGTGGCGACGGGAAAGAATAAAGGTAGCAAGTATGAATTATGTATATGCGTATATATGTGTATGTCTGTGTAAGTATATATATATATATATATATATATATATATACATATATATATATATATATATATATATATATATATATATATATATATATTATATATATATATATATATATATATATATATATATATGTATACGTTGATATGTATCGGTATGTATATGTGCGTGTGTGGACGTATGTATATACATGTGTATGTGGGTGGGTTGGGCCATTCTTTCGTCTGTTTCCTTGCGCTACCTCGGTAACGCGGGAGGAAGCGACAAAGTACATTAAGTAAATATATATATATATATATATATATATATATATATATATATATATATATTATATTTTATTTATATATATATTATATATATCGTCCCCTCTCGTTTTCTTTTTTTTTTTTTCCCAAAAGAAGGAACAGAGAAGGGGGCCAGGTGAGGATATTCCCTCAAAGGCCCAGTCCTCTGTTCTTAACGCTACCTCGCTATCGCGGGAAATGGCGAATAGT
>NC_092234.1:24547291-24558410 GCF_036320965.1 Panulirus ornatus | reverse complement strand
TACAGGCGTGTTCAGTGTTGAGAATGGAAATAGTGGAGAGCTTGTTGATTTGTGTGCTGAAAAGGACTTGTGATTGGGAATACCTGGTTTAAAAAGAGATATATATTAAGTATAACGTGCCTTACATCTTCGATAAAAACTTTTCTGCTTCTAGACACTTACCTCCTACACCATATACTCTTAATACCTTCCACAAAGCATCTGTATCAACTCTATGATATGCCTCTTCTAGATCCATAAATGCTACATACAAATCCATCCGTTTTTCTAAGTGTCTCTCACATACATTCTTCAAAGCAAACACCTGATCCACACTTCTCAAATCTCACTGCTCTTCACCGATCTGATGCTCTGTACATGCCTTTATCCTCTCAATCAATACCCTTTAATATAATTTCTAGGAAATACTCAACAAACTTATACCTTTGTAATTTGAACACATACCTTTATCCCATTTGCCTTTGTACAATGGCACTATGCATGCATTCCTCCAATCCTCAGGCACTTCACCACGAACCATACATACATTGAATATCCTCACCAACCAGTCAAAAACACAGTCACCCCCTTTTTTAATAAATTCCACTGCAATACCTTTCAAACCCGCCGCCTTCAAAGCTTTCATCTTCCGCAAAGCTTTCACTGCCTTTTCTCTGAGTACCAAATCATTCTCCCTAACCCTCTCACTTCGCACACTACCTCGACCAAAACACCCTATTTATGTCACTCTATCATCAAACACATTCAGCAGACCTTCAAAATACTCACTCCATCTCCCTCTCACATCACCATTATTTGTTATTACCTCCATTCCATTACCTCCATTACATGCACCATTCACCGATGTTCCCATTTCTTCTTTTGTCTTACGCACATTATTTACCTCCTTCCAAAACATATTTTTATTCATCCTAAAATCTAATGATACTCTCTCACCCCAAATCTCATTTGCCTTCTTTATCTTCTCTTGTACCTTTCTCTTGATCTCCTGCCTCTTTCTTTTATACATGTCCCAGTCATTTGCACTATTTCCCTGCAAAAACTTGTCCAAATGCCTCTCTCTTCTCTTTCACAGAAAATCTTACTTCTTCATCCCACCACTCACTACCCTTTCTAATCTGGCCATCTACCACATATCTCATGCCACAGGCATCTATTGCGCAAGCCATCACTGCTTCCCTAAATACATCCCATTCCTTCCCCACACCTCTTACGTCATTTTCTCTCACCTTTTCCCATTCTGCACTCAATCTCTTCTCGTACTTCCTCACTCAAATCTTCTTTCGAAGCTGACTTACTCTCACCACTCTCTTCACCACAACATTCTCTCTTCTTCACCTTCGCCTCCTCAAGATAATGATCAAACATCCCTCCAGTTGCCCCTCTCAGCACATTGACATCGAAAAGTCTCTCTTTCACGCGCCTATCAATTAACACGTAATCCAATAATGCTCTCTGGCCACGATCGCTCAAAATCCTTCGCATTTCATCCTTCCACCTCCAATTTAGTCTCCCGCTTCTCCCTCTTCCCTCCATCTATGACACATATATACTCTTTCTCAATCTTTCCTCACTCATTTTCTCCATGTGATCAAACCAATCACCTTGTTCTGCTCTCTCAACCACAATCTTATTTCTACCATACATATATCTTACCTTTTAATTAGTTACTCGTTCAAACCACTTCACCTCATATATTGTCCAAAGACATTTCATATCCAACACATCCATCGTTCTCTATACGACCCTATCTATAGCCCACGCCTCGAAGCCATATAACTTTGTTGGAACCACTATTCCTTTAAACATACCCATTTTTGCTCTCCGAGATAACGTTCTCGCTTCCACACATTCATCAACGCTCCAAGAACATTCGCCCCCTCGCCGACCCTGTGACTCACTTCCGCTTCCATGGTTCCATCCGCTGCTTAATCCACTCCCAGATATCTAAAACACTTCACCTCCTTCAGTTTTTTCCATCCAAACTTACCTCGCAAATGACTTGTCCCTAAACCCTACTAAACCTAGCAACCTTGCTCTTATTTACACACAGGTATCCCTGGGGATAGGGGAGAAAGAATACTTCCCATGTATTCCCTGCGTGTCGTAGAAGGCGACTAAAAGGGGAGGGGGCGCGGGGGCTGGAAATTCTCCCCTCTCATTATCTTTTTCTTAATTTTCCAAAAGAAGGAACAGATGAGGATATTCTCTCAAAGGCCCAGTTCTCTGTTCTTAACGCTACCTCGCTAACGCGGGAAATGGCGAATAGTTTGAAAAAAGAAATATATATATATATATATATATATATATATATATATATATATATATATATATATATATATATATATATATATATATATATATATATATATATGTATATATATATATATTTATATACATATATATATATATATATATATATATATATATATATATATATATATATATATATATATATATATATATATATATATATATATATATATATATATATATATATATATATATATATATACATTACTTTTCATGCACGAGACCGGGTTATAGTGATGGGTGATTTGAATGCAAAGGTGAGAAATGTGGCAGTTGAGGGAATAATTGGTGTACATGGGGTGTTCAGTGTTGTAAATGGAAATGGTGAAGACCTTGTAGATTTATGGGCTAAAAAGGACTGGTAATTTTGAATACCTGGTTTAAAAAGGGAGATATACATAAGTATACGTATGTAAGTAGGAGAGATGCCCAAAGAGAGTTATTGGATTACATGTTAATAGATTGGCGCGCGAAAGAGAGACTTTTGGATGTTAATGTGCTGAGAGATGCAACTGGAGGGATGTCTGATCATTATCTTGTGGAGGCGAAGGTGAAGATTTGTAGAGGTTTTCAGAAAAGAAGAGAGAATGTTGGGGTGAAGAGAGTTGTGAGAGTAAGTGAGCTTGGGAAGGAGACTTGTGTGAGGAAGTACCAGGAGAGACTGAGTACAGAATGGAAAAAGGTGAAAACAATGGCCATAAGGGGAGTAGGGGAGGAATGGGATGTATTTAAAGGAGCAGTGATGGCTTGTGCAAAAGATGCTTGTGGCATGAGGAGCGTGGAAGGTAGGCGGATTAGAAAGGGTAGTGAGTGTTTAGATTAAGAAGTAAGATTATTAGTGAAAGAGAAGAGAGACGCATTTGGACGATTTTTGCAGGGAAATAATGCAAATGAATAGGAGATGTATGAAAGAAAGAGGCAGGAGGTCAAGAGAAAGGTGCAAGATGTGAAAAAGAGGGCAAATGAGAGTTGGGGTGAGAGAGGCATCATTAAATTTTAGGGAGAATAAAATGATGTTTTGGAACGAGGTAATGAAGTACTTAAGATTAGGGAACAAATGGGAACATCAGTGAAGGGGGCTAATTGGTAGGTGATATCAAGTAGTTGTGATGTGAGAAGGAGATGGAGTGAGTATTTTGAAGGTTTGTTGAATGTGTTTCATGATAGAGTGGTAGATATAGATTGTTTTAATCGATGTGGTGTGCAAAGTGAGAGGGTTAGGGAGAATGATTTGGCAGCGGGTTTGGATGGTATTGTAGTGGAATTTATTAAAAAAGGGGTGACTGTATTGTTGACTGGTTGGTAAGGTTATTTAATGTATGTATGACTTATGGTGAGGTGCCTGAGAACTGGGAGAATGCTTGCATAGTGCCATTGTACAAAGACAAAGGGGATAAGAGTGAGCGCTCAAATTACAGAGGTATAAGTTTGCTTAGTATTCCTGGCAAATTATATGGGAGGGTATTGACTGAGAGGGTGAAGGCATCTACAGAGCATGAGATTGGAGAAGAGGAGTGTGGTTTCAGAAGTGGTGAATGTGTGGATCAGGTGTATGCTTTAAAGATCGTATATGAGAAATACTTAGAAAAGTAATTGGATTTGTATGTAGCACTAATGGATCTCGAGAGGGCATATGATAGAGTTGATAGAGATGCTCTGTGGAAGATATTAAGAATATATGGGATGGGAGGTAAGTTGCTCGAAGCAGTGAAAAGTTTTTATCGAGGATGTATGGCATGTGTACGTGTAGGAAGAGAGGAAAGTGATTGGTCTCAGTGAATGTTGGTTTGCGGCAGGGGTGTGTGATGCCTCCATGGTTGTTTAATTTGTTTATGGATGGGGTGGTTAGGGAGGTGAATGCAAGAGTTTTGGAAAGAGGAGCAAGTATGCAGTCTGTTGTGGATGAGAGAGCTTGGGAAGTGAGTCAGTTGTTGTTCGCTGATAATACAGCGCTGGTGGCTAATTCGTGCGAGAAACTGCAGAAGCTGGTGACTGAGTTTGGTAAAGTGTGTGAAAGAAGAAAGCTGAGAGTAAATGTGAATAAGAGCAAGGTTATTAGATACAATAGGGTAGAGGGACAAGATACTTGGGAGGTAAGTTTGAATGGAGAAAAACTGGAGGAAGTGAAGAGTGTTAGATATCTGGGAGTGGATTTGGCAGCAGATGGAACCATGGAAGCGGCAGTGAATCATAGGGTGGAAGAGGGGGCGAAAGTTCTTGGAGCATTGGAAAATGCGTGGAAGTCGAGAACGTTATCTTGGAAAGCAAAAATGGGTGTGTTTGAAGAAATAGTGTTTCCAACATTGTTATATGGTTGCGAGGCGTGGGCTATAGATAGAGTGGTGCGGAGGAGGGTGGAGGTGATGGAAATGAGATGTTTGAGGACAATATGTGGCGTGATGTGGTTTGATTAAGTAATGAAAGGGTAAGAGAGATGTGTGGTAATAAAATGAGTGTGGTTGAGAGAGCAGAAGAGGATGTTTTGAAATGGTGTGGTCACATGGAGTGAATGAGTGAGGAAAGATTGACAAAGAGGATATATGTGTCAGAGGTGGAGGGAAAGGGGAGAAGAGGGAGGCCAAATTGGAGGTGGAAAGATGGACTGAAAAAGATTTTGAGAGATCGGGGCCTGAACATGCAGGAGGGTGAAA
Source organism: Panulirus ornatus (assembly GCF_036320965.1). Taxonomy (NCBI): domain Eukaryota; kingdom Metazoa; phylum Arthropoda; class Malacostraca; order Decapoda; family Palinuridae; genus Panulirus; species Panulirus ornatus. Next base: position 24,553,446 of record NC_092234.1, on the reverse strand, counting down.
GGCGTGCAAGGAATAGAGTGAATTGGAACGATGTGGTATACCGGGGTCGACGTGCTGTCAGTGGATTGAACCAGGGTATGTGAAGCGTCTTTGGTAAACCATGGAAAGTTTTGTGGGGCCTGGATGTGGAAAGGGAGCTGTGGATTCGTTGCATTATACACAACAGCTAGAGACTGAATGCGTACGAATGTGGCCTTTGTTGTCTTTTCCTTGTGCTACCTCGCGCACATGCGGGGGGAGGGTGTTTTCATTTCATGATTGGCGGGGTGGCGACGGGAATTATCAAGGGCAGACAGTATGAATTATGTACATGTGTATTCATGTATATGTCTCTGTGTGTATATATATGTACATTGAGATGTATAGATATGGGTATGTGCTGTGTGTAGATGTGTATGTATATACATGTGTATGTGGGTGGGTTGGGCCACTCTTTCGTTTGTTTCCTTGCACTACCTCGCTGACGCGGGAGACACCGACAAAGTATAATGATATTAATGATAAAGATAATATATTCATTCATATATATATTTATCATACTTTGTCGCTGTCTCCCGCGTTAGCGAGGTAGCGCAAGGAAACAGGCTGGGGAATTGCCCAACCTACCCACATACACATGTATATACATATACGTCCACACACGCGCATATACATACCTATACATTTCAATTTATACATATATATATATACATACACAGACATAGTCGTATATACACATATACAAAATTCATATTTGCTGCCTTTACTCATTCCCGTCGCCACCCCGTCACTCATGAAACGACAACTCCCTTCCCACGCACGCACGCGAGGTAGCGCTAGGAAAAGGCAACAAGAGCCACATTCGTTCACACTCAGTCTCTAGTTCTCATGTATAATGCACCGAAACCGAAGCTTCCTTTCCACATGTAGACCCCACAAAACTTTCCATGGTTTACCCCAGACGCTTGACATGCTCTGGTTCAATCCATTGACACGCCTTTCACCCTCCTGCATGTTTAGGCCCCGATCGCTGAAAATGTTTCTCACTCCATCCTTTCACCTCCAGTTTGGTCTCCCACTTCTCCTCGTTTACTCCACCTCTGACACATATATCCTATTTGCCAATCTTTCCTCACTCACTCTCTCCATGTGACCAAACAATTTCAATACACCCTCTTCTGCTCTCTCAACCACACTCTTTTTTTTTACTACACATCTCTCTTACCCTTTCCTTACATGCTCGATCAAGCCACCTCACACCAAGGATTGTCCTTAAACATCTCATTTCCATCATATCCACCCTCTTCCGCACAATCCTTTCTATAGCCCACGCCTTGCAACCTCACATAATTGTTGCAACCACTATTCCTTCAAACATACCTATTTTTTGCTCTCCGCTCTTCTCGCCTTCCACACAGTTTTCAGCGCTCCCAGAACTTTCGCCCCCTCCCCACTCTGTGACTCACTTCCGCTTCCATGGTTCCATCCGCTGCCAAATCCACTCCCAGATATCTAAAACACTTCACTTCCTCCAGTTTTTCTCCATTCAAACTTACCTCCCAATTGACTCGTCCCTCAACCCAACTGTACCTAATAACCTTGCTATTATTCAAATTTCCTCTCGGCTTTCTTCTTTCACACACTTTACCAAACTCAGTCACTATGTCTTTAGCCCTTTACACCCCAGTCTATGCCAGGGACCCATTTTGGAACGATCCCAAGGGAAGGATGAACACTTGGGTCGGGTGTTGCGTGACTGCTACGCCAGGATTTGAACCCAGGTGAGTCCGGCCCCTGGCTAGCCAGTGCCCCTTCAGTGTCAGTAACGTAAACTACTGTGTGTGTGTGTGTGTGTGTGTGTGTGTGTGTGTGTGTGACTACTTTGTGAGGTGAGAGTTTCACACTCTTGGTTTCACAACTCTTGACCTTTGTTTACCTGTGACGAAAATTTGCCACTCGGCATGTCTAGCGCGTATCGCTCACCACAGGAAAATTGAGTGCTAATAAATAGTCCTTTGAGTGATATGATGTGTATTGCTATGTGTGAGCTGGAGAGAGTGTTCGTCTGTGGTCTGAATGCCAGCATCTTACGTGTGTGTGTGAGACAGAGATAACGGGCAGCAACTCAGGCCAGGGAGGGGAATTTGACAGTCACTGTAGTACTGGGTCACTTCACCACCTTCACTATCCCTCCCGATCCCCAGGCAGTAGTACCTCCTTGGTCGGTGGCTGCCTACCACCTGCTACCTGCCTGTGTGTAATTACCTACCTGTAATTAGCTAATTGGAATTGCCTACCTGTAATTATCTATTTGTACTATACGGGGAGGGAGTTTTATACTCGTGGTAGCCATTTCTTGAACATTCTTTACCTGTGACAAGAGAGAGAGAGAGAGAGAGAGAGAGAGAGAGAGAGAGAGAGAGAGAGAGAGAGAGAGAGAGAGAGAGAGAGAGAGAGAGAGAGAGAGAGAGAGAGAGAGTGTGTGTGTGTGTGTGTGTGTGTGTGTGTGTGTGTGTGTGTGTGTGTGTGTGTGTGATTATATAAATTTGTGTAAGTTATTTGTTTTAACGTATTATAGTGTGTATTTGTACGAATTCATACGATAACCTTTTTTTTTTTTTTACCTGTTTGTGTATGCAAGGTAGGAGTTTTGTGTTGGTGGGCCACATATCTTAACTTCTCTTTATAATCTCAGATTTTCCTGAACATTTCAATCCTCTCAGTGTTTAGATTATTGTCACTTACCTGATTTCAGTGGTCCATTAACCTAAGAAATTTTTCTTCACATATCTTTGAATTCTTCTCTGGTTTGTCTTGAAGATGGATGGCTTTTTTAGGCTGTTCCTTTTGATAGCAACCGACATGCCAGGTGCAGATAACGTGCGCCGGTCAAAGGCCATCTCGGGTGAGAGAAGAAAGACAAAGGACAGGAAAGTAGAAATTAGTCAAGGCTTCGAAGGTGTATAGAGACCTCAAGGGAAGTAAGGTCATAATAAGAAGGAGAGACAAAAGAAAGAAGAGATCTCCATAGATTAGCGGATTGTGGGAAGATAAGCGTATCCTACAAGTAAGACCTGCTTAATTTTCTCCTTCTCTCCTCTGACAATGGCAAGCTAAACCTCTCCCTGTGGCTGAGTTCTCTTCTGCTTCTTGTTGAACCATATCTATCAGGTTTATACGTCCCCTTACGTGACCAAAGTGGTAATGCATATTTCAATTTAGTTCTAATCCATCGCATAAATTTGTTCTCTAAACATCATTTATGTGTGCGAGAAAGCATTACTAACGCTGACATACTTATAAACGACTTTCATATGTATTGTGGCAGTCTGGGTCATATGTAATCCTCCACGCCCCAGTATTACAAGGGTGTTCCAGTAGCCTTTGTACCATGTAGGTTCCGGTGATTTTCCTCTTATAAGATGCTACTCACAGCTTGGCCCTGTATTCCCTTGCTCCATCATTTTTCGTTTGGATGTATATTATTCTATGCGTCTAATCAGAACTATTGTTTACTGAGACCTCTTTACGAGTTGTGGCGGTCATGTATTATCCTTAGTTAACTTATAAATGGTCATACTTATCATTCGGCTCTTTCTGATAAGTCATATACATAGATCTAGAGTAGCAACGGCCCCAGGACTGATACTTGCAGTACACCAAGTTTGAAAAGATATTTCTGATGTGTTCTCTATTTCTTTACGATTAAACAACTTTTTGTTCTGACATGTTTGCCAAGCAATCGATTCCTTTTTGCCTGTCTATAGTAAAAGCCAGAGTTAAATACTTTCTGGTAGTCCAAAAAGCGCAGTTCACGCCGTGTGTGGGAGTTTGTGTATATATACATGTGTATGTGGATGGGTTGGGCCATCGCTCGTCTGTTTCCTTGCGCTACCACGCTAACGCGGGAGATGGCGATTAAGTAAAATGAATGGATATAGAATACACACACACACACACACACACACACACACACACACACACACACACACATATATATATATATATATATATATATATATATATATATATATATATATATATATATATATGTTATTATTATTATTATTTTGCTTTGTCGCTGTCTCCCGCGTTAGCGAGGTAGCGCAAGGAAACAGACGAAAGAATGGCCCAACCCGCCCACATACACATGTATATACATACACGTCCACACACGCAAATATACATACCTATACATCTCAATGTACACATATATAAACACACACAGACATATACATATATACACATGTACATAATTCATACTGTCTGCCTTTATTTGTTCCCATCGCCACCTCGCCACACATGGAATAACAACCCCCTACACCCTCATGTGTGCGAGGTAGCGCTAGGAAAGACACCAAAGGTCCCATTCGTTCACACTCAGCCTCTAGCTGTCATGTAATAATGCACCAAAACCACAGCTCCCTTTCCACCTCCAGGCACCACACACTTTACATGGTTTACCCCAGACGCTTCACATGCCCTAGTTCAATCCATTGACAGCACGTCGACCCCGGTATACCACATCGTTCCAATTCACTCTATTCCTTGCACGTTTTTACCCTCCTGCATGTTCAGGCCCCGATCACTCAAAATCATTTTCACTCCATCTTTCCACCTTCAATTTGGTCTGCCACTTCTCGTTCCCTCCACCTCTGACACATATATCCTCTTGGTCAATCTTTCCCCACTCATTCTCTCCATGTGACCAAGCCATTTCAAAACACACTCTTCTCCTCTCTCAACCACACTCTTTTTATCTCTCTCACCCTTATATTACTTACTCGATAAAACCACCTCACACCTCATATTGTCCTCAAACATCTCATTTCCAGCACATCCACCCTCCTGCGCACAACTCTATCCATAGCCCACGCCTCGCAACCATACAACATTGTTGGAACCACTATTCCTTCAAACATACCCATTTCAGATTTCCGAGATAATGTTCTCGACTTCGAAACATTCTTCAAGGCTTCCAGAATTTTCGCCCCCTCTCCCACCCTATGATTCACTTCCGCTTCCATGGTTCCATCCGCTGCCAGATCCACTCCCAGATATCTAAAACACTTTACTTCCTCCAGTTTTTCTCCATACAAACTTACCTCCCAATTGACTTGACCCTCAACCCTAATGTACCTAATAACCTTGCTCTTATTCACATTTACTCTTAACTTTCTTCTTTCACACACTTTACAAAACTCAGTCACCAGCTTCTGCAGTTTCTTACATGAATCAGCCACCACCGCTATATCATCACTGAACAACAACTGACTCACATCCCAAGCTCTCTCATCCACAACAGACTTCATACTTGCACCTCTTTCCAAAACTCTTGCATTCACCTCCCTAACAACGTCATCCATAAACAAATTAAACAGCCATGGAGACATCACCCACCCCTGCCGCAAACCTACATTCACTGAGAACCAATCACTTTCCTCTCTTCCTACACGTACACATGCCTTACATCCTCGATAAAAACTTCACTGATTCTAACAACTTGCCTCCCACACCATATATTCTTAAAACCTTCCACAGAGCATCTCTATCAACTCTATCGTATGCCTTCTCCAGATCCATGAATGCTACATACAAATCCATTTGTATATATATATATATATATATATATATATATATATATATATATATATATATATATATATATATATATATATATATATATATATATATATATATACAGAATGGAAAAAGGTGAGAACAATGGAAGTAAGGGGAGTGGGGGAGGAATGGGATGTATTTAGGGAATCAGTGATGGATTGCGCAAAAGATGCTTGTGGCATGAGAAGAGCGGGAGGTGGGTTGATTAGAAAGGGTAGTGAGTGGTGGGATGAAGAAGTAAGAGTATTAGTGAAAGAGAAGAGAGAGGCATTTGGACGATTTTTGCAGGGAAAAAATTAAGTTGAGTAGGAGACGTATAAAAGAAAGAGACAGGAGGTCAAGAGAAAGGTGCAAGAGTTGAAAAAAAGGGCAAATTAGAGTTGGGGTGAGAGAGTATCATTAAATTTTAGGGAGAATAAAAAGATGTTCTGGAAGGAGGTAAATAAAGTGCGTAAGACAAGGGAGCAAATGGGAACTTCAGTGAAGGGCGCAAATGGGGAGGTGATAACAAGTAGTGGTGATGTGAGAAGGAGATGGAGTGAGTATTTTGAAGG